>NW_017616864.1:610000-757500 GCF_001879475.1 Ipomoea nil
ATCACAAGGCTCAACAATAACAAACAATAACAACAATGGGGTCACAACAACAAGCAAAGGCAACACACAACAATAGCATCACAATCCAAGTTCCAACCTTTACTCCTCTCCATCCTTATATCAGTTCCAAACTGTACCTCCATGCCACCCTTATAACACCACCCCTTTATCCCTCCGGACAACTACATGCCCCCACCAACATACCTCCAACATAACCACCGATCTGATAGCACCGCAGTACCATTAACACATGATCCGTGCCTCTAGCACCACTATCAAGGGGTCTTGCATATAGCACGAAGACATGGCACCGCAGTGCTTATAACTTGATCTATGCCTTTAGCAAACTAATCAAGGTTGGTCCGTGCCTTCAGCACGATAACCGGATGGTCTGTGCCTTTAGCACAATAACCGGGCACTCGTTGTGCCAACCTCCAACAATCTTTTCCACCAATTACATCTCTTTCTCATCATGTACAATCACTCAATCAACATGCACAACAACAACAGTGGCCACCGCTCAACAACAATAACAATCAATACACATCAGCACATAGCAAGGAACAATCAAAGGGAAAACACAACAATCACATAGGCTACCATCAACAAACGACATCAACATAAGCACGCAATCCACAAGATACAGCCTAAGCTCTACTTCCCAAGCTAACGAGACAACCACAAGACACCCACGGGATCATGCAAATCTCATCCTAGGCCAACGGGATACTAACCTAACGCACATGCAATAACCACGACTCACAACTCCTAAAACGGTACCTGAAATATCAAACGAGACACGTAAACATCAAACGGGGCACTGGGAAACAACAAACGAGACAAAACGATGCAACACGCTGCCCCGTTCCAGTGGGTGTACAGCGGGTGGTCAACCACCCGCTGGGGGTGGCTTATGTACCAGTGGGTACACGGCGGGTGGCCAGCCACCCGCCGGCTGCCCGCTGGTAAATATACGTGTACTGGCGAGTGGTCTGGTGGGGGTTCGACGCCCCCACCCCCCCCCCACCGACCCCCCGCTGGAACGAGGGTAATCTGGCCTTTTTCCCAGCTCGGGAATTCCCACACCCAAAACTAAGTCCGAACACATCCCAATGCACAACGACAATAATATAGACTTGAACCACAAGAATTAGGCCAAGAAACCAACACAAACAGATCCTAGATACATGCTCCTAACATATCAAGATTCAAGAATCAATTCCTAATCATGCAAGAACAACAAGAATCACAAGAACACCAAGATCCCATCAAACAAACCCTAATGACAAGCTCTAGACACGCCCAAACGCAAGATCACACATATAATCAATCACAACATCAAGATCATCAAGATTAACAAGCAAGATGGTTGGTGGTTTGAAAGGTTGTGCAAGAGAGAGTATGACTAATTTGTATGTTTTGACTTGTGATTTTGTTGGTCCCGATAGGGTGGTAAAAGTCTAGAGGGGGTGGGGGGTGGGGGGTGAATAGACTTTTACACTTTTTCACAATAAATAACTCTTTGGTAAATTCAATTCTAAATAACAAGTAAATAGAGTAGTATTGAATTTGAACTGCACAGCGGAATAAATATGTGTAAGAGTTATGCCCAATTAATGACTTGAATCACATGCACATGTTAGATAAGTTCAGGAGATGTGTAAAGAGACAAAAAGTATCTTGAATATTTAGAGGAGAGATGGTTCACTCAATATATAACAATATTATTCAAGATTGTAAATAAGACTTCGTGTCACGTCGACCGTGCGATAGATGTAACATGTAACACGTCAAACTTGCTTAGAATAATTCAAAAGATAAGTTCGGAAAGTTTGAGTTACATGCATACGTGAAAACACACTAAACCCGAAAGATTAAGATTAACAGTGAATAGTAAACGGGTTAGTCGGATAAGATAGATAGATATAACGAAATATGTAAGTGCGGTATGTAAATGAGAGAGGCAATTATAGTGGTTCGAAAGTGGCGTAATCTTCCTAGTCCACTTTACTCCATTCACTTCTAGGAGTAATTCACTATTTTCCACACACAGTTACAATAGTGAATAAGCGCTACACAAGCACTTCTTCCGGATGTCTTGCACACAGCTACACCCAACTCCGAGTGTGTCGCACACAGCTACACTCAACTACGAGTATTTCGCACACAGCTATACTCAACGCCAACTAAGTGTTTTGCACACAGCTACACTCAGCAACTACGAGTGTTTTGCACACAGCTACACTCACTAGAGTATTTCCGCACACAGCTATACTCTTTTTACAATTACAAAAACAAAGGTAATTGTATCTCTCTCCAACTATTTTTGAGACTATTCAGAATAAGTCTCTAATGAATATTTGAGCACTTGTATTTCTAAAATCAGCACTTGTTTTCACGTCCCCTGTTTGCTTCAAGTCTTCATGGCCTTTTTATAGATAGTCAAATATATCCATTGGAGTGGGATAATTTGATATTTGAATTTTGAATCTTTATAGCCTGATATTGTTGACAATAGTAGGTCTTCAATTTTGATTTGATTGTCAACTTGCCTGACAAGATAATATTTTATCCCAACTTTGATTGTCAAGTTGTTTCAAAATATTATTTATTTTGTCATCTTTTGCCAACGTCTCTTATTGGCAATGAATTCTCCTGACATGATTTATTTTTAGGATAAGGTATTTTATCCATACCTTCATAAATTTTCTACCGTTCTGATCATATCTTCAGGCAATTTTGGATTCTTGTGGCATGTGGGGTGAACCAAAATAAATTCCTTCGAATTTATCTATTTTCTGATCATCTTGCTTCTTTGCCACGTCTTGCTTGTTTGACTTGAGACATCGTGCTTTTCTGATTTGATAACATTGTGCTCCTTTCAGACATCGTGCTTCTTGGGCACATCTTGCTTGTTTAACACATTGTGCTCTTTTAAGGACATCTTGCTTGTCGGACATCGTGCTCCTTGGGCACATTGTGCTTCTTCAAATTTCTGACCTTCTTCAAATTTCTGACTAATAAAAAATAAGTCCTTGAGGGGGGGGGGGGGGGGGTAATCAATCTTGGGTGTGATCGTTGTATGTAAGGACTTCTACCATTTCGCCGTTAGGCTCATCCGGTTATTTGTTGCAACGCCATTCCTTTATGCTTCTTTCTCGGATGAATACTTGTATGACCAAAATTAATTTTGTTCTTCATATGGTAGATTTCCTTTGACTCGATATTCTGGATTATGATGCTTGTACTAAAGACCTAAATTCTAAGGGGATATACATTTGGCTCATCAAAACTTTATTACAAAAATATTCCTATCAGATTTTATTCCTTGGTTTTGCTTGAGGACAAGCAAATGCTTAAGTGTGAGGGGGTGATGTTATCACCTCTTTGCTTGTTTTTATAGTTATTTTGAATCATCTCGGTAATTAAGTTCTTTAATTTTTCTTATTTAATACATGTTTTCCTTGCTATTATAATTTAATTATGGTTCACACTTGTTTTGAATATTTTACGGTGTTTGTTAGTGTTTTTGAACCATTGTAGGTCAAAGTTATGAGCAAGGGAAATCCTAGGACAAATTTGGAGTCAAAGTGGACCGAATGACGCATACACAGTACATTCGACGCGTCGAGCCTGCGCATCCAAAATTTCCAGAAAGATTTTGCGGTCGAGAAAGACGCGAACGAATTCCACCAAAATTACGAAAGGCGATGACTTCAATTAGTGCTTAATTACAAAAGGGCGGCAGTGTTCTAAATGAAATAAAAGGGGAGCAATTCCAAAATTTCAAATGGTTTCATTGAATTCCAAAATCAAGGCTGTAATGATTTCCTAATCATTAAGGTGGCAATTTTCCAAGATTAAGTGGCGGCAATTTCCTAATTAATTTAGGAAAATTTCAATTTCGCCCCAGCTTTGTACCTACTATAAAATTCCACCTTCCTCAACCCTACTAAGAATTCGTGGTAGTTTAGAGTAAATAATTAGAATAGATAATTTACAATTCATAGTTTAGAATTCAGAGATTCTTGGAGAAAGAATGAGAGAAATCAAGAGCCACAAGTTGTCTTGGGAAGAAAGAAGAAGACTAGGGAGATTTGAGAAAATCGTTTGGTTAATTCTTGTACTCTTTTGATGATTTGTAATTCTTTATTTATATTTGCTATGTATAATTTAGCCATGCTTGGCTAAATTCTTTAGAGATTCATGGGTAAAGTGTTTATGAACCTATGTGCCTGAGCTCTCAGTTTCTTTAATATATTATTATTATTTGGGTTAACTTGTGTTGCGATTGTGATTTTATTGTTTGATGCTTGTAATTAGTGGCCACAGTTACTTGTTTCGTTTGCTTTGTTTGTGTCACCAACGAGAGTTGAGGCATAATTTAGGGCACACACAATTGCACCTAATGGTTGGACCTTGAGAAAGGGGAATTTATTAGGGGGATTTTATTCTTGATTATTGCGCATCGAGAGATGGTAGTAGTTAGCAATTTATGATGCTTGATCTTGTTTTATTGGGTGTTTAAGCCACGATAGTGGAAATTCACTAGTGTTAGTAACTACGAGAGTAGCTCTATACCACCTTGCATCCTCACACTTGTTAAACCCAGATTTTAATATTGTCCTTAAGATTTGGCACTAGGTGATTAAATACTTGAATCCCAGGAATCTCATCTTCTCTCTTATTGTTTTCAAAATCCTGAATCTCTGTTTTATTTTTTGCAAATCAATCATCTAAATAATTGTTAGGATTAGCTCTAATGAATAAATTAGTAACTAGTGCTTGATACAACCACTTCCCTGTGGATCGAAAACTCGTACTCCGAGAATTATTTGTTTGCAAATATACTACGCATCACTGGCGAGCTGTCGTAGACTCCCAAATTAAAACCTTACAAACGTAGTAGCGGGAGTAAGAATCGATCCCACGATGAGTAACTAGTTTAACTTTTGTGCTTAAATTAAAGGTAATCGAACGAATAAAGTAATCGAATTAATATATTGAAACACACTTATAATAAAAAACCTTGGTTAGTAAAGATCCACCACCGGAATTTAACACTGATCATTGATTAATAAAGTAATTAATATGCAATTGAATATTTGTCGTGAAATTATTTCATTTCCGTTTTCCCTTAGTTGTAGGTAACTAAAGCACACGCGCTTTAATTACCCCTAACTACTAAATAACCTAAGACAAGCGCTATAGATTTAATTTAATAGCAGCAATAGGAACTAGGAAAACCGACAAACTAAATAACACAAGCACAAGCAGTTGCATTTAATTTAGGAAAATATTCTACCCGAGACCAATTATCACTAAGCCGTCAATAATTAACCTCAATTGCTACTGAATATTAGAATAATTTGTAGCACAACATTAACTAATATAGCAAATAATTATATCAAATAAATAACTAGTAGGCCTCCCTAGCAATTAAATGACACAATTATTCAAATAACTTAGAAGAATATTTAATACTCAAATGCATAAAAATATATATAATAAAAATAAATAAATAACCTTACAGCGTAATGAACTCCGGGGCTTCAATTCACTAAACCAAACTAGAAATTAGCCACGAATGGACATTAATAACAACCTTAAAGAATAATCGAGAGGCATTTTACAGTAGAAAACTCCTACTATTTATATATAGCTTTCTAAAAATAAACCTAGGCTATTTTCTACCACCCATTCCCTATTTTTGTGCCATGTCTTGAAGACTTCCGCTGCTGCCTCGCCATAATCTGTGCACGGCGAATTGAAGTTGTCGCGCCCACCTGCACAAAGACAAACAAATTGACATACAAATAAGTATTATAAATAATTATGGAGCATAATGCAGTACGTATTATATATATACATACTATAATGCATTCTATATATTATATATATTATATTATATTATATTATATTATATATATATATATATATATATATATATATATATATATATATATATATATATATATAGTACGTAGTGTGTGTTCTTATATATTATATATTATATATATTACGTATTAAATATTATATTATATATTATATATAAAAAAAGAATTAATTATTAGATAATATTAAATAACCAATGCAAAATCTACTATACTAATAAGAGCCCAAGAGAGTTAGGCCTATAATGGGTAGAAAAAATGGCGGTCAAGTTTTTTAATCAAATGAATGGCTCAGATTGATCAAATTTTAATTTTTTCTTAAGATTTACTAATTTATCCTTAATGAATATGATTATCCGTTAACTTTTCCGTTAAATATTATCTTTTCCGTTAATTTCTGTTGGTTCACCGTTAACTTATTCATTGATTTCAATAAGAAAGGTCTTAAGTTTGAAGTTCGAATCCCATCCCAATCAAAGTTGGCATATTTAGTACTCTATTTTACTTTTATTAAATTAAATAATAATTTAGTAGTTACAACAAAAACAATACATATGCATTTCGATCTTTAATTTAGAATTTCTACTATACTAATAAGAGCCCAAGAGAGTTAGGCCTATAATGGGTAGAAAAAATGGCGGTCAAGTTTTTTAATCAAATGAATGGCTCAGATTGATCAGATTTTAATTTTTTCTTAAGATTTACTAATTTATCCTTAATGAATATGATTATCCGTTAACTTTTCCGTTAAATATTATCTTTTCCGTTAATTTCTGTTGATTCACCGTTAACCTATTCATTGATTTCAATAAGAAAGGTCTTAAGTTCGAAGTTCGAATCCCATCCCAATCAAAGTTGGCATATTTAGTACTCTATTTTACTTTTATTAAATTAAATAATAATTTAGTAGTTACAACAAAAACAATACATATGCATTTCGATCTTTAATTTAGAATTATGTATCTACAATGTTTTTATTCAAAAAAATTATTCATTATCAATATAATTAAATAAGAGAAATAATTTCATTAGTTATATTGTCTTTATTTTTCTCCAATATAAAAATTCTTTACATTCAAATTCATCTATTGATTATATTCGCTACATTGTCCCTACAATATCTTTATTAAAAAAAATTATTCATTATCAATAAATTAATTAAGAGAAATAATTTTATTATATTATATTGTCTTTATTTTTCTCCAATGTAAAAATTCTTTACATTCAAATTCATCAATTGATTATATTCACTATATTGTCTATTATCTTTTTTTGTGCACTATTTTTTAATTAAATATCAAAGTTATAATACAAAATAATGTTATATATTTATTTACCAAGTATTTTATTAATACCATGAAAAAATTAAGAAAAATATAATTAATAAAGCCAATCATATTAACTACTTGAGAAATTTGTTGACAAAGAGAGTATTCAAATCACACAACAAATTGAAGTGAGAACTATCTTGTAATATCCTTGTTTGACAATCAGTAGTTAGCGGTTAGCGTTAGCGGATTATATTAGCTGATTTGACCAGCGAATTATATCAACGGTTGGTAAAAAGATATTCGAAAAAATTAGCTTTTTAGATTAACATGTAAAATGACCTAAGGGTATACATATATTTAACAATAATAATAATAATAATAATAATAATAATAATAATAATAATAATAATAATAATAATAATAATAATAATTGTTTTAAAAAAATAAAAAAATATATAATTAAGCCAATCATATAAACTACTTGGGATATTTATTTACAAAAAGAGTATTCAAATTACATAATAAATTGAAGTGGAAAACTACATCGCAATGTCCTTGTTTGACAATCAACAATTAGCTCTTCAATATTAGTATATATTTAAAATTTTATGTCCATATTTTTATTTGCTCTCCCTTATGTCCCGTATTTGGTTTCAACCATACCTATACAATTATTTTATTGACAATTATAATCAATCTTGACTATATTATCTTGCATTTGTAAACTTAGAATTACCTATTTAAATACGCACATTCAATTATTTATGCATGAACAATTCTAATATAATCCTGCCTTGATATACTTTAAAGTACTTATTAAAAAAAACATTGGGCATTATCCCAATCGCGCAATGCGCGTAAAAAACTAGTTATTATAAAGATGTATCTAAAATATGAGTGTAAAATGTGCATATCAAATCCCCCCACACAAAAACATTTGCTTGTCCTCAAGCAAAAATATTATTTGCGAAGTAAATTAAAATGAAATTCTCAAAACTCATAACATATCATGAACAACAATCTGAAGCACCCTGCAATTAATAAGTTAACACCCCTTTTTGAAAATGGGGAGAACTAAATAAGTAAGCCCTCACAGGAATATCACTCATCACTAAGTGTTTGATGCGTATAAATTTCACTCAAGTTCATTCCTACAGAATTGCTCTACCATAGGCTTGCATATCTTCTCAATCACCACTACAAGAGTCATGCATGACACAAATCATAAGGACTTTCCACAGGTTATAATGGGGTTAGGGTTAAAGTAGGGAATATTTAGGAAAGTAGCTCAAATATAACTTTCAAACTAGAGAAGCAAAATATATGCAAATAATCCAAGATACTTGCTCAACACCCTCAATTTTTCACTCAAAACTTTTCCCATTGACATTTCAACCCAACTATCATTCTCAAAAGTATAGAATGCTTCCTCAGTATTACCAGAATTTCCCCTTACTTCATTTATTTAGAAGTAACTTCAACTCAAAATCAATTGTTGATTCTTTCTCATTTTTCTCATAAATTTCAGCAACATTTTTTTCAACATACATTCATCATTTCTCCCATTTCTTCATTTTTTTCAGTCTACATATTTTTTGGAATCATGAATTGTCTTCGTTTTCTTTTTCATAGAAGACCAGCGACAAATCGGTAATGAAGATACAACCCACCTCATTCTCAATCATATTAACACAAGAAAGTGACCTCCCCCACACTTCTTCCTCACAACCTCACGTAGATTACAAGAATAATTCAAAATTTGCTCCACTAGTTATTCAGTTGGGGCAAGGTATGATATTATTTTTAGATATAAAAGGCTTGTAATGTTGTTCAAAAATAAAGAAAAGAATGGTTGTAAATCTCAAAGTGGTTAGCAAAGGAAAATAAATCATAGGACAAACCGGTTATTTGGCTAGTGAGGCTCAAAATCAAATAATGGCCTTAATCACACTTGAATCATGCATGGTCTAATTAGCTTTAAAAGAGAATCAAGGCAAGTTCTAGAGAAACAAAATTATGGAAGAAAGCGCACAATAGAAAGAAAATAAGACCAAAGTGTCGGTCAATGGCTCAAAATACTCACAGGTTTATTGCTTACTTAATATAGCCACTACATATCAAACAAGAGACGCTAACAAACTAATCACAACTTGCCAAACTATTTATTCAATCATGTCATGAATTCCAAGAAATGAAAAAAATATAATAATTTTTCAAAATAATACTTATTTTGCATAACAAACTAGTAAAATATTTTTTTTGAAAATTATGAAATAAGAAAACAAATAATAAATTATTCTTTTTTGACATAAGCAAACAAATAATAAAACTAAATCTCCTCCCCCACACTTATTATCAACATTGTCCCCAATGTTGAATAAAAATGCATAGAAAAAGGGTTATTGAATGAGAAAATGGAATAAAAGAAAAGAAAAGAAAAGAAAATAAAATAAAATAAAAATGGAACAAACACACCTTAGGTTGCCTCCCAAGCAGCGACTTTGTTTATCGTCGTTGGCTCGACTTCTGATATTTCTTTAAATATCCATCGTCTTTTTGAGTACCTTCAATGATTATGAGTAAAAACATTCCCTTCATGTAGAGTAGTACTCAAAGACGATTGATTAGTTTTTTCTTCTTTGCTTTCATTAGAAGCAATTTCATCAAATTTAACAAGTTCCAAGGAATCAACAAAAATTGCAAAATTATCATCACTAGGAGATTTCATGGTATTATAAATACTAAAAGTCACAAGTTTACCATTAGACTTCATAGTAAGCATACCACTATGAATATCGATTTTAGTTTTTGCAGTTTTTAAGATTGGTCTTCCCAACAAAATTTGAGAAATTTTATTATCATTTTCCATATCCAGTACATAAAAATCAGCAGGAAAAATCAAGTTATTAACTTCAACAAGTAAATCCTCAATCACACCCCTAGGATATGTAGTAGATCCATCAGCCAATTGAATTACTATACTAGTTTTATTTAGGGGTCCAAGATTTAACGAATTATAAACAGAATATGGCATCACATTAATAGAAGCTCCTAAATCTAACATAGCATTTTCAAGTTTCACACCACTTATCATGCACGGAATAGTAAACATACCTGGATCTTTGCACTTTTTAGGAAGATTGCCTTGACTAGCCATAGAGACATTCTCGTGCACTTTCACTTCATCAACTCCTTTATTTTGTTTCTTTTTCAATGTGCATACCTCTTTTAGAAAATTTTCATAGCGAGGTACCTTTTTCATAGAATCTAAAAATGGTTTATTGCTATCACATTCACGAAATGTCTCATACAAATCATTATTTGAGTTTCCTCTTATTGGTTCTAAAAGAGCTTGAGGAAATGGGGTTACTGGTTCATAATCAGAAAAAGAAGAAAGCTTACCTTGAGACTTCTCTTTATTGTTGGCATTGTTTCCTACACTTGTTTCCTTGTCTAAATCAGCATTCTTTTCCAGCGATATACTTCTCACAGTAATTGCACTTACATTCTCTTTGGGATTAACAACCGTTTGAGAGGGTAATTTCCCAGAACTCTGTGCTTCCAACCGACTTACCGTAGTTGCTAGTTGGCCCACTTGCCTTTCTAAGTTTTAAATACTAGCCTTTGTTTCTTGAATACTAGCCCCTGTCTCTTGTTGGAATAGTTGTGTTTCTTGTTGAAACTGCAAAGTGTTAGTAGCAGGAGATTTAACAATATATTCTAGATTCATACCTGAGCTAGAGCTTTGGGCTGGGTGTTGGCTGGAAGGAAATGGTTGTCTATACTGTTGAAAATTGGAACGATTCTGAACAAACTGGTTCCCTTATGAGTTCCCATAGCTAAGGTTTGGGTGATCCCTCCATCCAGGATTATATTTATTAGAAAACGGATCATACTTACCTTGAGGTTGTCCAGGAAAACCTCCGGCCATGTTGACTTGTTCAACTTCTTGAAGAGTTGGGCAAGCATCAGTTTGGTGCCCAACTACCGAACAAATTCCACATGCTTTTACAGTTTGCATATTGCCTACTGCTAATTGACGAACAAGAGTAGTTAAACCAGAAATTTGTTGTTCAAGAGCAGAAATATTTACCTCATTCGCTTACTTAGACGGTTGGATGAGTCTATTGCCAAACTGTTGAGAATTTGCAGCCATGTTTGCAATTAGAGTTCTTGCAGCGTCTGGTGTCTTGTCAACTAAAGCACCACCGCTTGTGGAATCAATCATGCTCCTATCAGTCGAAAAAAGTCCTTCATAAAAGTATTGAATGAGTAATTGATCACTAATTTGATGGTGTGGGAAACTTGCACAAAGATTTTTGAAACGCTCCCAATATTCATACAATGACTCTCCATTGTTTTGCCTTATACCACAGATTTCCTTTCTAATGTTAGCCGCCCTTGAAGCTGGAAAATATTTTTCAAGGAACGCTGTCTTCAGGTTATTCCATGTGGTGATGCTTCCGGAGGGTAGATAGTATAGCCAATCCTTCGCTGAATCTTTCAACGAAAAGGGAAAGGCTCTCAACTTGATTTGTTCTTCAGTAACCCTGTGGGTTTCATACTTCAACACACCACATGGAATTCCTTTAAGTGTTTGTGGGGATCTTCACCTGCAAGTCCATGAAAAGAAGGCAAAAGATGAATTAACCCAGATTTCAGTTCGAATTGTACATTAGCATCCAGAGCAGGGAAAGTGATGCATAAAGGTTGCTGATCTAAATTTGGAGCTCCAAGCTCTTTTAAAGTCCGATTTTGAGCCATGGGTTCCCCTTCTAAATCAGAATCGGTAGCCAGATTACTAAACTCCAATTTCCTCAAAGCTTGTTTTTTCCACCTGTGTACAGTTCTTTCAATTTCTGGATTGTATGGCAAGACTTCTTTGTTAGCAGATTGAGTTAGAGGCATAAACCGTTAAAGATAGTGCAGCAATTATGTAAAGTAATGAAAGAAAAGAATTTTTTTTAAATTTTCGTTTGGGACAAATTAACGAGAAAAACAAATAAACAAATAAATAATTAAATAAACACAAAATAAATAAGAAAATCTCCCCGGCAACGGCGCCAAAATTTGGCGAGCTGTCGTAGGCTCCCAAATTAAAACCTTACAAACGTAGTAGCGGGAGTAAGGATCTATCCCACGATGAGTAACTAGTTTAACTTTTGTGCTTAAATTAAAGGTAGGGGGTTTGGAATGTATCGAGAATAAAGATAAAATAAAAGAGAATTTAAATAAACGAGAAATTTAATCGAACGAATAAAGTAATGGAATTAATATATTGAAAGACAATTATAATAAAAAACCTTGGTTAGTAAAGATCCACCACCGGAATTTAACACTGATCATTGATTAATAAAGTAATTAATATGCAATTGAATATTTGTCGTGAAATTATTTCATTTCCGTTTTCCCTTAGTTGTAGGTAACTAAAGCACACGCGGTTTAATTACCCCTAACTACTAAATAACCTAAGACAAGCGCTATAGATTTAATTTAATAGCAGCAATAGGAACTAGGAAAACCGACAAACTAAATAACACAAGCACAAACACTTGCATTTAATTAAGGAAAATATTCTACCCGAGACCAATTATCACTAAGCCGTTAATAATTAACCTCAGTTGCTACTGAATATTAGAATAATTTGTAGCACAACATTAACTAATATAGCAAATAATTATATCAAATAAATAACTAGTAGGCCTCCCTAGAAATTAAATGACACAATTATTCAAATAACTTAGAAGAATATTTAATACTCAAATGCATAAAAATATATATAATAAAAATAAATAAATAACCTTACAGCGTAATGAACTCCGGGGCTTCAATTCACTAAACCAAACTAGAAATTAGCCACGAATGGACATTAATAACAACCTTAAAGAATAATCGAGAGGCATTTTACAGTAGAAAACTCCTACTATTTATATATAGCTTTCTAAAAATAAACCTAGGCTATTTTCTACCACCCATTCCCTATTTTTGTGCCATGTCTTGAAGACTTCCGCTGCTGCCTCGCCATAATCTGCGCACGGCGAATTGAAGTTGTCGCGCCCACCTGCACAAAGACAAACAAATTGACATACAAATAAGTATTATAAATAATTATGGAGCATAATGCAGTACGTATTATATATATACATACTATAATGCATTCTATATATTATATATATTATATTATATTATATTATATATATATATATATATATATATATATATATATATATATATATATATATATATATAGTACGTAGTGTGTGTTCTTATATATTATATATTATATGTATAAAAATAATTAATTATTAGATAATATTAAATAACCAATGCAAAATTATTATAAAGATGTATCTAAATATGAGTGTAAAATGTGCATATCAATCACTTAGCTCATACCATGATTGATCAAATTGCCCATACTTGATTCCTTCTCATCATTAGAAAGGACCCGAGAATGTTACGTACTCTTGTGTTATGATTGAAGGGAGTTTTCTTTGAAAAGAATGAAGAGAACTGGGGTCACGAAACTGAAAAAAGGAAAGGATATGGGAAAATCAAGTGCCCAAGGGGCGAGAAGAGGTGTAGAAGCAACCATGGAACAAGAGGAACCACAAGCAACATTTGCAAGCTTTCCAATACCAACTCTACACGGATTCGTGGGTTAGACAACAAAGAATGGAAGAAAGGCAAAATCCGGATGGAGGAAAGATAAATACAATTGGAAGAATGCAACAGAAGAGCATTGAGCCTCAACGGACACAAGTTGGAGAGCTCTGGGAGCACATTGATAGGATTCTTCCACCTCCACCCCTGGAGTGGTGTTGAGAGGCCCGTGCTTTATTTCCCTTGCGATTTTACTTTTTGTTAGACTCTTTTATTTTCTTGTTTTTTACGTTATTTGTTTTAGTGCTTTTACATTCATAGTTTTGTAGGATTTTCTTTATTGCTTTTCATTTTCCAAGAATGATCCCGTTACTGCCTTTTGCACTTATATTATTTTGAGTTGTCCATATGCCACTAACAATGTTTTGCAGCTTGAATTGAGTGTATGGGGCAACAAGTTGGATGCTACACCTCTTATAAAGGGATTTGAGCTACATTTGATTTATTCTTATATCCCTTACTCTTTAATTTTGCCTCGATTTTTATTCCTAAAGTGTGGAAAAGGGGTTTGCACGTTTGCTAGCATATCACATTCACATTGTCTTTTGTTGCGTTCCCCAAGTCCCGAAAACACTTCTAAAGTGTGGAAAAATTTCTAAAGTGTGGAAAGGGACTTGCACATTGTTGACCCGTGCTCCTTTTTCCACCTAATCCTCAAAGTAACATCGAGGACGATGTTTGTTCTAAAGTGTGGAAAGGACGCACTTTGTGCTTTATTGTTTGGAAATTCAATTGATTGGATGATTCGTGATTGATGATTGTGTGTTATAGTGAAGAGTGTGTCATTGTTTATGATATCCTAGAAGTGTGCCAAGGATGTGTCAAAAATGTTTAATTCTTGAAATATTCTTTGGGAGTTACCTCTTTATACCAAGTGAGAATTGCATAGAGCCAACTAGGTTTATATCTTTTGTATGCTTGCATGTTATTCACCTCTTATATGCTTTGGACCTTAGTAAACGGAAACTCGAAGTGGGAGTGTGTACTCTCCAACCTTGGAAAGATAATAAAAAACAAGGTCGGAAATGAACTTAATCTTGGTAAGGTATGTGGCAAAAGGTGAGCCTTGTGGTGAGAATTGAGAAAATATTCCCTAATCCCAAAAGGAAAAAGCATGAGTGAAAGAAGAAGAGGAATGAAAAAGAGAAAAAGGCAAGACCAAAAATAAATGGCCATCCCGTGAGATAAGAAAAGAGGTAAGCCATCTCGCTAGGATTTGGGGCAATTCCACTGCACTATCTTTGAAGAAGCGTAGAGCTCTACGTGAAGTCGGTTATCCCAATGGCGATGTCTTAGGAGATGAGAAAAGAGAGTAAAAAGGGGGAGCCATTGCTTATGTCGGGATAACAAAAGATTTCCTCGGGCTAAAACATATAGATCTATGCCGTGGGGAGTCGATCTTTGGCATAAGGGTGGAAGTGAGAGAGAACCAACGCTTAAGTCGGGACCGTGAAAAGTTTTCCCAGGGTTAAAACACGGAGCTCCGCGCCGGAGGAAATTGGACCTTGGCTTAAGGTTGGTGAGTGGTCCATGCTGAACCATTCACTTACTTTTTGTAGAGGGCCTTGGCGATATAAGGTTGGATGTCGGTTGGGATGTGCACATCGTTCCCACTAGTGGGTTCAGCTTGAAGGACTTTAGTATATAGGAGGTGAATTCAAAAATTTTGCATGCTTCAATTGGTGTGGAGAGTGTGTTTCCTTGTGTTTAATTTTATCTTATCAATAGGGGTTTTTCCTTAGAATATTCCTTGAATTGCAAAGTAGGACACATGGTTGACACACTTGTTTGATATCATGAGGGATTTCACCACCTTCATTAATTCCCACATTTTTCTTGACCGTTCATTTGATTAAGTGAATTTGCATCAAGTATCTTTGTCCCTTATCATCCTTGAGTTGAATTGAAACCTCGCTCGAGGACGAGCAAGAATAAAGTGTGGAAACTGTGATAACTGCCAAAGATGCTATGTTTTATAGGGTATTTGCTAGGCATTTTGTGCTATACGTGGAGCCATTTAAGCCTAATTCATGCCTAAAATAGCTTAATTTGATAGAAGTTAGGAATGAGGACTAATTATGTTGCATTTGTAGAAAAATAGCAAAACATTGTCAAATGTAGGACATTCCAGCAACAGCTTGGTAAATTGATCATATCTTGAGCTAGGAGTGTCCAAATGAGGTAATTCAAGTAACTATGGTTCGGGCTTTTCAAGGGCTACAACTCTAAAGATGGCCAAAAATTTCATAAAGTTCCATGCAGCTCACAACGAGCGTTCTCGTGATGCATTGTGAAATCACTTAAAGGATTTTCAGGATATAAGCAAGGGCTTGGAGGGGGATCTTCTATCATCTATCTCATTTTCATTTTCTCTCTTTAGAAATCAGATCTCTTAAACTAGGGTTATGTTAGATTTACATTTCCTTGAAGATCTACACTCATTGTTCTACAAATTCTCTTTGGATGCTTACACAATAGATTGAAGATTTGGGTAACATCTCTTCATTGCTTATTAATTCTTATCTAATTTGTGTTTGATACCCTTGTAATGATGATGAGTGCTTAGATTGCTTGGATTTGGATTGGATTTGATTTGTTGATTATGTATTCATGCTTAGTATGGTTTATATGATGAGATTTGGTGTATGGATTGTCCTTGAATGCCTTTGTTGTAGAGGTGTGCTTATTGATCTCTTTCCATTAAGGGCCCTAATGGTTAGATGAGTGTGAGAGTGGGAGTTTAGCAAGAGATTTCACTCTCCTTAGTCTTGCCCTTGCAATCCCCTTCCTACGACCCGAGAGAGCAAGCTTAGGGGAGGAGACGGTAGACCACCCGCCAAGTGTTTAATAGAATGTCTCACCCGACGTAGGGAATGAGAGTTTAGGTTTGATGCAACCTAATGTTGGTGTCTTGGTTCTCCCTTAGGTTAGGCAAGCTTTGCATCATCTCTTGACCCAAGTTTAATACCAATGAATGCATGATCACAAATCCTTTCCATCTAAATCCCCGTTTTATCTTCTTGTTTGTTTTCCTTTATTTCTTTGTCTTCCTTACTTGCACACACATGCTAACTTACCTTCCTCTTGCACCTAGTTCACTCTTGTTGATGCATTGTGACAAAGGATTGTCTTGCACTTTGCTTGCTCCGAACGACCATCCTTGAGTTCGACACTCAGGAGTTCCACAATTCCCGTTTACACTTACACACATGTTTATCCATCCCACGTAAACTACAACTATCAGATTTATAGGTGTCAATCTACTTTTAGTAATTTTTTATTAGAACATTAACCTTTGATCTTAGTATTATATTGGAATGACAATTTTTTATCCCCGTCAACAAAATCTATACAATATATAAAAACAAAATCCCGAACTTTAACTTCCCGTCCAATTATAAAAAATCTTTCTTTCTAATAAAATATATTGTTTTTTACTTTCATATTCGTACTATAATTCTATGTTAATATTCCTATTCTAATATTATAAAATAGTGTAATACAATTCCTATTATAATCTATACTATATATAAAAACAAAATCCAGAACTTTAACTTTCCACCCAATTCCTAAAAAATCTCTCTTTCTAATAAAAATATATTGTTTTATATTTTCCTATTCGTACTATAATTCTAGGTTAAAATTCCTATTCTAATATTATAAAATAGTGTAATACAATTCCTATTCTATTCTATTCTATATATAAAAATAAAATTCTGAACTTTAACTTCCCGCCCAATTAATAAAAAATCTCTTTTTCTAATAAAAATATATTATTTTCTATTTTCATATTCATACTATAATTCTAGGATAAAATTTCTATTCTAATATTATAAAATAGTGTAATACAATTCCTATTCTAATCTATATCTATCTATACTATATATAAAAACAAAATCCCGAACTTTAACTTCCCGCCCAATTCTAAAAAATCTTTCTTTCTAATAAAATATATTGTTTTTTTTTTTACTTTCATATTCGTACTATAATTCTATGTTAATATTCGTATTCTAATATTATAAAATAGTGTAATACATTTCCAATTCTAATATATACTATATATAAAAACAAAATCCAGAACTTTAACTTTCCACCCAATTCCTAAAAAATCTCTCTTTCTAATAAAAATATATTGTTTTATATTTTCCTATTCGTACTATAATTCTAGGTTAAAATTCATATTCTAATATTATAAAATAGTGTAATATATTCCTATTCTATTATATTCTATATATAAAAATAAAGTCTTGAACTTTAACTTCCAGCCCAATTAATAAAAAATCTCTTTTTCTAATAAAAATATATTGTTTTCTATTTTCATATTCATACTATAATTCTAGGTTAAAATTTCTATTCTAATATTATAAAATACTGTAATACAATTCATATTCTAATCTATATCTATACTATATATAAAAACAAAATCCATATCGAACTTTAACTTCTCGCCCAATTCCTAAAAAATCTCTATTTCTAATAAAAATATATTGTTTTCTACTTTCCTATTCGTACTATAATTCTATGTTTAAATTCCTATTCTTTTCTCAAAAGGTTGAATCCCAACCCTAATTTAAATTCCTATTCTAATATTATAAAATAATGTAACACAATTCCTATTTTAATCTATACTTCTATACTATATATAAAAACGAAATCCTGAACTTTAACTTTCCGGCCCAATTCCTAAAAAATCTCTATTTTTAATAAAAAATATAATATTTTCTACTTTCCTATTCGTGCTATAATTCTAGGTTAAATTCCTATTATAATATTATAAAATAGTGTAATACAATTCCTATTCTAATCTGATCTATACTATATATAAAAACAAAATCCAGAACTTTAACTTTCCACCCAATTCCTAAAAAATATCTCTTTCTAATAAAAATATATTGTTTTATACTTTCTTATTCGTACTATAATTCTAGGTTAAAATTCCTATTCCAATATTATAAAATAGTGTAATACAATTCCTATTCTATTCACTTTCAAAAAAAAAAAAAAAAAAATTCCTATTCTATTCTATTCTATATATAAAAATAAAATCCTGAACTTTAACTTCCCGCCCAATTCATAACAAATCTCTTTTTCTATATATCGTTCTCTATTTTCATATTCGTACTATAGTTCTAGGTTAAAATTTCTATTCTGATATTATAAAATAGTGTAATACAATTGCTATTCTAATCTATATCTATACTATATATAAAAACAAAATCCTGAACTTTTAACTTCCCGCCCAATTCCTAAAAAATCTCTATTTCTAATAAAAATATATTGTGTTCTACTTTCTTATTCGTACTATAATTCTAGGTTTAAATTCTTATTCTAAAATTATAAAATAGTGTAATACAATTTCTAATAGAATATATTGTTTCCTACTTTCATATTCGTACTATAATTCTACATTAAAATTTCTATTCGTAATACAATAGGACAATATATATATATATATATATATATATATATATATATGGATGTACTCAGGTGCGAATAAATGCCCAGGAGGGAATATGCGAACGAATCAGCGCACGACACGTGTCCAAATCAAATAGATTAAAAAATACGGTGACATTTTCGTAAATAATTGAACATCGAAGTGCAAGTAAAATCACTTACAAGTGCACCTACTTTCACATATAAGTGTATGTAATTTTGCCTTGTAGCATTCACTTCCCGCAAACATTCATGCACCTAGGTGCACTTACTTATAACTATATGTGCAACTACTTATAACTATAGGTGCACCTACTTTCACCCATCAGTGCATGTAATTTTGCCTTGTTAACATTCACTTGCCGCAAACATTCATGCACCTACTTATAACTATAGGTGCAACTACTTATATCTATAGATGCAACTACTTATAACTATAGGTGCACTAAGTATTGATGCTCACTGTAAATTTTACTTGCACCTATAATACATTTTACATGCACTTGTAATACATTTTACTTGCACTTCGATGTTCAATTATTTACGAAAATGCCACCGCGTTATTTTAATCCATTAGATCTGGACACGTGTCGCGCGGTGATTCGTTCGCATATTCCTCCTGGGCGCTTCATTCGCACCTGAGTGCAATTCTATAAATATATATATATATATATATATATATATATATATATATATATATATATATATATATATGTATATATATATATATGTATGTATATATATATGTATGTATATATATATATATATACATATATATATATATATATACATATATATATATATATATATACATATATATATATATATATATATATATATAAATATAGGGATGTCAATCGAGCCAGCCCACTCGGTTTCGGGCAAGTCCTGTCGGGTTGTCGGGCTAATCGGTTAATTAATATTTTATTCTCGGGTTCGGTTTGGCCCTAACCCTAAACTTCGGGTTGTCGGGCTAATCGGGCGGGTTGAACCATCTGAACTAAAATTAGAAACTGAAAGTGAGTACCCATATTTAGAGTAGGGATGACAAAGGGGCGGAGCGGGGCTGGGGCGGGAAGTATACTCCCCGTCTCCGTCCTCAACGGGAAATTGAAAATAGTCCATAACTACGTTCCTGCGGAGAATTTGACGGGAACGAAGAATCTCGTCCTCATCAATTTTTAGTCAAAATATTAGATTAATGTTGTTTTAAATTTTAAAAAACTAAAGTTAAGTTTTAATTTGAATTATATATATATATATATATATATATATATATATATATATATATATATATATATATATATTTATTTATTTATTTATTTATTTATTTATTTATTTATTTATTTATTTATTTTTAATTATAATAATTATTCCATGTATGTTAGGTTTCACATCACTTCTATAATAAAGAATAGTTTTCAATAGTTCGGGTTGTCGGGCTAGCCCTATCGGGCTACCGGGCTAATCGGTTTCGGGCTCGTCGGGCTAATTTGTTTTATCGGGCTAGCCCGTTCGGGCCATAGCCCTATCGGTTTTGGTTTTATCGGGTTGGCCCATCGGGTTCGGACTAAATTGACATCCCTATATATATATATATATATATATATATATATATATATATATATATATATATATATATATATGACAAAATTACACTTTTGGTCATATGACTATATGGGGCGTGTTAATTTTAATACTTTGACTTTTAAAACTAACAATTTAGTCTTGTAATTATGCAATTTCTAACACATTTGGTCCTCCGGCCAAATCACCGGCAAAATTTGGCCGAAAAACATAACCCATTTTGAATTAAATATAAATGGGGGTAAAACGGTCATTTCAGACTCTTCTTCTTCCTTCTCCTACCTTCTTCTTCATTTTTCTTCTTCCTTTGCAGCGACGGTCGGAAACCACCACCTCCAAGTATCCAGCAACGACGGTGGAGCCATTAATTCCTTTACAGCGACAGAAAAAATTTGGATTATACAATAAAGTGGATTATACAAGATTAATTAATTAATTAATCAGTATCCTTCTTTGTTCAGCTACTAGAAAATTAGGAAATAATTTGGTAAATCAGAAGCGCTCTCTAAGCTATTTCCTCTCCACTGCAATATTTCTAGGAATCTGAAACGCATTTCCAATCAAGAAAGACGCGCCCAAATCCAAGAACAAGGTTGCTATCATAGCCACAACGGTAGCATCGGCGTTTCTGGTCATCATGGCTGTAATGGCAGCCTCGATTTTCAATTTACCCAAAAGTCGTACTTGGTCTTGTACCGTACGAGGTTGGGAACACTAGGGGAGGGTTGGACAATATAATGAGAACTGTAAATATGACGGGTAAACATTCGGCCTGTCACGGCAGTTTGAATCGCGACGGTGGCCTTGTCATCTGCCAACTTTCGACAAAAACGTACTCAACTGCGTAGTCGTCGGAGTTTCAGAGCTTTGCGGTTTCATGGTTTAATGGTGGAAGAGATGGATCGAGTTAGAATTAAATGAGATAGATCTTAGGTTTTGGTCTATGTATACTACGTACTCAGTTGCGTAATCCTATTGAGAATAGAAAATCCAAATCCCAACGCAATCCTAATCTCAGTTGGTGAATTGCATTTGAAAGTATCAACTTGTAATTCTATATGTATAATGTACCGGAAGAGAAAACAGAGCAGGAAGACAGTCGGAGGAGTAAAAAAGCTCAACTTTCCCCTTTTCTTTTTTACCTAAAATGACTAAGTTGCCCCCGAAATTAAACAAATAAGAATGGATTAAAAGATTCCGGCGACATTTGGCTGGTGATTTGGTCGGGAGGACCAAATGTGTTAGAAATTGCATAGTTATAGGACTAAATTGTTAGTTTTTAAAGTCAAGTATTGAAATTAACACGCCCCCTATAGTCATAAGACCAAAAGTGTGATTTTCCCTCTCTCTCTCTCTCTCTCTCTCTCTATATATATATATATATATATATATATATATATATATATATATATATATATATATATATATATATATATATATATATATATATATATATATATATATATATATATATATATATATATATATAGCGATGCACTCGGGTGCGAATAAGTGCCAGGATTGAATATGCGAACGAATCAGCGCGCGACACGTGTCCAGATCTAATGGATTAAAAAAACTCGGTGGCATTTTCATAAATAATTGAATATCGAAGTGCAAATAAAATAACTTACAAGTGCACCTACTTTCACATATAAGTGCATGTAATTTTGCCTTGTTAACATTCACTTCCCGCAAACATTCATGCACCTAGGCGCACCTACATATAACTATAGGTACAACTACTTATAACTATAGGTGCACTTAGTATTGATGCTCAGTGTAAATTTTACGTGCACCTATAATACATTTTACATGCACTTGTAATACATTTTACTTGCACTTTGATGTTCAATTATTTACGAAAATGCCACCGTATTTTCTTTAATCCATTAGATCTGGACACGTGTCGCGCGCTGATTCGTTCACATATTCCCTCCCGGGCACGTCATTCGCACTTGAGTGCAATTATATATATATATATATATATATATATATATATATATATATATATATATATATATATATATATATATATATATATATATATATATATAAAAGTAAAATCCTCCCTCTAGCATTTTTCAGCCAAAACTCATTGTATTGGTCAAATTATTTTAGTATGGTAAACTAGGGAATAATTAATGATGGTAATAGAAATCCTAGAAGAATATAGAATACATGAATATTTAATTTTGGTCATATTAGTATTGTGCCTCACGGAATAGAATACAAGAATATTTAATTAAGGTTATATTCTTCCAAAAGGTTGAACCCCAACCCTAAGGGCCCCTCACACTCCGACCCGACAGAGCATTTGGGAGGATGTAAATAATGGTAACTCAACTGAACATGAATCACAGAGGCTAGACCTTTGCTCACTGCGCACAAGGAACCCCACTCACTTTGAGAGGTAGCTCCCGCACTGCCGCTGGTGAGACTCGACCCCTGGTCATTCTTCCAAAGTTTCACCTCTATAGGTTATATTATTATTATGCCTCATGGTCTTTATATACTAATAGGACTTGACAGGAAAATAATAATAATATTAGTGGTTATAATAATATCTAAAAGTAATCAAGTGTTAATAATAATAATAATAAGAATATTAACATAGGAATTATAACATAGAATAAAACTTAATAATTAATATATATATATATATATATATATATATATATATATATATATATATATATATATATATATATATACACACTAGTATGATACTCGTGCGATGCATGGCCTATAAATTTGTAGTAGTTAATGTTAATTTTTTTTTTTTTTACATTGTTAAAGTATATTATGTATGTATATTGTAAATAATGGAATTGACAATTACATACATTCATATGGAAATAATTATTATATAAATAAATATCCTACATTTTAATAGACTATTTTTATACATGGTAATTAATTTCATAATTACAAATAAAAATTCTTAATTGCATGGATACTTTTGCGACATTCTAATCTGCCAAAATTTTTAAAATAATTTATTACATCATTTTAAACCTTTTAATAGGTTACTTTTAAATATATATATATATATATATATATATATATATATATATATATATAATTAAATTATTCTACCCAATTATATATATCATTCTTAAATACGATCCTAATAATTCTATATGATGTACGATGTATATGTATATAATAATATATATATAAATATATTATTATCCTATTATACCTATATGTAATTATGGAATTGACAGTTACATACGTTAATATGAAAATAATTATTATATAAATAAATATCTTGCCTTTTAATAGACTATTTGTATATATGGCAATTAATTTCATAATTACATATACAAATACCTAAATGCAGGGAGACTTTTGCGACATTCCAATCTGCGAAATAATTTTAAAATAATTTATTATATCATTTCAAACCTTTTAATAGGTTATTTTTAAAATTTTAAATTAATTAATATATATGATTAAATTATTCTACCAAATTATATATATCATTCCTAAATACGATCCTAATAACTATATAATAATATATAAATATAGTATTATCCTATTATATCTATATGTAATTATGGAATTGACAGTTACATACGTTCATATGGAAATAATTATTATATAAATAAATATTCTACCTTTTAATAGACTATTTTTATAGTTTTATATATGGTAATTAATTTCATAATTACAAATAAAAATTTCTAATTGAAGGGATACTTTTGTGACATTCCAATCTACCAAATAATTTTAAAATAATTTATTATATCATTTCAAACCTTTTAATAGGTTATTTTTAAATTAATATATACAATTAAATTATTTTACCCAATTATATATATCATTCCTAAATCTGATCCTAATAACTATATATGATGTACGATATATATGTATATATTTTGGAATAATATATATGTATATAATAATATGTAAATATAATATTATCCTATTATACCTATATGTAATTCTGGAATTAACAGTTACATACGTTCATATGGAAATAATTATTATATAAATAAATATCATGCCTTTTAATAAATTATTTTTTTATATATAGTAATTAATTTGATAATTACAAATAAAAATAAAGTATGAAAAAGTAATGTAAATCTTTAATGTAAAAAAATACACATAATTTCTCCACAAGAAATAACTTAGAAATAGAAAAAAAAAAGTAATTTTACCACTCATAATTGTAACAACAACCAAATTGAATCGTTGCATGCCATTTGCCCAATTGAAATGATTCTCTCGAGATATGTTGTTGTAGCAAAGAACGCACTCCAATCTGACTAGCATTTTTTGGCCCAAACTCGTTGTATTAGTCAAATTATTTAATTATGGTAAACTAAGAAATAATTAATGATAGTAATAGAAATCCTAGAAGAATATAGAATACAATAATATTTAATTATGGTTATATTATTACTGTGTCTCACGGAATAGAATACAAGAACATTTAATTATACTTATATATATATATATATATATATATATATATATATATATATATATATATATATATATATATATATATATATATATATATATATATTGTTCAAGTATAATAAAAACCATATGTAATAATATAAAAATGAAATATAATAATAATAATAATAATAATAATAATAATAATAATAATAATAATAATAATAATAATAGTAATAATCTATACTATAATTAAAAACAAAATCTTATTTACTTGATTTCCGCACAAACAATAGTAAATAGTAAAGGTAAATTAAAAAGGAACGTAAACTAAAAAACGAATAGAAATATGTCACAATAATATTTTACATCATCAATTAAAAATGGAACAAGAATTATGTAAATTGGAAAATGAAATGAATATTAATAATTGACTGAAAATTAAAAATTGAAAAATGAATGAAAATTACGTTAATTGAAAAAGGAAATGAATATTTATAATTGACTGAAAATAAAAAAAATGTATCCATAATTGACTAAAATGGAAAAGGAAATGGTCAAATTATTGCATTTTAATTTTTCATAATAATATTACACAGTAGAATAAATCAAATCACAATTATATCATAAATTTTTCACAATTTCAAATAATGGAACGAAAATTAAAAATGGAAAGGAAATATTTCAATAATAATATTCTACATCATCAATAGTAAATGTATGTTTGGAAAGAGGAGTTTTGAGCAATGCTCCTCTTCCGAGCATAATTGCTTGCCCATCAACGTCGACAAGTATTGAGAAGCCAAAAGACTCTTATTTAAGAAGCCTTAGCTTAATGACTTTTTATTTTAGTTTTTATTTTAAGAAAACATTTTACAGACAATGATAAATACTAAACAATGATAAATTAAATTTTCGAAGTTATAACACCGCATGTGTACATCTAGACATTAGCTATTAATTTGAGCTATTATTTGCACAAATTCAAGCAATAATAATAACATAAAAATACATAAACGATCTAAACCATATCTTTAATTTCACTATATAATATTGGATGTTCTAATTTAAATTATTATATATCTATTCAAATATTCTTAATATATTACAACAAATTCACTCCGTGCATCGCATGAGTGAAAATACAAGTTGTTGAAATAACGTTAAATACAAGGGTATTGTGATTTTTTATTTATTTATATAAAGTGGATTGACCCATTGTATTTTTATTTTTTATTTTTATTAAAAAAAAAAACATATTTGAAGACCGAAATGTTCTTGTATCTAAGGGCATATAAACTGTTTTGTTGATAAAGAACAAAATAATAATCATGTTAAAATAATACTTGGACCAAAGAAGATGCTTTAGGAAAAAAAAAAAAAAAAGAAAGAGACTAAAAATAAAATGTTATTTATAAATTTATGATAAAAATGAAATTAACTCAAAATAAAAATCCAAAAGATACCAATCATACCATCAGTTGACTTTTGACTTGGTTGTTGGGTGTAGAGTGTAGATCTTAATTTCCAGCATCAATAATTCCTCAGATAAGATAAGATCTCTTTTCTCTCTCTCTCAACTCTCATCCTCTATCTCTGCTCGCTATATACTCATTTCATCTCTGCTCTCTCCATAACTCTCATCTGGGTTCAATTCAGAAACACTGGACCTGAGATTAGTTCAAGTTTCCATATTTTATCTGCTCTACTCCATAAAGTCAACAACTCAGACTAATTCACTTACTCCATCTCCATCGTCATCAACCTAAGGTATGCATCTTTTACACTCTCTCCAACATCACTCTATTCATTTTCTCTGATTGAATTAGTGGATTTGACTAGTTGATAGCTGAGTGTAGAAAGATATTTGGTAACTCTCATCTCTCTATATAATGTCTACAATTTATATATAATTAATAGACTAAAATTGTTATTTTTTTTTTAAAGTACATTAATGGCCCCCAATAATAATTAAAAGAAAAGTTAAATTGGTCCGCATGGGTAGCTCAACTGGTCATAGAGGTGAAAATTTGGAAGAATGACCAGAGATTGAGTCTCACCAGCGGCTTCTCAAAGTGAGAGGAGCTCCTTGTGCGCAGTGAGCACCGATCTTGTTCAGTTGAGTCATAGAGGGGGCCCTTAGGGTTGGGGTTCAGCCTTTTGAAAGAAGAAAAGTTAAATCGCTCCCATCAATAATTCAGATCTTATCCCATCTCTCATCATTTCTGCTATACTCATTTCATTTCTTGCTCAATAAATTCAATAACTCTGATCATATCTGATCTCATATTACCCAAACCCAATTTACTAACTCCTGCTCTTCTTCAACCTAAGGTATGTTTCATACTTTCTCCAGCTTCACTTCAATTCCTTTTTTACTTTGATACAGTTTTGCATAACTCACTCACCATTACATTTTCCCTCTCGATGCCTTTACTTTTTGCCAGATGTTTATTCACTATCAAATTTATTAATTTTGGACAATATTTTTAATTGTGTTCACTGTGTATGAAAATATTCATGAAGACTTATATATATATATATATATATATATATATATATATATATATATATATATATATATATATATATATATATATATATATATATATATATTGTCATATTAGCCGCCCCTCAGCATACAAATAATTGAAATGGTAGAAGATGCAATGGTTTTGCTGATGATACTATAATTCACAAGATTTTAACCCATCTTGCATGCACCATTATCTCTGCTATTTTCTTGCTCAATAATTGAGACTAATAACTCTTATATCAGTTCCAGAAACACTTTAGGGAAGTTCAATATAATGGCATTTGATGCTCTAACTAGCCTAATCAAAATAGTAGAGCAAGACCTTGTGGAGCCCAAACTACTTTCGATTTTTGATGCCGGAGGATTGATGGTGGCGCTGCTTGAAACAATCGAGTTGCTGTCTGCAAAGCTCTGCTTTATGCAAGCCTTTTTGGAAGAACTTAAGACCAAAATGAATGACGGGTACTCTTGGGATAAGACTTTTCTGCATGAGCCAGTCCAAAGATATTACAAAAATGAAATAGAATATAAACTAAGAGGAGTATATTTGGCAGCAACCGGGAAAGGGTATGTATCTAAGGCTAACGAAAAACTTCACCAGACCTTGAAACAAGTGGTAATAGATATTGAGCATGTTGAAGAACGGATCCTGGCGAACAATAAAAGAACTGCTTTAGCGCCTGAGAAAGAGAACATTACTGTTTGGGATACCTACCAAAATGCTTTAGTGCCTGAGAGTGAAGTAACTACGGGATTCAACAGTGATATAGAGAAGATAATTAATCGGCTCTGTTATTCACACTTGATGAGATCAGTTTTCACCATTTTGAGGAATAGTAACATAGACAAGTTTCGAAGATATGTAGAAAACCTAGTGCTGAAACTACAAGTTATCCCACTCGTCGGGGAAGGAGGCATTGGAAAAACTACATTAGCCAAAAAGTCTATGGACATCCAATTACTATTGCTAGCTTTCACATTCGAGCATGGGTAGTTGTGTCTCAGGTTCAAAACCTCAAAGAGATGCTCATTGGTCTATTACGTTGTATTTCACCAATAACAAGTGAAATCTACAACCTAGACGATGCTCAAATAGCTAAGCAATTATGCAGAAGTTTGATGGGCAAGAAGTATGTAATTTTATTAGACGATATATGGACCACTGCGGCGTGGGATGCCATCCAAGGATGTTTTCCAGATAATTTTAATGGAAGCCGAATCTTAGTAACTACTCGGTTCAAAGAGGTGGCTGAATACTTAAGTGCAAATCCCTACCATGTGCTTCATCAAACTCCAAAGGATTGTAGGCAATTATTTTCAAGAAAGGTGTTTGGGCAAAGTTATATTAGCAGGGGAAATTTCTCAGTTGAGGAGCGCATTGTTCGTGGTTGCGGTGGATTACCGCTAGCAGTTGTTCTGATTGCCGGGCTTTTGGTTACAACAGAGTCTCCAGTAGTATGGAGATATGTTGCAGAAACTTTGGATGAAGTTGATAGAAATGATAATAACAACAGAATTTCAAAAATTCTTTTATTGAGCTACATGTACTTACCTCATCACTTGAAAGATTGCATTCATTATTTTGGTGTGTTTCCTGAAGACAATGTCATTCCTGTTAAGAGATTAATCAACTTATGGATTGCAGAGGGATTTATAAGGCCACATATCAATATGAGTTTGGAAGAAGTGGCAGAGAGTTACTTGGATGATCTCATTAATAGAAGTCTAGTTCAAATTAATGAGCTAAGTATTGACGGCAAAGTTAAATCATGTAAGCTTCATGATCAAGTGCACGAGTTTTGTGTGAGAGAAACAATAAAGGGTGATACTTTGTGCATTATCACTGACAATCATACTCCAAAAGCTAGTTGTTGGTTAAGCTGCCAAACAAGTCATTGGCCGATCACTCAAACGAGTTATGGAAATTGCATGCCAAATAAAATCCATTCTATTCTCTGCTTTGGTAAAGATGTAAACCATTCAAAATGTAGGTTTGTATACCCATGTTTGAAATCGCTAAGAGTATTGGATTTATCATTAGTTAAATGCTCACAAGGCATGCCTCCTGAAATAACAGACTTGGTTCATTTGAGATACTTGGCTTTAAGTACCATTGGCTCTCTTTACGAGTTTCGATTTTTCAAGCTTAAGAATTTGGTAACTCTCATAGTTACTTCATGGATGGAAAAATGTCCTTTGCAACTGCCATGTGATATGTTGGATTTGCCAAAATTGAGGCATTTGCATGTTGACAAGAGATGCTCACAATATCTCCCTTGCTTAGTAAAAAAAGATCTACAAACTCTTTATTGGTTGAAAGTTGCTAGCTCTAACAAAAAACCAAACTTCATAATGGTTCCTAACCTAAGGGAACTTGGGATTTTCATTGAAGGCCAACTGGAGCCTAGCTATCTAGGGAGCCTTGTGTATTTAGATCTACTTGAGAAGTTGAAGTTTGAAGTAGGAAGAGTTGAGCGCTTTTATCTACCAACAGGTTTTCCACCAAACCTTAAGAAGTTGACACTTCGTTATACTTATCTTCCATGGAAGGAGATGGACACAATTGGCAAGTTGCCGCGCCTTGAGGTGCTTAAACTAAAAGATTTTGCCTTTTGTGGTCCAACGTGGGAACCATCGAAGCAGGGCTTTCGGAAGTTAAAGGCACTTCTTATTTCACGTTCAGATCTCAAACATTGGCATGCAAGTTCTAATCATTTCCCAGTTTTGGAGCGCCTAGTCTTGAGATATTGTTGGGAATTGAAACAAGTTCCACTGAAGTTTGCAAAAATTGGAACACTGAATTTAATTGTATTAGAATGTTGTTATTCTTCTCTTGTGACTTCTGCATTGCAGATTTCTTCTGCAAAAAGCGGAACATTAAAGGGAAAGGCTCCACTTCGTGTTGGTAAAGTTGGAAATAAGGTTTCTCTCTAATTTTTGTTCATTATTTCAAAATATTAGTTTTCTGCATTCTAATTCCATGTATTAGTTAATTATTGAATTGCCTATTAGTTTTCTGATTTTTTTACTCATTTTCAATTACTTTTCAAGGTTGAATTGCCTATTATTGAAAGATCTGAAGAAGAAATGTTGAAAGCTGATAAGAATGTGATGAAATATGTGAAGAAGTTATTCTAGTGAATGCTTTGAAGAAGAAAGTGCAGTGACTGAGGAAAGGTTATTCTGATGTGTTGCAAATGAACTATTTGATTTGTACTTCCCATCATCAACCTCAAAATCAATCAAAAATTCGATACCTGAGTTTTTAAAACTTGCCACTTTATGGTCCTATAGTCAGGAACTTAATCTGGAACTAAATTTTTTTCTTCTTGGGCTAAAACTGGCAAGTTTTCAAAGTCATTAGGTATAAAATGTATTCAATTTTGGAAGTTGATAACCACAAAAGTGGAAAATCCAGCAGTCATCTAGTCGAGGGACTAAATCAGGAATCCAATAGTTGATAAATGCACCATTTATTGTAATTTTGTCCAAAGAGATTATTCTGATCTGTATTTGAACTTCCTTTATCTTTCAGCCTGTAGGTTCCTGGCTGAAGTTAATAAGGTCATCATTGATGAAGTTGATAAGTATAGCCATTTGTCCAGTACAATCCAGATTGGTGGTGATCTGTCTCTTTGGTTGGGAATTTGTCTAATCATCCCGCTTTTCGGGAGAAATAAACAGGAAGAGTTTCTTGCTGCAATTCTTCAAGTGCTGGTCAGAGGTGCATCAATATAAGATGTTTTATTTTTGGTTTCCATTTGATCTGAACAATTTAGCTTTGTGTGTTATGATATTTTTCTGCTCTAATGTCACCATGGCTAAGTTGTAACAATCCACTATTCAACTAAGTATTCTTTTACAACATATTTAAATATAATGCTTTTTACTGGTTGAGAGTTAATTGGTAGCTTAGATGAAATATTGAACTTTAGACTGGTTCCAAACTTAAAAGGAACTAGGGATTTATATTGAAGGTGAAATGACACATAGTTGTCTGGAGAGTCTTGTCCATTTACGTCAACCTGAGAAGTTAAAATTTGACTTGAGAAGGGTTGAACGCTTTTATCTTCCTAGCGGTTTTTCACCAAATCTAAAGAGGTTGACATTTTGGTATACATATCTCCCTTGAGAGGAAATAACCATAACTGGCTAATTACCCAATCTTGAAGTGCTCGAATTAAAAGATTTTGCCTTTTGTGGCTTAGTGTGGGAGCCAATAAAATGGTGCTTTCAGGGATTAAAGGCACTCATTATTGAGCGATTGGATCTCAAACATTGAAATGTAAATGTTGATCATTTTCCCGGACCTCCTAGTCTTGAGACATTGTTGGGAGTTGAGACTTGAAAAAAGTTCTGATTACTTTTGCAAATATTAGAATTTTGAAATCAATTATGTTATTAAAAGTTGTTACGCTTCTCTTGTGACTTATGTAAACAATATTTATTGAAAGCTAAGGTCCAAAGAAAGAGAGACTGGGCATTTGGTGTTTGTGATCTCGGAACGTAACTAAGGTTGGTCTCTCTGCAATCGAGTTTTAATTTAGACGAGATTTTCATATTAGCATAAATTTATGAGGTTTTATGGTCTCAAGGAAAATGCAATTGTTTTGAGTAGTTATTTATTAGGGTCAATGGAGGTCCTAGGAGATTCATAGATTCAAATACTCTTTATTCACCAGTTGATTTCCTTAACTTTGTTTTAGATAATTTCTGCTTGTCCTGATTGTTGGTTAATTTTTTGTTTTATTTTAATTGTTTAATTAGTTCATCAACATATATTTAGACTAGATAATACCAGCATTTGTAGTTATTGTGGGATACGAACACTACATGCTTCATTAGATTTGTATAGTTGAAATCGGGTATGGAGATACTAATTTAACACAAAATGTATAGAGTAATGCCAAAAAAATGCTAAACATATACCGGAAGTGTATGTTAATCAGTAGCGTAATTGATTCGTCGTCTAATTTAAAAGTCATGATTGGAGGGGGCACTGTGAGATTTGAATCTCATTGAGAACATGTACAGAAAAATGCCCAATAACATGTGCGCATGACTGCTTGCGGGACTAGCTTTATCGACGGAATTAATTAAAAAGAAAAAGTACATGGATGATTCCCATTAGTCTGTACTCCACTACTCTTAATAATAATTAAAATGAAAAGTTTGTCAATTATTATGTTAGGGAAAATGACACTCTTTTCCTCTGAATTATAAGTTTATAGCATTTTTTCCTGGTGTTATTTATGCATCCACGTTTACCTTGCCAGGGAATCTGCGTTAAGATAATCTATGAAGCAATCCGACATAAAGTTGCTGGAAGATATGAATATTACAATATAGAATCTAAACTGAGACGAGTATATTCTGCAGCAAACAGGGGACAGAATCAGTCTGCACATGTGGCTAGTTATAAACTTCATTGGACCTTGAAACAAGTGGTAGGAGATATTGAGGAAGCTCGAGAATTGATCGTGGAGATAAAAAAAGATAACTGCTTTAGAGCCTGATGAGGAAGAGAATATTGGGTTTGGGATGCCTACCAAAATGCTTTAGAGCCTGAGAATGAAGTAATTGTAGGATTTGACAGTGATATAGAGACGATAATTAACCGGTTCTCTTATTTACACTTACCAGTTTTCACCATGTTGAGGATTAGTAACATTGAACAGTTCCGGAAATATGTTGAAAATCCAGAGATGAAACTACAAGTTATCCCACTCGTGGGGGAAGGAGGCATAGGAAAAACTACATTAGCCAAAAGAGTCTATGGACATCCAATTACTATTGCTTGTTTTCGCATTCGAGCATGGGTAGTTGTGTCTCAAGTTCATAACCTCAAAGAGATGCTCATTGGTCTATTACGTTGTATTTCACCACTAGGAATTGTTGTGATTGCTGGGCTTTTGGCTACAGTAAAAGAGTCTCTGATCTAGAAATATGGAGAGATGTTGAGTAAACTTTGGATGCACTTGATAATAACCAACAGAATTTCAAAAATACTTTCATTGAGCTACAACTACTTACCTAGTCACTTGAAAGCTTGCTTTCAATATTTTGGTGTGTTTCCTGAAGACAATGTCATTCTTGTAATGAAATTAATCAAATTATGGGTTGCAGAGGGATTTTTATTGCCACATAAAAATATGGGTTTGGAAGAAGTGGCAGAAAATTACTTGCATGATCTCATTAATAGAAATCTACTCTAAATTAATGAGCTCAGTATTGATGACAAAGTCAAATTATGTAAGCTTCATGATCGAGTGCATGCGGTTTGTGTGAGAGAAGCTATAACGGGGAATACTTTGTGCATTATCAATAACGACAATCATGCTTCAAACGCTAGTCATTGGTTAAGTTGTCAAACAAGTCATTGGCCAATCACTCAAGCAAGTTATGGGAATTGCACACTAGATAATATCCATTCTGTGCTCTACTTTGGTAAAGATGTATGCCATTCAAAATGCAGATTGGTATACCCATGTTTGAAAGTTCTAAGAGTATTGGATTTATAATTAGTGAAATGCTCACAATGCATGCCTTGTGAAATAACAGATTTAATTCATTTGAGATACTTGGCTTTAAGTACTATTGGTTCTCTTTACAAGTTTGGATTTTTTAAGCTTAAAAATTTGCTTACTCTCATAGTTTCTTCATGCATGGATGGAAAAATGTCCTTTGCAAATGGGATGTAATATTTTGGATTTGCCACAATTGAGGCATTTGGATGTTGACAAGAGATGTTCACAATATCTCCCTTTGCTTAATCAAAAATAATCTACAAACTCTTTATTGGTTAAAAGTTGCTAGCTCCGACAAAAAATCAAACTTCGGAATGGTTCCAAACCTAATGGAACTTGGGATTTAAATTGAAGGCCAATTGGTGCCTAGCCATCTAGGGAGCCTTATGCATTTACATCTACTTAGAAGTTGAAGTTTGAAATAGGAAGGGTCAAGCGCTTTTGTCTTCCAACAAGTTTCCCACCAAACCTTAAGAAGTTGACACTTCATTATACTTATCTTTCATGGAAGGAGATGGACACAATTGGCAAGTTGCCGCACCTTAAAGTGCTTAAACTAAAAGATTTTGCCTTTTGTGGCTCAACGCGGGAACCATCGGAGCAGGGCTTTGGGGAATTAAAGGCACCTCCAACATTGGAATACAAGTTTTAGTGTCATTTCCCATTTTTGGAGCGCTTAGTCTTAAAATATTGTTGGGAATTAAAACAAGTTCCAATTAATTTTGCAAATATTAGAACACTGAAGACAATTGTGTTAGAATGTTGCTATTCTTCTCTTGTGACTTCTGCAAAGCAGGTTTCTTCTGCAAAGAAATTATTATTTGTGAGAAGGGCAGATTGTTCACTTCGTGTTTGCAAAGTGTCAACTAAGGTTTATCTCTAATTCTTGTTCATTATTTCAAAATATTAGTTTTTTGCCTTCTAATTCCACTGCTGGATATTATGGAATTTCCGACCACCTGAAAGTGATCTTAAATCAAGTCGAAAGCAAAAAGTGGTCGGAAATATCAACAAAGTTTTTTTCCAGATATCAAAAGTGGTCGGAACAAGGCTTTCGACTTGATTTAAGATCACTTTCAGGTGGTCAGAAATTCCATAATTTCTAATAGTGAATTCCATGTATTAATTTAATTAACAGTTTATTTTTGTACTCATTTTCAATTACTTTTCAAAGTTGAATTGCCAAATAATGAAAGCTTTGAAGTAGAAACTGTAGAAAACTCTGAAGAAGAATGCACGGGAAGCTGTAAGGTTTCTCTCTAATAATTCTTGTTCATTATTTCAAAATATTATAGAGTAGTTTACTGCCTTCTAATTCCACATATTAATTCAAGTATTTATTTTTGTACTTATTTTCAATTACTTTTCAAGGTTGAATTGCCAAATAATGAAGGCTTTGAAGAGGAAACTGTAGAAAGCTCTGAAGAAGAAAATGTGAAAAGCTCTAAAGAAGAATGTGTGGAAAAATCTAAAGAAGAAAGCGTGGGAAGCTCTAAGGTTTCTCTCTAATTCTTGTTCCTTATTTCAAAATATTAGTTTTTTGCCTTCTAATTCCATGCATTAATTTAATTATTTATTTTTATACTCATTTTCAATTATTTTTTAAGATTGAATTGCGAAATAATGAAAGCTCTGAAGAAGTAGAAAGTGTGGAAAGCTCTATAGAAGGAAGCGTGGGAAGGTCTAATGAATTAAGTGTTGAAAGATCTCATCAAGAAAGTTCGAAAGCTCGGAAGAGAGTGATGAAATATCTGAAGAAGAAGTTGTCAAAATTACTGAATGCATTCAAAGAATTGAAGAGGAAATTTTTGTAATATCTAAGAAGAAATAGAGTGAGGAATATAAATTTATGAAAGCCAAAGTGTGTACGTATGTACCTATGAAATTTGTGGTTAAACTCCATATTATCATTTGCACATGCCTATTACTTTTTAGTTTAATTTATCTGATCTGATATGTTGCAATTGAATTTGAACATTTGATGTTATCACATCTGTGCTTGTTTTTATGGTTATTTTGAATCATCACAGTAATTAAGCTCTTTAATTTTGCTTATTTAATACATGTTTTCCTTGCTATTATCATTTAATTATGGTTCGCACTTGTTTTGAATATTTTACGGTGTTTGTTAGTGTTTTTGAACCATTTTAGGTTAAAGATATGACCAAGGGGAGTTCAAGGATGAGTTTGGAGCAATTTTGGATGAGTTCGGGGCCCAGTGGACTCGACGCGTCGAGTACGTCGAAATTTTCCAGTAGCTAACTAATTCGCGCACAGGAAGTCTCGACGCGTCGAATATGCGTCCGTTTCTGGGATAAAAACAGACGCTTAAAGTGGCGCAGCTGGGCAAAATTCAATACAAGCGCGAGATCTCTTTTCCTAATATCAATTGCGCGGATTTCAAGGCTCATATCTCCATATTAAAAGTTAGCAATTCAAGGAATCTTCCAAATTCTAAATATCATTAAAGACGACAATTTCTTTATTTAAATATAGGAATTAGAATTTGAGTCCAATTTGGTACAAGATTCCTATTTCATCTCAACTTTGTACCCACTATAAAATCCCTCCTTCCTCAACCCTAATAAGGGAGACCGGGAGAATTCAGAGATTCTTGGAGACAAGAAGGAGAGAAATCAAGAGCCACAAGTTGTCTTGGAAAGCAAGAAGAAGACTAGGGAGATTTGGGAAAATCGTCTGGTTAATTCTTGTACTCTTTTGATGATTTGTAATTCTTTATTTATATTTGCTATGTATAATTTAGTCATGCTTGGCTAAATTCTTTAGAGATTCTTGGGTAAAAGTGTTTATGAACCTATGTGCCTGAGCTCTCAGTTTCTTTAATATATTATTATTTGAGTTTAATACGTGTGTTACAATCGTGATAATATTGTTTGATGCTTGTAATTAATGGCCATAGTTACCTGCTTCATAGCCATGTTTGTGTCACCAATGGGAGTTGGGGCATAAATTAGGGCAAACACGATTGCACCTAATGGTTGGTCCTTGGGAAAGGGGAACTTATTAGGGGAAGTTTATTCTAGATTGTTGCCAATCGGGAGATGGTAGTAATTAGGAATAATTGAATGCTGATCTTTGATCTTATTGGGTGTTTAAGCCATGGGAGTGGAAATTCACTAGGAATAGAGATTACGGGAGTAATTCGATTCCACTTTGCATTCCCACACAAATCTTAATTCCAAACTAAATATTGCAAACGATAATTGGCACTAGGTGATTAAATACTTGAATCCCATGAATCTCAACTTCTCTCTAATTGTTTTCAAAATCCTGAACCTCTGTTTTATTTTATTTATTTTATGACAATCAATCATCTAAGTAATTGTTAGGATTAGTTCTAATGAATAAGTTAGTAACTAGTGCTTGATACAACCACTTCCCTGTGGATCGATAACTCGTACTCCGAGAATTATTTGTTTGCAAATATACTACGCATCAAATTGGCGCCGTTGCCGGGGAAGTGGCGTTTCTAGTATTAACATTAGTGAAATCTTTATTCTAGGAGACTAGTCCATTTTTTATTTATTTTTATTTTATTTTATTTTATTTTGCTAACCCATAACAAGTTCATTGTTTTGAGTGTGATTTAGTTTATGGATAGATATGCATTCCAAGGAACCATGCCACCGTTTTACCCTCCTTCTCAAGGTTATGAGATGAGTTGGAATATGAATCGAGAATATGGAGGAATGGAACAACAATTCCCTTTCTCAAATTTTGCCAACTCTAGTCAAGGGTATTATCAAGAAAGTTCATATCAAACATCACAACCCCAATGGTGCTCATTTTGTGGTGGGAATCACTTTGTGGAAAATTGTTACATGCTCAACCCCACCAACCATATCCCTCAACAACCTACTCAAGGATTTTGTGCCAACATGAGTCAAGCTACTTATCAAAGATGCACACCACCTACTCCACAACCCTCATGGTGCATGATATGTGGTGGATCTCATGAGGCGGAAAATTGCTTTATCATGGATCCCAATTACAAGTATCAAGGGCGAGCTCAAGAGTTGCCGTACCAAGAGTTTCAACAAGATTGTCAATCACTTGACCAAATAATTGAGATGAAGTCCAAAGAGACCAAGTTAATGCAATTGTGCTCGAAATATCTGGAGTTACAAGATCACATGAATGCTCAACTTGATCGCATGAATGCTCGACTCGATCACATGATGGCTCGACAGCAAGATTTGACAATTCAAGAGCCACTTCAAGATTCATTTAATGGAGAGGTTCTAGAAGAGTTGCTCTTGCCAAATGAAGGTCATGAAGTTGAGAGAAATAAAAAAGATGATGAGGATCTTAGAGAGGGAGATGAAGAAATATTTGATAAATGCATTGAGATGGAGACACCAAGCTCGGAGGAAAATGTAGAGTTGCAAGGTAATGATGGCAAGGAACATATAGAGAGTTGCCCATTAGATGAGGAAGTTCTTAATGGAGCGCATGATTTGAATGAGGATGTCTCACCAATGGAGAACACTTCCCTTGGAGAGAACTTCAGAGAAATTTTGAATTTGGGAGGCATTGGAGTTCTTAAGGATAATGACACACATTTGCCTATCTATATATCCAATGATTCCCAATACTTGCTGGTTCATGTGAATGATCCGAGACTCTCATTACTTGTTGAACAAAAGAGTGTTGAAAAAGAAGGAAAAGAGAATGGAGGCATAATTCTTGATTCGGGCAAATGTGGTTCCTTACATGATGACGTGAAGGGTTCGAGCTTAAGAGAGTTTATAAATGGACACCACTTGAAGAAATACTTGGAAGAGAAAGTTGATGGAAAGAAGGGGATTTTTCTTCTCCAATCACTTGATGGCTAGAGAGGTAACGTCGAGCTAACGACGTTAAATTTAGCGCTTCATGGGAGGCACCCCATGTTATCTTTCATTACTTTCCCTATTTATTTATTGCTTTCTAGTTTCGTCTTATTTAGTTTTATTACTTTCTAGTTCGTGATTATTTTATTGCTTATTAGTTTTCTCTTTTCTCTTGTTCTCCTTTTCTTTTATTTTGCATAAGGGACGATGCAAAGTTTTAAGTGTGAGGGGGATGAATCATTAATTTGGGGATATTTCTAAATTTTAAAATTTTTTGCTTTTGCTTGGATGACTCATATGCTATTTTTGGTGAATAAGCTACTTGTCTTAGCATGCAGTTACAATTATTCTCTCTTGTTGGTTTGTGGTTTGTTTTAGTGGTGCTTGCTGCATCTCAATTTGTGATGGATGATTTGAGGTGTAACACATATTTGATCTATTCCCTTGCCAATAGCTTTGTTAACCACTTAATAATTGGATTAATTCTTGATCTTGTGTTTTGCATTGCTAGTGAAGGCTTATGTGAGATTCCGGTCATGGGTGTTTTGCTAGAACTTGCCTCATTATTCCCTAAGTGATGTCTAAGTTTTGCATGTTTTGAAGTGATTTAGGCCATTATTGTTTAGCCATAGCCTTTAAACCTGTCCCTATATATATTTTTATCCTTCGTGTCTTCATTGTGCCTTTTGTTTGTTCAAATAAGTGCTAAGCACTTATCCCCTCTTTATGATTGTTTTTCTTTGATTTACCCCATTAACCCTTAGCCCGTGGCCAAATATTTCCCTTCCATCCTTGAGAGAATGAAACTTTTATCTTTATCTTTTCCGTAAGAAGAGTTTTATGGAGTTGTTCTACGAAAAAAAGCAACTAGTGTTACAAATGTTCAAGTGTGGAGGTCATGAAAGTTTGGATTAAAATTATCTTGCTATATCCAAAAGAAGTCCAAAGACAAAGAAAAGAATGAGAAAAAAAAAAGATTGAAAGTTTTTGAGTTTGGATCCCCACTTTACCAAAGAGATGCTAAGTTCTTAAAAGAAATTTGCTCCTTGGAATTATGATTATCTCATCTCTTCCAAATTTTGAAAAGTTTAGATAAATTGTGACATTCTCTCTTTTTGATTAATTTTTCCATACCACTTCTTTGTTAGCCATCACCCGTAGCCCCATTACAAGCTAAATTAAGTCCTATTTGATCTTAGCATGCATTCTTAGATTTGATCTAGGGGAGTATGAAAGGCAAGCCTAAGGGATCTCATTCATGAACCGTATCTTGCATAATCTCAACTGAGTATTTGTGCACATTTGATCCTCACATGCTTTAAATTCTTGGTGCTTGGTTATTGGCTTGGAAATGGGTCTCTTATGTGCCAAACTAATTTGATTCTTGAAGCTTGTTGTTTTGTAGCAAGTGGGTTGGTGGTTTGAAAGGTTGTGCAAGAGAGAGCATGAGTAATTTGTACGTTTTGACTTGTGATTTTATTCCTTAGTTTTGCTTGAGGACAAGCAAAAGCTTAAGTGTGAGGGGGTGATGTTATCACATCTGTGCTTGTTTTTATGGTTATTTTGAATCATCACAGTAATTAAGCTCTTTAATTTTGCTTATTTAATACATGTTTTCCTTGCTATTATCATTTAATTATGGTTCGCACTTGTTTTGAATATTTTACGGTGTTTGTTAGTGTTTTTGAACCATTTTAGGTCAAAGATATGACCAAGGGGAGTTCAAGGATGAGTTTGGAGCAATTTTGGATGAGTTCGGGGCCCAGTGGACTCGACGCGTCGAGCACGTCGAAATTTTCCAGTAGCTAACTAATTCGCGCACAGGAAGTCTCGACGCGTCGAGAAAATTCTCGACGCGTCAAATATGCGTCCGTTTCTGGGATAAAAACAGACGCTTAAAGTGGCGCAGCTGGGCAAAATTCAATACAAGCGCGAGATCTCTTTTCCTAATATCAATTGCGCAGATTTCAAGGCTCATATCTCCATATTAAAAGTTAGCAATTCAAGGAATCTTCCAAATTCTAAATATCATTAAAGACGACAATTTCTTTATTTAAATATAGGAATTAGAATTTGAGTCCAATTTGGTACAAGATTCCTATTTCATCTCAACTTTGTACCCACTATAAAATCCCTCCTTCCTCAACCCTAATAAGGGAGACCGGGAGAATTCAGAGATTCTTGGAGACAAGAAGGAGAGAAATCAAGAGCCACAAGTTGTCTTGGAAAGCAAGAAGAAGACTAGGGAGATTTGGGAAAATCGTCTGGTTAATTCTTGTACTCTTTTGATGATTTGTAATTCTTTATTTATATTTGCTATGTATAATTTAGTCATGCTTGGCTAAATTCTTTAAAGATTCTTGGGTAAAAGTGTTTATGAACCTATGTGCCTGAGCTCTCAGTTTCTTTAATATAATATTATTTGGGTTTAATACTTGTGTTGCAATCGTGATAATATTGTTTGATGCTTGTAATTAATGGCCATAGTTACTTGCTTCATAGCCATGTTTGTGTCACCAATGGGAGTTGGGGCATAAATTAGGGCACACACGATTGCACCTAATGGTTGGTCCTTGGGAAAGGGGAACTTATTAGGGGAAGTTTATTCTAGATTGTTGCCCATCGGGAGATGGTAGTAATTAGGAATAATTGAATGCTGATCTTTGATCTTATTGGGTGTTTAAGCCATGGGAGTGGAAATTCACTAGGAATAGAGATTACGGGAGTAATTCGATTCCACTTTGCATTCCCACACAAATCTTAATTCCAAACTAAATATTGCAAACGATAATTGGCACTAGGTGATTAAATACTTGAATCCCATGAATCTCAACTTCTCTCTAATTGTTCTAGATTGTTGCCAATCGGGAGATGGTAGTAATTAGGAATAATTGAATGCTGATCTTTGATCTTATTGGGTGTTTAAGCCAAGGGAGTGGAAATTCACTAGGAATAGAGATTACGGGAGTAATTCGATTCCACTTTGCATTCCCACACAAATCTTAATTCCAAACTAAATATTGCAAACGATAATTGGCACTAGGTGATTAAATACTTGAATCCCATGAATCTCAACTTCTCTCTAATTGTTTTCAAAATCCTGAACCTCTGTTTTATTTTATTTATTTTATACCAATCAATCATCCAAGTAATTGTTAGGATTAGTTCTAATGAATAAGTTAGTAACTAGTGCTTGATACAACCACTTCCCTGTGGATCGATAACTCGTACTCCGAGAATTATTTGTTTGCAAATATACTACGCATCAACATCATTTTATCTTTCAGCTTGTAGTTTCCTGGCTGAATAAGGCCAATTTAATTTGATGAGTGATTATCATAGTCCAGGCCAAATTACTTCTCTTAATGAGTGGACCAATATAAGATAATAACTAATAACTTGAATGTTTAAAAATTAAACATAAACAATGTTGAATGGTTTGTGGTCTCAAGGACTATTTTACTGTCCAAAAGGTGCATGGTTGTTACTTGTTACAACAACTAATTAAAGGTAGTGACATAAAGTAAATAAAAGAATGGCTTAAAGCCTACCATGATTTACATCCTCCCAAATGCTCTGTCGGGTCGGAGTGTGGGGGGCTCTTAGGGTTGGGGTTCAGCCTTTTGGAAGAAGAATGGCTTAAAGCCAAACTAGGAGGAGGAAAGTAAACAAATTTAGGGTCCGTTTGGAAAGCTGGAAAATGACTTCTGGAAAATGACTTCTGGAAAATGAGTCATTTTCCAGAAGTCATTTTCCTTTCCTGTGTTTGGCTGAACAATGGAAAACTGTCTTTTGGTGTTTGGTTCATTTTCCAGAAAATGATGGAAAACTGTCTTTTGGTGTTTGGTTCATTTTCCAGAAAATGAACAGAATGGAATTGTTATTCGATAAATATATTTTTATTGTTTTTTGTATAATATAACAATTTTTATTTCAAATTCCATGCTACATAAATTTTAGTTGTATTTAATTCGAATGTCTTTGCTCTCAATCTATCTTTCTAGTATTAAAACTATTGTCATAATATGACAATTTCAAACCATAATTACATGTTAGAAACAACATAAAGGAATCAACAAAATCAAGTATTGAAAATTAAAATCCACAAAGTCTTAGGATCCAATATAATCAAGTATTAAAGATCCAACATAACCAACCAACTACAAAGCATACATAAAAATAAGTCTTAAATATTACAATCCAAGTCTTAACATCCATGTTAACCAACAAAAAAAGGCATAGAAAATTTAATCCGAAGAAGAAATAAATTTCTCAATCCATTTCCTCTTCAAACTTGCATTTTTCGTGTTGAAAATCCTCGCCTGAACCTCATTTGTCATCAAGTATTCAAATGCCTTACATAGGTCATCCTCATGAAAGCCATCACCTATGCTCATCACATCCGCAAACAACTGATTTTCATCAATGCCAGTATTCAAAGATTTAATTGCTGCGGCAATGCTACCAAGTTGTTCAGCAATTTCATCGACCTTCAAGTCAAGTGACTTTCGCTTACGAAAGGATCTTTGAGACGACGCAGTTGATGCAGATGTTCTTCCCTTACTTTCTTCATCATTTCCTTCAGGCAGGGTTTCATCATTGTTATCCGGCAACATCTCATCATGAGGGCCATCTAAAGTAACATCTGCAAAAGATTTTGCAAAACGTCCTATGGCACAATCTCTGCCAGCGACAATGCACATCTCATCGTAGTAGTCAATCTTCCTGTTCAACAATGTTTCATACTTGGGAGTTGCCTATAAATAAATAATAAACATGAGATATTTTCTAATAAAAAAACATTAGATTTATGCAATAGTCAAATTATGATAATAAAATATTACCGTGATAAGCTCAATATACGGGGCTTCATCACATGTAATCATTTTCAAGTTATCATCCCATCCAAGACCACTCATCCCCTTCAGCTTGCATATCATCATCCATGTGTTCTTCACTATTTTCAAGTGATTCTCAACATGTTTGACTTCACATGCAACATTAAATTGTTCAGATATGGTAGATGCAACACGATTGAATGAAGATGTTCTAAAATTGTTAGTTGGATTATTGGGATTCCTAGCCTCTTCAGCTAATATCTTTAAAAATACGCCCTCCATTGGCTTTGTCCACCGAAATTGTCTAGAAGTGGCAATTCCCTTTCCCTTATTCATGTTTCTATAATAACATAAAAACAATAACAACCAACGTCAACCAATGAAACATAATATCCATTAACAAAGCATACTCATGTCCATATAATAATATCCAATAACAAAGCATAATCAAGTACACAACAATAAGAAATGTTCAACAACGTAACTAATAATATCCAATAACAAAGCATACTCAAATATATGAAACTAGACACTAGTTCCTAATAAGAAATTCATTCCACATTTGTTCTGCGATCTCATCTCTCTTTGCATTCCATTGTCTAACTTCTTGTCTTTCTTCTGTTTGCGTATGAGATAAGGGCAACAAGTTATCGTCATCAACATCAACTGTTGCTTGATTAAGCTCATCATTAGGATCAACTCCCATAATATGGTTATGAATTATACAACAAGCTAAAACTATATCCACTTGTGTCTGGTAATCCCAAAAAGGTTCAGCATCTAACACACGGAACCGTTTCTTCAAAATTCCAAACACTCTCTCAATAGATGTACGTAAGGACGAATGACGAAGATTGAAAAGTTCTTTCTTATTCTCAGGACGATGAGCACTAAACTCTTTCAAATGGTATCTAACACCACGGTATGGAGTAAGTATTCCATTCCGTATGCCATATCCAGCATCACCAAGATAATATTTCCCTACAAGTTTACATAATTTGATTACTTATATGCAATAACAAACAACACAATGTAAAAAGTGATTACATAATTTTATTTTATACCTTCTGGAATTTTAAATTTATTTGGACGTGTGAGTGCATCGTTCAAGACTCGAGAATCATGTGCACTACCTTCCCACCCAGCTAGCACATAACAAAATCGCAAATCAAAAGTGACGGCAGCAAATACATTTTGTGTTGTTCCACCCTTACGTCCGCGAAAACTTCCTTGCATATTAATTGGCACGGATGCACGAATATGGGTTCCATCTATTGCTCCTAAACAATCTTTGAAATAGGGATAAAATCGCGGATTGCTAATGATTTCATGAGGAGTTACTTCACCGTCCGGTAATACTATGAGGTTCGTATACAAAGATAAAATGGCTCTCAAAACACTTCTAAAGTAACGGTGAATTGTCTCAATTGACCTATAATACCTTGATCCAATTACTCGAAAGCGTACATTGTGACCTATTATATGTAAAAATATTAAAACTTGTTCCTTAATACTTACGGCTCTAGTTGTGCGTAATAAGTTCTTAGTAGCAAGAAGGTCACACAATTTATAAAAGGAAATAGGTCGCATTCTAATAACGCTAATGCATTTGTTATCACCCTCACACAAGATACTATTTATGTAACTCTCTCGCTCATTATCTCTATTGACAATGTCATGTTCTATTTGGTTTCTATTCCTAAGTTGTTGTAATAGAAGAACTCCCATAGCTAGTATAGCACTTGCTGCACCCATAACAGTTGCACGCACATGATTTCTATCCATCTATACACAAAAAAAATGATAACAAATAACCACAATTAAAACTAACACATAGGTCATAACCACACAATAATTAGTGATCAAAATCAATAAACCAAATAAGCAGCAACCAAAGTGTATTATAAGCAGCAACCAATATACAAGTTCTTCAAGATCATGTATAATCAAATATACTGTATGTATGTGTTCAATGAAACCATCCATCTCAAAGTTAGAATAGCTATGTTTAAGATCATGTATAATCAAATCAAATCTACTGGCAATCAAATCTACTGGCATCAAATCTACTGGTATAGCAATCAAAGCATACAAGTTTTGAATTTTTTTTTTTCTTCACTGATTTCCCCGCCGGAAACCCACTGGTTTCCGGCGGGGAAACCAGTGAGCTGGTTTCGCATCGGAAACCATTTCTGGTTTCCGATGCGAAACCAGCGAGCTCACTGGTTTCCGATGCGGAAACCAGTGAGTGAGCTGGTTTCCGCGTCGGAAGCCAGTTCTCTGGTTTCCGATGCGGAAACCAGAGGCACTGGTTTCCCCGCCGGAAATCAGTGGGTTTCCGGCGGGGAAACCAGTGAAGAAAAAAAAAAAAAACAAACTCATAGATCTGTAAAATCCATAGAAAAAAAAAATTCAGGGTGTGTAGAGATGAGATATACCTCAATAGCTTTTCTAGTGTTGTTGAAGCTTTTGTGATTATGGATTGATGGAGGAGGAAGTGTTGGTGAGTTGTATTGCAAATGTTGAAGAGGAGGCAGAGCTCTGTTGAAAATGGGAAGAAAAGAAGATGGAAGGAAAATGACTTCCCCCAAAAAAAAGGGGAAGTCATTTTCCAGAAAATTGCCTTCCTTTTCCATTGACTTCTCCTCATTTTCCTTTGACCAGTCATTTTCCAATGTAGCCAAACACCAAAAACCCGGAAAATGACTTCCAGAAGTCATTTTCCGGGTTTCCAAACACACCCTTAGATAGAAAAGAATGGCCTAGTTCCATCATATTATTCCACCACCCACCCCCCCACCCCCCAATTATAGATCCGCCACGTTTTCTTTCCAGTTGTCCTAAAAGTAGCTAATTTTACAAAACCATTAGCAAAATTGACAAATATCGACGGAATGGCCTAGTTCCATCATATTATTCCACCACCCACCCCCCAATTATAGATCCGCCACGTTTTCTTTCCAGTTGTCCTAAAAGTAGCTAATTTTACAAAACCATTAGCAAAATTGACAAATATCGACAGAACAGTCTAGAAACTTAAAAGTCAAATGACTTTTATGTAATTTAAGTTGTTAGGTAAAGGGATAAGATAATTTATTCGATTGCTGGGAGGATAATTAAAGGGATGATAGAAGTGAATTCCGTTGGTGAAAAACAAATAATAATCCAATAAAATAAGATTATTATTTTTCTGAAAAAAGGGGAAGGGAAGATGAAGAGATTGGCTAGTGTTTGGTGTTGGGTTTTTAGCAAGAGTCAAGCGATCCCTCTTTCCTTAAAACTTTATCTGCCACTTCCCAAAAGTGCTAGGAGCGTTGTGGCCTAGGCTTCCCAGGATAAAACTTGCTACGATTCAATGTTTGAGCACCCAAACAAGGAATCCGACGAACATGAGCAAGATTATGAGCACAGTATGGCTAAGAAAGAGTAGAAGCAGAGAGTTTTGAGGCTGTAAAAGATACTTTCTTGTTGTGTGTAAATCTCTACTGCCCAGCTCCTTCTTATATAGGGGTGAGAGATTAAATAGCTTTTAATAGACACTTTAGGGCACTCCTCCACCTTCCTGTAACAGCAACCATTAACATGAGTTTCAATTCAAAAATTAAAATTGGAATTAATTCAAAGAATTAACTCCGTAACAGCTGAATTGACCACCCAACAGTCACAACAGGACATGTTCGTGGTGGCCGAAACATCAAGTTAGTTTCGGCCAGGCAGGGCCAAAACATACATATGAAGTTTACACCAGTGGTGTGTGGTGTGTGTTCGTTGGAAAATGGTACCGATTGGCCGCACACGAGATCTGGCTTGAATCAAACCTTTTTGATCTTGTTTCTTATTGGAATTTGATTTGCACCCCCCACCGCGCGAGAGAGCCTCTATACTATACAATTCTACAAGCTCCAAAAGAGCTCTTGTATAAAAGGGGGGGCAAATCCTCTTTCCAAACCAATGTGGGACAAAAGCTCACTTTTTCCCTTCATTTTTCCAACTCAATGGGTTTACTTTGAGAATCAATATCTCATTCACCCATTATCTATTTTGAGCGTACAATATTCAGTCTCTTCGTCTCACTACGAAGAATCCGAATCCACTTTGACCCGACCCACAAAATAGCCACTTAACATGCCATTTTATGCCATTTTAAGCTATTTTTCCAACAATCCCCCACATGAATGAAAAATTGATTTTCACGGTATTTTGAAATCGGAAACAACTGTGTTCAAACGGTTGATCCCTACATAGGATAGGTAGGGAGTCACTATACCCTTTGAACCTTCCCTTGTGAAGATATGTTTACTCTTCTGGCTGTACGGTAGAACGCGATGTCTTTGAACCGACTGTCGTTTGTGTAGATGATGACATATCTCACACAGGAACCTCCCAACCATGCTCTGCTCTCATGAGTGTGCTCGTTTTGGTCGTGGGTCACCTTTTCTGGTTCTGCGAGAGTTTCTAAAGAATTGTTGCCCATCAATTCTCCTTTGAAGCGATCCTCACTTCTCTCTTACATAGGTGATTCTTTCTCGAGTATCCCGCATACTCAGATATGTCAACCGACATTCGAATCATTAAAGCATTAACATGCTAGCCTCGTGCGGGAGTCACTGTTTTTAACGAGGAGTGGTAGGGAGTCTGAGATCCCCACAGTGACGTGCTCCGTTCCATAATTTAGTTGTCCTATTGAACCTAGGTGCTAACTAGGTTGGGGGTATCCACTATAGAACTTTTTAGTCCAAGGGCATTAAACCCATTCCTTGTGTCAACTTCTTTGCCTAACCCTTTGGTCAGCGGATCCGCTATATTGTCTTTTGACTTTACGTAGTCAATCGAGACAACACCAGTTGTGAGCAGTTGTCTAATGGTATTATGTCTCCGACGCATATGTCTAGACTTCCCATTATACATCAAACGGTGTTCTAGCCAATTGACCATCATCCTTGTTAAATTTCTCAAGGATTTTGTCAATATAATGTGATTGGCTCAACACAAGACCATTAGGTCTTCTAATGATTCTAATCCCAAGGATTAAATCAGCCAAACCCATATCCTTCATGTCAAATCTCGCATTTAACATGTTTTTGGTAGACTTGATCATCCGATCATTACTACCAACGATGAGAATATCATTGACATATAAACAAAGAATGATGTAGTCGTCTATCGTTTCTTTAACGTAGACACATTTGTCACTTTCGTTTATTTTAAACCCGTTAGTTAACATCGCATGGTCAAACTTCTCGTGCCACTGCTTAGGCGCTTGTTTTAAACCATAGAGCGATTTAACCAACTTACACACTTTCCTTTCTTGGCCCGGAACCACGAACCCTTCGGGTTGTTCCATATAGATTTCCTCATCTAATTCGCCATTTAGGAAAGTGGTTTTAACGTCAATTTGATGAACTTCCAAGTTCCGCAGCGCGGCTATGGCAAGAATCATCCTAATGGAGTTTATTCTCGTCAGGGGAGAATACGTGTCGAAGTAATCAAGGCCCTCGCGTTGCTTGTAATCCTTGATTACAAGCCTAGCCCTATACTTCTCGATGGAACCATCAAGTTTCATCTTCCATTTAAAGACCCATTTGGATCCTAAGGGTTTACTACCCGGAGGAAGATCAACAAGTTCCCAAGTGTGATTCTGTAGGATAGAATCCACTTCACTTTTTATAGCCTCTTTCCACACTGGTCTTTCCGTAGAAGTCACGGCTTCTACATACGTTCGAGGCTCGTTCTCTATCAAACAAGACAGAAAATCGGCTTCGTTTTCTAATAAACAAGTTAGAGTACCTGAATCATACTCTAACAAGTAAGTTAGAAAATCAGGACCAAATGATTTTCCAACTCTCGCCCATTTACTGCGTCTCGACTCGAGCTCGGGTTCTTTCTCAGATTCCCCACTATCATTATCCATAGTTTCGTCAAACATTCGTTTTGACGTACTTGGTCCCTCGTTGGACCTACAAGGAAATATATTTTCAAAGAAATATGCATTCCTTGATTCTATTATCGTGTTCTCATGTACGTCCGGATTATGGGACTCGTGTACTAAGAACCGGTAAGCACTACTATTATGTGCATAGCCAATAAAGATACAGTCCACCGTCTTAGGACCTATCTTTACTTTCTTGGGTGTTGGCACCAAAACTTTGGCAAGACACCCCCACACTTTCAGGTACTGGTAGGAAGGTTTCCTACCGTTCCACAGCTCATAAGGAGTCTTATCGAGCTTCTTGTGGGGTACCTTATTCAAAAGGTAATTACTTGTCAAAATCGCCTCACCCCACGCATCTTGAGGTAAGCCCGAACTTATAAGCATCGCATTCATCATGTCTTTCAATGTACGATTCTTTCGTTCGGCAACACCGTTCGATTGAGGTGCGTAAGGTGTCGTACGCTCGTGTATGATACCTACACTTGCACAGAAGTCACCAATAGGTGTTTCGTACTCACCACCTCGATCGCTTCTAACCTTCTTAATTCTTCGATTAAGTTGGTTCTCCACTTCATTCTTATAAAGAATGAATTTATCAACGACTTCATCTTTGCTCTTAAGCAAATACACATAGCAGTATCGTGTGCTATCGTCGATAAACGTGATAAAATACTTATTACCACCTCTCGTTTGTATCGATCTAAAATCGCACAAATCACTATGGATTAATTCTAGTGGTTCAGTTTCCCTTTCAATCGATTTGAAAGGTACTTTCGTTAGTTTTGCCTCAACACAAATTTCACACTTGTTATTTGTGTTAATTTGAAAGTTAGGAATATGGTCCATGCTAATTAATCTACGTATAGAATTAAAATTAACATGACCTAGTCTACCATGCCACAAATTAGAAGACTCAAGCAAGTAAACAGAATTAACTTTGCTTTTATTGATAAAAGGAATTACACTAAGCTTAAAAAGCCCATCAGTTACATATCCTTTACAAACAAACATTCCTAACATAGACAAAACAACCTTGTCGGACTCGAACACCATGCGAAAGCTATGCTTGTTCAACAGAGAGCCAGACACAAGATTCTTCCTCAGCTCTGAAACATACAGCACGTTGTTCAATGTCAGTTCCTTCCCGGAAGTCATCTTCAGAACCACTTTGTCCATGCCTTCCACAGCAGACTGAGCAGAGTTTCCCATCCACACCTTTTCACCCTCAACGGTCTCAAAGGTGTTGAACATCTCTCGGTTGCAACACAAATGCATGGTTGCATTGGTATCGATGAACCACTCACGTGGGTTCGAGCCCACGAGGTTCACCTCGGTCACCATAGCCGAAAAGCTAATCTCGACCTCCTTCTGACTGCTTTCTTCAACAACGTTGGCTTCAAAACTCTTGTTCTTCTTCCTTGGAGCTTTGCATTCAGATGCTCTGTGGCCAGGCTTGCCACAATTGTAGCATTCACCAAGAAACTTGTTCTTGGTAACACCACCTTTCGGACCTAGCTTTCGCTTATCCTTCTTGTTCCTCTTGGATCTTTTACCGTGCTCCACAACGTTGGCCTTAGCGCCAACAACGATAGGAACTTTCCTATCATTCGTCCAGTTCCCCTCCTCAATTCTGAGTCGCTGGATCAGGTCTTCCAGGTTCATCTCCTTTCGCTTATGCATAAGGTAGTTCTTGAAGTCCTTCCAACCTGGAGGCAGCAAGTGGATCACAGATCCCACTTGGAAGGCTTCACTTAGCGCCATGCCCTCGTCAAGGATCTCGTCGAAGATTAATTGCAAATCTTCTACCTGACTTAGCACGATCTTTGAATCAACCATTTTGAAGTCGAGGAATCGGCCGACCACAAATTTCTTTGAGCCGGCATCCTCACTTCGGTATTTATGATCCAAAGCTTCCCACAACGCTTTTGATGTGCTAATCTTTCGATATACATCATATAGCGTGTCACACAATCCGTTCAGGATGTAGTTTCGGCAAAGGAAGTCCGAATCCTTCCAATAGCCAAGTGCCATCACGGATTGTGCATCTTGTTCCTTCAACTCAGGAACACTCTCGGAGAAGAACCTTGCCAAGCCGAGAGTTGCTAGGTAGAACAACAACTTTTGTTGCCACCTCTTGAAGTTCGACCCAACACCGGTAAACTTCTCCGGCTTTTCAGCTGATCCGCTCGGTACCAAAGGTACCCGAGTCATGGGAATATGTCCCTCGGTGCTCCCACCGTCTTGTGAACCAACGTTCACTGGTGTAGCTTGGGAATTAGCAACATTGTTTCTGTTTCCTCCATTGTCGTCCACAACAACATTTTCATCCCCATTGATTGGCAGTACGGGATGCTCCATTTTCTTCAAGGAATTTCGGAGAAGACCACCAACGGGAAAACGAAGATATAAGGTTTTAAGATTGTTGGGAATTCCGTTGGTGAAAAACAAATAATAATCCAATAAAATAAGATTATTATTTTTTTGGAAAAAGGGGAAGGAAAGATGAAGAGATTGGCTAGTGTTTGGTGTTGGGTTTTTAGCAAGAGTCAAGCGATCACTCTTTCCTTAAAAGCTTATTTGCCACCTCCCAAAAGTGCTAGGAGCGTTGTGGCCTAGGCTTCCCAGGATAAAACTTGCTACGATTCAATGTTTGAGCACCCAAACAAGGAATCCGGCAACATGAGCAAGATTATGAACACAGTATGGCTAAGAAAGAGTAGAAGCAGAGAGTTTTGAGGCTGTAAAAGATAGTTTCTTGTTGTGTGTAAATATCTACTGCCCAGCTCCTTCTTATATAGGGGTGAGAGATTAAATAGCTTTTAATAGGCACTTAAGGGCACCCCTCCACCTTCCTGTAACAGCAACCATTAACATGGGTTTCAATTCAAAAATTAAAATTGGAATTAATTCAAAGAATTAACTCCGTAACAATTTGTGGTGGCCAGTTAAGTTTCGACCATGCATGTATCTATGAGGCCGAGACTGTGGCCCGAAGCTTCATTAGTTTCTCGTTTCGTGTTGGAATTTGATTTGCACTCCCACCCCCCGCGCGAGAGAGCTTCTATACTATACAATTCTACAAGCTCCAAAAGAGCTCTTGTATAAAAGGGGGGGGGGGGGGGGTAAATCCTCTTTCCAAACCAATGTGGGACAAAAGCTCACTTTTTCCCTTCATTTTTCCAACTCAATGGGTCTACTTTGAGAATCAATATCTCATTCACCCATTATCCGTTTTGAGCGTACAATATATCAATCTCTTCGTCTCACTACGAAGAATCCGAATCCACTTTGACCCGACCCAAATCGGAAGTGGACCCCACTGATAGTTGTACCACAAAATAGCCACTTAACATGCCATTTTAAGCTATTTTTTTCCAACAAGAAGTCTTTTAAATTTTATATTTCTAGCCTACTCAGTCAAGTTTTAATAGTTATGTTTAAAATTGGATAAAATTAGTAATTTTGAGGATAATTGCGGAGAAAAATATGGTGTGCTTATTATTGTGGGGGAAAAAGTAAACTAGATCACTATAAATTAAAGGTCAAAATTATCATTTTCTAATCAAATATTTGTTAAAGTGTACAAATAATTGGCAAGTTGGTAATGGTGACAAATCATGCATTTTATTCTATGATTTTCTATTCATTCATAATATAGAATGCAATAAGGAATGCTACATATAATAATACTCACAACTACCATATATGCACTATTGTTTTTTTAATCTATCACTTGGCATTTTTTTCTTTTTCTTAGTATTTCTGCTGCAAGTTGGCATGTTATATAGCTAACATTTTATAGACCAGTTCTACAGATTACAAATGACTTTTTTTGATAAATAAAAATTTTGAATGGTGACAATTACATAGCTCTGCCTTGCCATTTCTATCATGATGCTTTTGTTAGTTTTATTGAGTTAGATCATTGTGCACCTCCTCTAAAGCTAGCAAACAAAGTAGTAGGTATATGATAATTTGAAATCAATCAATTCAAGCAATTCATTAGCAACAGTTTTCTTGTCAATGTTTTGGGAGACTTTTTGACCCAAAACTTCAAGAAAATTATTCAAGACACTGTTGGAGACTTTAACGACTTCAATCAATTAAGATTTCTTCAAATTACATAAAAGTCCTTCAAATTTTACATCGCTACTCCATCAGTATTTAACAATTATGTCAGGGATAAAAATAGTTCCTTTTTTTTTTTTTTTTTTTTTTTTTTTTTTTTGGCAAAGTAAGAACTTAATTTTCATTATCAGCAAGACATCCAACATAAACAATGGCCGATCAGAAAGCCACCAATGGCAATCAGACAAAGAACCTGCCTCCCATATAATAATAGTCACACCAACCAATCCCTTGGCATTTTTCTTGTGTTTCTACATCAAGTTGGTATATTATATATAATGGGATGTGAACCCCGTGGGCTCGGGGCCCAAGAGGAGAAGGGGCCAAGTCCAGAAGAAGAGAAGCCCAAGAGGGATATGGGCTAAACCAAGGGGTCGGCTCGACCCCAAGGTCGGCGCGAGTGAGGGGTCGGCATGATTAGGTAGTCAGCTCGGAGATAGCCGTTAAGCATTTAAGAGGCCATTTAAGAGGCTCGGTCAACAAGCCGTTGGGAAGCCAGTAACGGCAGCCCAACGACTCCTGGAGTTAATAGAGTTAATAAGCCAATTTATGGCCTTAAATGTATACTTTCTGAATGATCCAAGAGACAACCCACTATAAAAAGGAGGCCCCTTAGGAGTGTAGGGAGACGACAGAGAAAGAGGCCAAGAATACATACACACTTACAGAGCTGTTATTTCACTTCTATTTTTGAAAGGTGAATCCCCCAACCAAAGTTGTGTTGGACCTCCCTAGGCCCAAAAACCCAAAAACCAACACTGGCGTCGTCTATGGGGACGTAACGAAAGGTTACGTTCGCTCTTTTGCATCGAGAAAGGAGTCGGAAATAAAGTAGAAAGTCGAGTAAGCAGGAACAGAAGCTTAAAACGATGGCCAAGGATCGAAGCCAGGCCTCCGATCGTCACAGCATGCCTGAGGCGGACCTGAGGAATCAATTGAACTAGCGAAATTCACCAAGTCAGGGAGCTGATTCGGCGCCTCGAAATCGGCCTCCATCGATGATACCTCTCACCCCCGCACAGATTGATGCCATCGCTCGCGCCGTTGCCGCGCAAACCCGGGAGTTGAGGGAACCATCGATCTCCCGATCGCCGAATCAGCTCCCTGACTTGGTGAGGACTGGAGGGCAGAAGATCCGCCGGCTCGGTTTGTGCATTCAAGACTGGGCCCAAACACGACCCGTCGATCGGCAAAAGAACGATTGGGTAAGGGAGCACCCAGCCGAGCGCGGTTAGGCCGGCAGAAACATGAGGTCACCCGAGAAAGGACTCACACCAGAAGAACCAGAACTGAGGGGCGACGGACTGAGAGGCCTGCTCGGAACGAGGATCGACAAGTCGAGTCCCAGGCCGGAGAGAGTACCGAGTCCACTGGAAATCACACCCGGAATTATGGCGAGATGGCTTATCTGGCTCAGGAATTGCGTAATCTAAAGGAGCAAGTAGAGGGCAAGACCAAGTCTCCGGGTCAGACGTTGCTCACCGCCTTACCCTTCTCAGCAGAGATCATGGCATACAAGATACCTGGCGACTTCAAATTTTCGGAGCAAGCTACCTTTGACGGGTCCGGCGACCCGCGTGAACACCTCTTGAGCAACCAGGCAAAAATGTAGGTCTTAGGAGTCAAAGACCCTGTCATGTGCCACGCCTTCCTGCCAACCTTAAAAGGCTCAGCCCAAAGGTGGCTCGTCGCCTTGCCGCCGGGATCGATCCGCAGCTTCGAGGGATTGGCCGACCATTTCATGAGTCACTGTGCTGCTAACATACAACCTCAAAAGGATTTTACGCACCTCGGCAACATCCATCAAGATGAGGGGGAATCGCTAAAAACATACTTGGCCCGTTGGAAGAAGGAGATCCAATCTATCGAAGAGGTCGAGGATCAGACTGCGCTCACATTCTTCATTGAGTCGCTTCGATCCGGCCAGCTGTACCGAGCCCTACGAGATAATCGGCTGGCCACATACGCGGAGGCCATACACATGGCCAACAAGAGGGCTAACACTAAGCAGGCCATGAAGTATAAGCGACAGCGCGAGGTCCGGGGGGCCTCTAGAGGAAAACGAACCAGAGCTGAGGTAAGAGAAAAACATCGGGATCCACCGAGCCGACATGAGGCCCGAAACGTCTACGACAGAGCCAATACGCACCCTTACCGACTTCCTCCCCCACGTCTCGTGCACGAGGTAAAGGCGAATGCTCTGCCTCCGCCGAGCGAGCATACGACGAGTGTTGACCCGGGTAAGCCATCCAAGTACTGTCGCTATCATTAAACTTATACTCACAACACGGAAGATTGCTATTATTTAAAGAAGATCATGGATGGGATCATTCAGCAAGGTACTTCGCCTCCTAATCAATGGTGAAGAAGAGCGACATCCCAAACTAAGGAAGATGGCGATCCCTCTGGATCTGCCGACTTAGATCATGGCAAGCAGCCGGTGTCCGCGGAGGATGAGGCGCAATGGAGACAGAAGTCGGTCATCAACATGATAGTCGGCGGCCCAGAATGAGGCGGCTCCACTAATACTTGAAAGACATGGGCTCGGCAGTTGTACGTAGGTACAGTGTAAGGACGTGAAGGCAGCCCGTGTGCAGAAAGCCCATAACCTTCACGGGCAAGGATCTACCGACTAGCCAAACGCCACACCCCGCGATGCACTGGTGATCGCGATGGACGTGAACAGGGTGGTTGTTAGACAGATCTTAGTGGATACGGGGAGCAGCGTCAACATCTTGTATCTCGACACTTTTACCAAATTTGGTCTAGCACGAGAGCGGCTGACCCGGGTAAAGACGCCATTGGCAGGCTTCACTTGGGATTCCTTAATTAGAAGCTGAGGGGTCCATCATTCTACCGGTGGAGGTCGGCAGTTATCCTGACGTGCAAAAGCTAGAAATGAAGTTCATCGTGGTCGACCTAACCTGCTCTTACAACGCCATTCTTGGGTGACCGGGTCTGGAGGACTTGGGAGCACTAATCTCCGTCGAGCATCTATGTCTGAAATTCTGCACGCTGAATGGAGTGGGCACGGTACGTTGCGACCGGAGGGTCACCCGAGAGTGTTATCTACAGGTATGCTGGGGAATGGGAAGACGAGAAATGCGAGTGCATGAAATCACCGAGCGGCCCGCAAAGAAAGCAATGCCACCTCGCCCTGAATCGGCAGTGGAGTTAGAAGAAGTCGAGATCGACCCAGTCCGATCGGAGAGAAGGGTAAGAATTGGAGTCGGTCTCAAGGAGGAAATACGAATGGTGGTTATACGTGTGCTTCGGGAGAACCGCCTGGTCTTCGCTTGGGGGCCGGAGGACATGTCGGGTGTGGACCGCTCCATCATCTCTCACCGACTCGAGATAGATCCCAGCCTCCGACCCGTGATCCAGAAGAAACGATATCTAGCCAACGACCGACTAGAATTCGTGAAAAAGGAGGTGAACACATTGCTAGCTGCCGGTCATATCCGAGAGGTAAAATACCCGGATTGGTTGGCCAATGTGGTGTTGGTGCCAAAACCGTCAGCCTCGAGAATATGCGAAGATTACACCGACCTCAATAAGGCCTGTCCAAAGGATCCTTTTCCCCTTCCCAAGATCGACGAGCTGGTCGATGAGACTGCGGGGTCGGCCTTTTTAAGTTTCATGGATGCCTTCCGAGGGTACCATCAGATCTACATGCACAAAGATGAAGAGGAGAAAACGGCCTTCATCACTCCCGACGGCGTATACTGCTACCAAGTGATGCCCTTTGGACTCAAAAACGCGGGTGCTACATATACCCGAATGGTCGCTCGTCTATTCCAGGACCTGTTGGGAAAGTCTATGGCAACGTACGTTGATGACATGTTGGTCAAGAGCCGGGAAGAATCAGGCCACGCTTGCGATTTGGCCGAGTGTTTCCAGGTAATGCTTAAGTATAGTTTACGGCTTAATCCCAAAAAGTGCGCTTTTGCCGTACAATGAGGAAAATTCCTGGGGTATATGGTGACCAAGAGAGGAATCGAGCCAAACCCCGAGAAGGTCGAAACTATTATGGACATGCAACCTCCCAGCACCATAAAGGATCTCCAGAGGTTGACTGGTCAACTGGCTGCCTTGAGCCGATTCCTTAGTAAGTCGGCGGACAAGACTTTGCCTTTCTTCGAGGCCATGAAGAAGAAAGAGGGCTTCGGATGGACTGCCGAGTGCCAAGAGTCCTTCGAAGAGTTAAAAAGGGGCTGTCAGCTCAGTGCTCGTCCGGGAAGAAGAGTGGGTTCAGCATCCGTTTCACTACATCAGCCGATCTTTGAAATCCGCAGAGACTCGGTATACCCCCCTGGAAAAGGTGGTATACGCGCTAGTGGTCACGGTACGGAAATTGGCACCTTACTTCCAGGCACACACCGTCTGAGTTTTAAAGGTACGGAAACTGGCACCTAACTTCCAACCTCTTGGGGGGGGGGGGGGGGGGGGGGGCGTGCTGCGTAACCCCACATCCTCGGGACGACTCCTCAAGTGGGCCGTGGAACTAATCCAGTATGGACTTGAGTACCAACCCCGCCCTTCAATTAAGGGACAAGCGTTGGCCGTGTTCCTAGTTGAGTGTACGACGGGAGAGGTCAATGGAGTCCCGACGTCGGAAGAAGGTTCGGGAGAATGGTGGGAACTACATGCCGACGGAGCTGCAAGCAGCCAGCATTGTGGTGGTGGAGTCATGCTAATTACTCCAGAAGGATTTCAGTTATATTACGCCTTGAGCTATCAGTTCCAAGCATCCAATAACGAGGCAGAGTATGAAGCTGTGCTAGGAGGCATTCGGCTCGCCAGAGCCTTAGGAGTCGACCGCCTACGTGTCAAGACGAATTCGTGCCTCGTGGTGGGACAGGTATCAGGAACATGTGAATCTAGAAGCACTCAGCTGATATAGTAATGGAGAAGACCGAGGAATTATTGAAAGGGTTTGCAGCGTACGAGATTGAACACATCTCACGAGCCGAAACTACAAAAGCCGACATCTTGTCGAAGATCGCCTTGGAAGGAGTGTCGAACCACCTCTTGAGAATCTGTCAAAAGGAGGAGCTACGCCGACCTAGCATCGGGGAACCGGGAGAAGAAATTCAGCAGGTGACGACTCCGGACTGGGACCGTGCTGAAAACCCTGAAATGTTTTGGATCGAAGACATCCGGCATTACAAAGATGTGGGAAAGTTGCCTAACGACCCTACAGTCGCCGCCTGAGTCCGCAGAAAAGCTCCCTCCTTCAAGATCATAGATGGACAGTTATACAAGAGGTCATTTTGGGGTCTTCTCCTCAAGTGTCTGCTCAGGCCGGAGGCAGAGAGGATAATGGACGAGGCCCATCGCGGGATATGCGCAGCTCATCAAGGTGCAGTGCTCACACCCTCACACAAAAATTGGTCGTCCAGGGCTATTATTGGCCCACTATGATGAGAGATTGCATCGACTGGATAGCTAAGTGTGCCGTGTGTCAAGCATTTGTGCAAAAAGACACCCGGCCAGCCACCTTCTATACCCCGGTCACCACTGCTATCCCTTTCGCTAAATGGGGAATTGACCTACTAGGACCTCTGTCGGTCGCCCCGGTGCGTTTTAAGTTCTGTGTGGTGGCCATCAATTACTTCACCAAGTGGGTGGAAGCCGAGCCTCTGTTTACCATCATCGAGTATCAGTGTTGGCGTTTCTTATGGAAGAAGGTGATCTGTCGCTTTGGATTGCCCGAGTACTTAGTCAGCGACAAAGGTCGACAGTTCGATTGCCAACCACTCACGGATTTTTGTCGACGGCACAGCATCCGACACACCAAGGTGTCGGTCGCCTATCCTCAGGCCAAAGGCAGGTCGAGAACGTGAACCGCACCATTGTGGACGGGATCCGCAAAAAGCTATAGGACATAGGAGGAAATTGGGCCGATGAATTGGATCGCGTGCTATGGGCTTATCGAACTACTCAGAGGCGTGCTACCGGCGAGAGCCCGTTCTCGCTGCCCTACGGTTTTGAAGCAAAGGTATCCGTGGAGGTTGTCGAGCCCACTCATAGAGTTCGTCATTATACTGACGAGGGAAATGAAGAAAACCTAAGGATCGAGAAGAATTTCTTGGAGGAGCGAAGAGAAACAGCACACGCTCGCATGGTGGAATACCAGCGGGCTGTCAAGAGGTATCGGGATAAGCGAATCTGACCCCGAGCTTTCCAGGTGGGGGACCTCGTCTTACGTGATCGACAGGCCAGCCGACCCACCGAGGGAGGGAAGTTCGCGGTCAAGAGGGAAGGACCGTACTGGATATTTGTAACACCCCAGATTTTCAAGACATTTAAAACTTATAAAATAAAGGTGAAATCCCATTAAATCCCAAAACATAATACAAGAGTATGGGGTGCTATGCCACACCTGAGCTGGAGAACTTAGGTGCACAGGCTAACTAACTAATATCCTCGATAATGTAAGGGCATAAGCATGGCACGCAGGCCGAAAAGGGAAACTATCTACTTCTACGTTCCAAGTGCTAGCGCGCTCCAGTGACTTATTCTTCTGTGCCTGAAAGCCAAATATATCTGTTCAGCGAGAGATGCTGGTAACCCACTCCAACGCGTTGAAATACAATACATATAGAGATATATATAGATATACGAAGACCATTATGAGCATGAAGATATATCCTACGAACTCTAGCTTTAAAACCGGGAATGACTCAACAGTTAAGGCTAGACACCAGTAGTAGACATAGCAAGCACATGCATTTCACAATAGATAAAGTAGGTACGACAAGGCATAAACGGTAATCACCCTAAACAATCCCCAATATGAAACCCATAGTCACATCCCAAGGCACTCATAGTCACAACTCGTCCATATCACACACATAACGCACATTGTTGGCGCCACGGGACCGATCGCATGCCCATACATGAGGGTCAGCGCATATAGCTCTGACACAGCCCTGCAGCACCATGCCCCGTATCGCAACACGGGGAGGTCGATCGCAACCGACCGATGAACCGCAGCTCATCATAATGTTTGATCGCAACCAAACAGTGGACCGCAGCCCAAGAGAGTGTCATCTGACCGCAGCCAGGATAAAGGACGAACCGCAGCTCGTATAGAAACGTTTGATCGCAACCAAACGGTGGACCGCAGCCCAAGAGAATGTCATCTGACCGCAGCCAGGAATACCAATCTGACCGCAGCCAGCTTCTGAACCGCAGCTCAGGATAACCAATCCGATCGCAACCGAATTGGGGTGGCACACACACATAACACATAGCAAGCACATGCAACCCACGTTACACATCGGGAAGGGGGATAAAGCGTATAACAAACCTATGCGTGATCCATCACATACTAAGAATAGCCCTAAGGGGTTCATACTTCTTTCACCTAGGTCAACGGGATACCAATTCAACTAGCATGAGATATAACAGACTCATAAACCTACGAACGGTACCCGAAACATCAAACTAGACATAGGCACGACAAACGGGGTCCGTTGGGACACCACGGGGATCGGGGAAACATCAAACGGGGAAGCCGGGATCCCGATCCCCGTGGAAATTGTATACTTGCACGCCTATGTGTGTTGGGTTTTTGTGAACGATTAGGTTTACAGGGCTAAGAGAGTGGGTTTCAAACTTGAGGACACGGTGAATTCAGGAATTTAGGATCGAGTTTTCGAGGTTGCAACTTAGGTTGTGAGGTTGCCACTTGTATGGAATCGTTAAAACATGGGATTGAGAATGGGGTCTGAAGGGTAGAAAGGGTTTTGAAATAAGGAAGGGGCCGATTTTCCGAGGGAGGGAAAGGAATTCGGCTAGGATGGGTTAAGGTTTCTCGATCCCAAGTGAATAATCTGGTTAGATGCTTTGATCACGATGCGCTGACGAGCTGATGATCCTCCTTCCTTGGTGTTGGTGCTTGCTTGACCTTAAGGTCCTTGTTAGACCTTGCTTCCCAGGCTAAGGTTTCATCCTTCTCTTCTTTCTTGAGGGAATTTCCCGTGGTGATTCAACACTTACTTCTTTAATGCGCCCAAGGTCTTGATCGAGTTGGGTCAACCAAGCTAATCTCTTAGGGCGCACTTCCCAAATTCTTCCCAATGTCTCTTGGGAGTCGATGGGCTTTGGGTCAAATTTCTCTTCTTATTGAATTTCATCTCCTCTTTAGTGGATGAAATTCTTAGTAAGACTTCATGTCTTACCCGAGGTTTGGCATTGTTGTGCCCTGTTTATGTTATTTTTAATGATGGAGGTGTCCTTGCGTGCCCTTTTTCTTTTAAAGCGCAGTCGGTTACCAAATTTCGTTGTGGGATGACTTGGGGACTTTACGAGTCACCTCATTTCCTTGTGGGTCCTTAATGACCCTTGAAGTCTTGGCGCGAATGTGTTCTTCACCCTTTGCTTAGCACCATGGGCTACGTAGTTCTTGATTCCATACAACTTGTAAGGAGTCCTCTGATTTGCTCGAACGATGTCCATGGTTTGGAGGAGTCCCGGTCCCTCCTTAGCATTTTGACTTTTAAGGTTTTCGTGGGTTCTTAGTACGAGTTCCCAACTCGCCTCCTTGGTTTGCGCAATCCTTTACGCCAAACATCCCTAGTCGGTTGTATCGTAGGATCCGATTTCAATTACTCGTGCAATGTAATTGATTGTGATTTCCCGATGGTGTCTCGTGCGTCAAGGTCTTTTACGTAGGACACTATGTTTGGGTGGTCCATGGTTCCTTACCCATGACTCACATTCCTCAATCGAGGCACACAAGTGCGCCACAAATCAATAAAATGAGGGGTTAAGAAATCAGCACATTGTACCAGTGGGCGCGAGGTGGGCGGTCGTCCGCCTACCAAGCTCCTGCCAAGGAGCCGCCAAGGTCCCGTCAAGGACCCGCTGGGGACCCGCGGGAAAGTGACTAGGAATAGTCAATTCCTTCAAGAAAGACCCCAAAAATGCACAGATTCATGTCCTGACAAGTCCCATGCCCTTGTGCACAATAAAAGGGACTTGGATACATAGGATGACCCATCGTACAATGTTCATTGATCCTTAAGCACGAGTTCTAGAGGTAGATATACATACCTATATATATCTATGTTTTCTTGGTCTGGGTTTAAAGAGGTGTAAGAAGTGCAAGGGCTAGGTTTCAAAGTCGAGGGGCGGATAGGGTCGATGTCTCAAGGTCGTAATACAGGAAGGAAGGTTGCCACCTTGTACGGGTTTGTCTATAATGAGGGATCAAGAGCGAGGTTTGGAGTGATAGGACGGATTCTTTAACGGAATGGTACTTGATTGGCAAGGGGAGGGAAAGGGGCTAAGGACTCTTGGCTTCGAGTGATTATGCTTGTTTGGGGCTTGGTTGTGGCGTGTAGTCGAACTGGTGATCCCTTTTCCTTGGCTTTGTTTGATTCTACGATTTTCGTTTGATCTTCTCTTCTTGTGTCGAAGTCCCCTTCGTCTCTATGGCTTCCAGGGGAATTCTCGTGATGGTTTCCGTGCACGTTCCCCTCGGATGTCCAGAAGTCTGGACCCAGTCGGTTTAGTGGGTCAAACCCCTAGGTCTTGACTCCTAATCCTTGCCGAGGGTTCTTAAGGGTAAGGGGGGTTTCGGGTTAGTCTTTCTTGTTCTATTGGGTTTCATCCCTTCCTTGGTGGATGAAATTCTTAGCAAGGCTTTATGTCCTCTTTGAGGTTCGGCCTGTTGCACCTATTTGACGATGTTTTCTGTAGCGAGGGCCCCTGACACTTTGAACGTATTTGTTTGCCCGCTCTTGTCAACGCATGGCGTTCTTCGGTGGCGTACGTACAGGCTATGGTTTCTCGTGAAGCCTTCACGGTTTTCGTGCAAGGGTGGGGTGATTCGTATTCGTAACCTCCACCTACTTCGCCGATTCCTATCTAACAACTTATTTTAATATTGAATCAATGAATGTCGGTTCTTCACGTCCCTGGGCAGGGTAAGGGCCTTATGCTGCTCTACGGTTTTTAACAGGGTTTCCAAACGGAGTGGGGATATGAACTTAGAGTAAGGGCAATAACAATTTAGGGTTTCCGAGGGTTTGGGTTAAGCGCAACAAAGGGTGAGCAAGGTCATGACGGTTGCAAATTTGCTCTTAAGGTAATTAAGGATTCGGGGTGGGAGTTTTCAACAAATAGGGGTATCAAGATGCTGGGGTTTCAGGGCGGATGATATTTTAAATTGGGGTGGTGGGGTTGCAAGGTGTCGCGATATACTTACCTTGCACCCAAGGATTCGACTAATGGTGTCATTCCTTCGCTACTTTAATAGGTGTCCTAGTTCTCCTTCCTGTTTGTTGTAGCCGCAACCCGGGTTTGCCGAGATAAGGCAACTTGTCGGAAGGTGCATGTCATTTGTCTGACTCGGGGGTTATCGTGGTTACCCTGGGTTGGTGCGTATTGCAGTCCGTCCCTTTTAGCAGTCCTGACTGTAACGCCTCTTCTTAGTAGTCATCCAAATCTTCCTTTTCTTTGGTCCGGGTCCTTGTCAAGTCTTTTGACGGGAGTAAGGACGAGGCGATTTATCGGGTAAGTGTACGTTACCCAGTTGTGGAAGTAAACTTATCTATTCGCACCCTTGCCTGGTGTGGTAAGCGTAGGGGGAGGTTCCTTTAAGTTAGAGAGGGATGAACTGAGGGGAGGTTATGTGTAGGTTTCACAATCTCACTGCGCGTCCTAAGATTCCTGGATCCTATATTCCTAAGTACCTAGAGTTCAAGCCTAGTGTCCTAAAGTCCGGTCTTAAGAGTCTTATCCTAGGGTCAAACTTAAGCTCTGATACCAACTGTAACACCCCAGATTTTCAAGACATTTAAAACTTATAAAATAAAGGTGAAATCCCATTAAATCCCAAAACATAATACAAGAGTATGGGGTGCTATGCCACACCTGAGCTGGAGAACTTAGGTGCACAGGCTAACTAACTAATATCCTCGATAATGTAAGGGCATAAGCATGGCACGCAGGCCGAAAAGGGAAACTATCTACTTCTACGTTCCAAGTGCTAGCGCGCTCCAGTGACTTATTCTTCTGTGCCTGAAAGCCAAATATATCTGTTCAGCGAGAGATGCTGGTAACCCACTCCAACGCGTTGAAATACAATACATATAGAGATATATATAGATATACAAAGACCATTATGAGCATGAAGATATATCCTACGAACTCTAGCTTTAAAACCGGGAATGACTCAACAGTTAAGGCCAGACACCAGTAGTAGACATAGCAAGCACATGCATTTCACAATAGATAAAGCAGGTACGACAAGGCATAAACGGTAATCACCATAAACAATCCCCAATATGAAACCCATAGTCACATCCCAAGGCACTCATAGTCACAACTCGTCCATATCACACACATAACGCACATTGTTGGCGCCACGGGACCGATCGCATGCCCATACATGAGGGTCAGCGCATATAGCTCTGACACAGCCCTGCAGCACCATGCACCGTATCGCAACACGGGGAGGTCGATCGCAACCGACCGATGAACCGCAGCTCATCATAATGTTTGATCGCAACCAAACAGTGGACCGCAGCCCAAGAGAGTGTCATCTGACCGCAGCCAGGATAAAGGACGAACCGCAGCTCGTATAGAAACGTTTGATCGCAACCAAACGGTGGATCGCAGCCCAAGAGAATGTCATCTGACCGCAGCCAGGAATACCAATCTGACCGCAGCCAGCTTCTGAACCGCAGCTCAGGATAACCAATCCGATCGCAACTGAATTGGGGTGGCACACACACATAACACATAGCAAGCACATGCAACCCACGTTACACATCGGGAAGGGGGATAAAGCGTATAACAAACCTATGCGTGATCCATCACATACTAAGAATAGCCCTAAGGGGTTCATACTTCTTTCACCTAGGTCAACGGGATACCAATTCAACTAGCATGCGATATAACAGACTCATAAACCTACGAACGGTACCCGAAACATCAAACTAGACATAGGCACGACAAACGGGGTCCGTTGGGACACCACGGGGATCGGGGAAACATCAAACGGGGAAGCCGGGATCCCGGGTGGGATAATTTCCAGCGGGTAGCCGGTGGGTGGGGGGCCACCCGCCGGCTGCCCGCCGGACTTTACTATTCCGGGCAGCGGGTCGCCGGCGGGCAGCTGCCCGCCCGCCGGCCACCCGCTGCCGGGCGGTGTTTCACGGCTGTGGGTAGGTGGCGGGTCCCCTACCCCCCACCTACCCCCCACTGACTCTTTTCACACACTTTACGCCCCGGGAACCGTTGTGGAACCCGAAACCATGCTTAGACACTTTATAACGCAATTAACGACAACACGTAGACAATTAACGAATCAAATACAAGAAACGAACGGCACATAACCTATCATGCTTTTTCTAAATATAATCAACACCCAAACATGCGGTTTCCCCACCCGATAACCCAAGAATAAGATCATACGATACAACCTAGGGTTCTAATCACTTTTATATCAACAAGAATACGGTTCGTCTTCTAATTGCAAGATTCGGTAATAATAACACATAAACATCAAGAGCATCACACAATCATCAAGAACAACACATAATCATCAAGAACTCCATATAATCATCAAGAACATCATAATTATCAAGAATCTCCCAATATCAAGATTATCAAGATCCCCCATGGGATCATCACGTCAATCATCAATAATAATCATCATAAGTCATTAATACACAATAATATGGGGAAACCCTAAGGGGGAATCATAACTATAAAAATAGGTTTTGTTGAGACATGGGTTACCTCTTAGCCTTAATTAATTCCTTGGCTATGAAGGGTCTTTCTTTAAGCTTTCTTGCTTTCTTGATTTCTTCTAAGGGAATTCTTGGAGCTCTTTTGGGATGGTGAGTCGTTTATTGTGGTGGGGGGTTCTAGGTGCCTCTTAAGTCCCCTATTTATATATTTAGGAGTCCTAATTAGGAACTAATATTATAGGCTTGCTAATTCTATTCCTTTTGGGACTAAGGATTGGGTTCCATGGTCCATAGTGGACCATATTAATTAATTAAAGAGAATCCTAATCATAATCTGAATAGTAAAAGACCTACTTCCTTTATTCCTAATAGAAAACTAGGTCTAGGATTCCTAATCAGAATCTGAATAGTAAAGGGTTTACTTTCTTTATTCCTAATAGGCTTAAGGCTCTAATTTAGGCAAGGGCCCACGGTTCATGGTGGGCCTTATTAATTAATTAAAGGGAAACCTAATCGAATTAAATCATATTTAATTATTATTAACGGGATTAATTAAATAATTAATCCGGGATTGAAGGCCGTAACACGGGGTGTTACAATATTAGCGGTGGTGCAAGCGGGCACCTACAAGCTAGAAACTTTGGAAGGGGAACCTGTCGACCAGATCTGGAATGTGATCCATTTAAATAAATATTATCAGCAAGAGGTTAAACCCCCCCCCCCCCCGTATTCGTTAAACAAAACTCTGAATAAATATCTCTTTTTTGCTCCTAGTACCGAAGGTCGCTTATGGTTGAAGATCTGAGAGAGAAAAAGCCTACAGGGGTCGCCTCGACTGAGGGACTCTGCAAGAAAAGAGAGAAACCAAGGGCACTGACCCTTAGATATTTCTAAAGAGAGAAAAAGCCTACAGGGGTCGCCTCGACTGAGGGACTCGGCAAGAAAAGAGAGAAACCAAGGGCACTGACCCTTAGATGTTTCTAAGGAAAGAAAAAGCCTAAGGAGTCGTCTCGACTGAGGGACTCGGCAAGAAAAGAGAGAAACAAATGGGCACTGACCCTTAGATGTTACTAAGGAAAGAAAAAGCCTAAGGAGTTGCCTCGCCTGAGGGACTCGACAAGAAAAGAGAGAAACAAAAGGGCACTAACCCTTAGATGTTTCTAAGGAAATAAAAAGCCCAATGAGTTGCCTCGACTAAGGGACTCGACAAGAACAGAGAGAAACAAAAGGGCACTGACCCTTAGATGTTTCTAAGGAAAGAAAAAGCCTAAGGGGTCACCTCGACTAAGGGACTCGGCAAGAAAAGAGAGAAACAAAAGGGCACTGACCCTTAGATGTTTCTAAGGAAAGAAAAAGCCCAAGGAGTCGCGTCGACTAAGGGACTCGGCAAGAAAAGATAGAAACAAAGGGCACTGACCCTTAGATGTTTCTAAGGAAAGAAAAAGGCGAAGGAGTCGCCTCGACTGAGGGACTCGGCAAGAAAAGAGAGAAACAAAAAGGCACTGACCCTTAGATGTTGCTAAGGAAAGAAAAAGCTTAAGGAGTCACCTCGACTAAGGGACTCGGCAAGAAAAGATTGAAACAAAGGGCACTAACCCTTAGATGTTTCTAAGGAAAGAAAAAGCCTAAGGAGTCGCCTCGACTAAGGGACTCGGCAGGAAAAGAGAGAAACAAAGGGCACTGACCCTTAGACGTTTCTAAGAGAAAAAGCCTACAGGGGTCGCCTCGAATGAGGGACTTGGCAATAAAAGAGAGAAACAAATGAGCACTGACCCTTAGATGTTTCTAAGAAAAGAAAAATCCTAAGGGGTCGCCTCGACTGAGGGACTCGGTAGGAAAAGAGAGAAACCAAGGGCACTTACCCTTAGATGTTTCTAAGGAAAGGAAAAGCATAAGGAGTCGCCTTGACTGAGGGACTCGGCAGAAAAGAGAGGAACAAAGGGCACTGACCCTTAGACATTCCTAAGAGGAAAAGCCCACAGGAGTCGCCTTGACTGAGGGACTGGGCAAGAAAAGAGAAAAACAAAAGGGCACTGACCCTTAGATATTTCTAAGAAAAGAAAAAGTCTAAGGAGTCGCCTCGACTGATGGACTCAGCGAGAAAGAAAAGAAACACAGGGCATTGACCCTTAGACATTTTCAAGAATGAAAGCATAAGGAGTCGCCTCGACTGATGGACTCGGCGAGAAAGAAAAGAAACACAGCGCATTGGCCCTTAGACATTTTCAAGAATGAAAGCATAAGGAGTCGCCTAGACTGAGGGACTCGACAGTGAAGCATCAAAGCTTGAAAGCTTTTGAAGTCGCACTGATTTTAAAGAGAATACAAGACGAAGAATGTAAAGTAAAAAGCAAAAAGGAATTTTTCCATTAAATAGGCCCAAAGGGATGGACCAACCCCTTACAAAACGATGAAAGGAAAAGAGACCTAAGCTAAGGGGGAGGACACTGCAACTTCTTCGCGACCTTCAACTTGCTCACCCGCCGATAGTCCAGCAAAGGGGGGCAGTTGAAGGGTCTTCGGGCTGGGCGAGCGCATGGTTAACCGGGGAAGCCGTCGGGCCAAGGGGCACGTCAACCGGCGAGGCCACATCAGTCGCCGCCGACAGATTTGGTGGAGCCGGAGGAGAAGCTGCAGCCACGCCCTCAGGAGCTGGAAGCGGCTCCACAACCGGATTTAGACCCCAACCCTTGGGGGTAAAGGAGGGATCACGGGCCAGAAGGTCGGCGTATATCTCTCGTTGCGACTCACGGTAGCCGAGGCGGAATTCGCGTTCACCCAGGTCGAGCAAGTAGTCATCTCTCTCCGAGGTCGCCAGCCACTTCTTCGCCAACTCTTCCAGACGACCTTCCACCGTCGACTCCACGTCCGCCTCAAAGGCCACCGACCCCTTATAATCGGCCACGGCGGTAGTCACCTTCTTCTGCTCCTCTTCCCACAGGCAGGTTACCCTGAGGAGCTCGGCCAGATGAACCTCCCTCTCCTTGGAAAAGGCCGCCTGCTCTTCCCTGCGAAGATCGTTTGATTGGAGCAGACGAGAGTTGAGGCTGCTCGCATCGGCTTCCTCATCTCCAACTGGAGGGAAAGGTTCTAAGGAAAAGAAAGAACCGTGTCAGAAAGTAAAGAAAGGAGAAGTTAGTAAGGAGAAAGTCCAAACACTCACCCGGTAAGACTGACGCAAAGAGGCCTCCAGGATCAGCTCGTCCTTCAGCTTAGATGCCGACTCAAAATCCTTGGGGAGGATCACATGTTCGGCCCAGGTCTGAACCAAGAAGTTACCCTGCCATATTTAGGCGTTCGCGCTCAGTTCCAAGCCCACTCGGATCTTCTTGGGCGAGGAACTTCAGACTGCTCTAGAGGTCGCTTCGAGCTCGGACTCTCCGTTGAGGCCGGTGGAAGCCACGGGAGAGGTCGATAAATCAACCACATTCCCCTGCAGAATGACTCGGGACACCGTGGGAGGAAGCGAGGTCGAAGCAGAAGGGGTGCCAGTCGAGCGCTGAGTCATACGGCGCCTCATCTTTTCAGCACGGTCGCCCATAGGTACGGTATGGGTGTCGGTCTCCTGGAAGAGTAAGATGTGGAGTCGTCAAGACCTGTACATGGAAGAAGAAGCAAAGTTCAGTAGGTTATCTAACGCAAAAGACAGGGAAAGGGGTCTGATGAAAGACTACCTGTGGTGGTCGCTCCAGCAGGCAGAAGACCCCACTTCGCCATAGCTCGAAGTCGCGACCATCGTTGGGCACAGTAAGGCCCCATCCTCTTCAAAAACTTGGCACCCCGGGTCGCCTCTTTGGTAAAGACAGCTAGCCGGGAGCAAGGTTTGAAGAGGGTGGCTGGCCACATAGTCGGAAATGCAAAAGTGGGAGAGAGAAGAAGAAGGACGAACGAAGAAAAAGAAGGTCTTCCAGTCTTTCACGGAATCTGGAAGACCCTCGAATAAAACACACCCGGGACGAGCGGATATTTGTACAAAGCCCCGAGAGTGAGGGCCGACCTTGTTCACGGTGTACAGACACCGGAACAACTCTATACAAGGCTCGTAGAGCCACCACCGACAGAGAACTACGAAGCAAACCAAAAGGCAGTGGGAATTGGGGACCAGCTTACCTGGAACCAAGTTATAGTAACAAAAAAGAGGGAGAGAAAAGAGGGAGATGAATGCCCACGTAGCCATCCGGTGGGTCAAAAATGGACAGGTTCCTCGGAGGAAGAACGTCGGCCGATGGCCCAAGCAGAAAACAGGCCATCTCAAGATCTGCCTAGCTCCATTATCAGCAACGGGATAGACTCCGAAGCGTCTATAGAATCAAAACTACCCTTAGGCCATTGGAGGCCGTCGGGGAGAGCCGCCACCGTCGTTAGTGGGGCTGGACTCAGAGAAGCAGCCGCCCCGGAAGACGACGGGGCTAGTTGGGAAGAAGACGGTGAGGGAAGGTCTGAAGGCATCACCCGGTGGCGAGAAGAAGATGAAGAAGAGGACGGAGAAGACACGGTGGAGGACACCACCAGACGACGAGAAGGGGAGGAATAGGACGAGATTGATACAGGAAAGACTACCAACTTGAGAAACGTCCGGTGAATCGAGAAGAACTGGATGGAGGTGCAAGGCTCTCTGGTCTCTCTCTTTGAAAGTGTGAGTAATGGAAGGGGATAGAGGACACATTTAAACTTGGAAAAATCCCAAGAGATCGACACGTGTCAGAAGCCCATTAGCTAATAAGAGAGGTTGATTGACGCGAAGAGACGGGGCATCTAATGCCCCTCGAAAATCGGAATGGCGGTTGGACTAGGGTTAGCTCAAATGGCGCGCCTAGGCACGTGTAGGGTCAAAGCAACCCGGCCTGTTGAATCCCAGGCCCAATCTGATTATGAGACAGCCCTTTGGGCCATCCGGATGGCTATCTCACAGGGACGACGAGGCCATCCGAAGACGAGCTGCAAGCCCGTCCAAGTGCATAGTCGGCAACGACAACGTGACTTTAGTAGGGGCCTTGGAGCGAACACTGGGTCGACTCCACACCATGCTGGGGTTGGGCCCCGAGCCCAGACTCTTCCACAACCCAGCCCATCAGTAGTCGGATAAAGAGAGCTCGTCTAACCAAACGATGGGCCGGCCTGGTAAACAGGAAGCTATTAAGAAACGTTGCAAAGTAAAAGATTCTTTTTTTTCTGGGAGAAAACAGGAAAAACAAGATAGAAACGTTTATTGATTAAAAGAGACAAGCATACATCGCAGGAGCACGGCCCTAGTACAGGCTAGAAACATAAAATGAAAGCAGGATCATGGGTTTGCCTTCTCCTCGGACGGACGAGAGGGAGGCCCCGCAGCAGGCGGAGGTGGACCTTCCAGAAATAGCCAAGGTCGGAAAGGAGCCGGAGTCGGAGCTTGATCCGGTATGTCATCCACGTAAATCGGCGGTTCTCCATCATCAATTATTTGGAGAGGCCTTTCCAGAGCACTAGGAGACATGGCCACCCCAAAAAGAGGAGGAACCTCCCATACCTCTTCCTCATCCACCGGCAGCTCGCTTATCATCGGATCCACTCGTCGGCTAGCAGGGTCCACCGAGACTACGTCCAGAGCGTCCAGTGAAACCACGATGGGGTCTGAGCCGGAGTCACCCAGCAAGTGACCGCCGTGCGCTAGCTTTCACTACCTCAGCATTTCCAGTCGAGCTTGTTCCTTCAAACGGCTGGAGGAACGTCGCTCACCATCCCTGTAGCTCATGTCGAAGGGGGGATGAGAGAAAGTAACGAGCAACAGATAAAAAAGATACAAGAGAGAGGTGTGGGAAATAAATGGAAAGGAGAGGCCTATTTATAGTCAGGCCGAGCGGGTTTTCCAGAGCAAATCGTTGGGGAAATAAAAACTGCCATCACTTGGCAGGAATATAGGGAGTGGTAAAAAATCATCAGGAATCTGCGTCAGTGTAAAATCCCATCAATCCTGCTTGGATAGGGCGAGATTCCTGCCATGGCCTGAAAAACGAATCTCCCTTATATAAGGGAGAACTACAAAAAAGAAGCCCTAGTGTCAGGCCTCGGAAGGCGCGAAGGCCGACCGGTAAGTCGGAAGGCAACGAACATAATCGCATATGCTGAGAGAAAAGGAAAAGTAAGGAAACTGAAATAGTTCATGCGTTTTATTAAAAGAGTCCCGGTATACTAGCAGAAGGGGAAAGCTTTATTTAGACTAAGTAAATTTTCCCTGAGACTCTTCACTCAACCCCGCGAATTTCCACATTCAGTCGCTCAAAGCCTCAGTCAGCGCGACTCACTTCTCAGGTGAAGACGGCTCATCCAGGAAAGCCATCTCGTCCGATGAACCGGAACTAGCAGGAGAAGGGCAGACGGTGTCCTAGAAGGCCGGCATCAAAGGCGGGACCACTGGTGCCTCATCATCTGGATACAGCTCAAGGTAGCGGGCATAGTCGGCGTCCGACATCAAGTCAAAAGCTGGCCTGCCAAGATCATGTAGTGAGGTGGTAAAAGTTATCTGAAAAGCTAGCTGTTTCGGGATGGCCACCTCTACAAAGGTCCCATCCTCGGCCGTTACTCGAGCCGTGGTCTGAGGAGGAGGGTCGACCGGAGGAGAAGGATCCACGGCCGAAGGAGGATCCTCGATCGTCATCCGGGAACCAGAAGAAGTGGAGCCAGCGGAGAGCTTGCGAGAAGCAGGCTTATGAGCTTTCCTTTTCCCTTTCTCAGACCTCGATCGCTTGGCAAGAGGGGAATGGGATGGCGACTCGAAGACAATTTTCTTTCCTTTAATCAGTGGGCGACCCATGTTAACAAGGAAGATGAGGAGAGACAAAGACAAAGATGCCATTTATAGGTCCAAGGAGCAAGTGGGGAGTTAAAGCAGATCAGGACGGTAGAATCAGAAAGATCACAGAGGATCCGGCCACAATCCGACCATTGAAGAGAAAAGATTGAGGAGCGATTCAAGCAATCTGCATTAAAAGGGCGGATACTTTCCGGTATTCGAGTTGAATAAAGGGCTCAATATTGGAAAGTGAGGGACAAGTTGATGGGGTGTGAACCCCGTGGGCTCGGGGCCCAAGAGGAGAAGGGGTCAAGTCCAGAAGAAGAGAAGCCCAAGAGGGATATGGGCTAAACCAAGGGGTCGGCTCGAACACGAGGTCGGCGCGAGTGAGGGGTCGGCACGAGTAGGCAGTCAGCTTGGAGATAGCTGTTATGCATTTAAGAGGCTCAGTCAACAAGCCGTTGGGAAGCCAGTAACGGCAGGCCAACGACTCCTGGAGTTAATAGAGTTAATAAGCCAATTTGTGGCCTTAAATGTATATTTTTGAATGATCCAAAAGCTAGTCGTTGGTTAAGTTGTCAAACAAGTCATTGGCCAATCACTCAAGCAAGTTATGGGAATTGCACACTAGATAATATCCATTCTGTGCTCTGCTTTGGAAAAGATGTATACCATTCAAATTGCAGGTTGGTATACCCATGTTTGGAATTTCTAAGAGTATTGGATTTATCATTAGTGAAATGCTCACAAGGCATGCCTAGTGATTATAACAGATTTGATTCATTTGAAATACTTGGCTTTAAGTACTATTGGTTCTCTATACAAGCTTCGATTTTTTAAGCTTAAAAATTTGCTTACTCTCATAGTTACTTCATGGATGGAAAAATGTCCTTTGCAACTACGATGCAATATTTTGGATTTCCCACAATTGAGGCATTTGCATGTTGATAATAGATGTTCACAATATCTCCCTTGCTTAGTCAAAAAAAAAAAAAACTGCAAACTCTTTTTTTGTTGAAAGTTGCTAACTCTGACAGAAAACCAAACTTCAGAATGGTTCCAAACCTAAAGGAACTTGGTATTTACATTGAAGGCCAATTGGCGCCTAGCTTTCTAGGGAGCCTTGTGTATTTACATCTACTTGAGAAGTTGAAATTTGAAGTAGGAAGAGTCGAGCGCTTTTATCTTCCAATTGGCTTTCCACCAAACCTTAAGAAGTTGACACTTCGTTACACTTATCTTCCATGGAAGGAGATGGACACAATTGGCAAGTTACCACACCTTGAGGTGCTTAAACTAAAAGATTTCTCTTTCTGTGGCTCAAAGTGGAAACCATCGAAGCAAGGCTTTCGGGAATTAAAGGCACTTCTTATCTCACGATCAAATCTCAAACATTGGGATGCAAGTTCTAATCATTTCCCAATTTTGGAGCGCCTAGTCTTAAGATATTGTTGGGAATTGAAACAAATTCCAATTAATTTTGCAAATATTGAAACACTGAAGTTAATTGTGTTAGAATGTTGTCATTCTTCTCTTGTGGCCTCTGCAAATCAAATTTCTTCTGCAAACAAGTTATTGTTTGAGGGAATGACAGATTGTCCACTTCGTGTTCGTAAAGTTGGAACTAAGGTTTCTCTCTATTTCTTGTTCATTATTTAAACTATTAGTTTTCCGCCTTCTAATTCCATGTGTTAATTTAATTATTTATTTTTGTACTCATTTTAAATTACTTTTCAAGGTTTGAAATGCCAAATAATGAAAGCTTTGAAGAAGAAAGTGTGGGAAGCTCTAACGAATTGAGTGTGTAGAAATATCTAAAGGAGAAGGTTTCAAAATCTCTGAATGCATTCAAAGAATTGAAGAGGAAAGTTTTGTAAGCTCTAAGAAGAAAGGGATTGAGGAATTTGTTAATTTTGGGCTTAATATGAACTTATGAAAGCCTAGGTATGTATATACCGCAAATTATCCCCTGGACCTGCATTGTGGACACGAGTCCAAAACGACGTCGTTTTCAGGGAAAACGCTTCATTCCAGTTTTAAAAAAAAATTGATTTTGTCTCGCCGTTAACGTCGTGCCATTATGAATGTACAGTTATGGGATTATGAATGTACAGTCATCGAATTATGAATGTACAGTTATGGAATTATGAATGTAAGTTATAAAATTATGAACACAGAGCTCTGACATTATAAACTTACAATTATGAACATAGAGCTCTAAAATTGTGAACATGGATCTTCGAAAATTATGATTTTACAGTTATTGAATTATGAATGTACAGTTACGGAATTATGAATGTACATTTACGGAATTATGAATGTACAGTTATGCAATTATGAATGTACAGTTATGGAATTATGAAGACAGAGCTCTGACATTATGAACTTACAATATGAACATATAGTGATAAAATTATGAACATAGAGCTCTAAAATTGTGAACATAGAGCTTCGAAAATTATGAAGTTACAGTTATGGAATTATGAATGTACAGTTATGCAATTATGAACACAGAGCTCTAACATTATGAACTTACAATTATGAACATATAGCGATAAAATTATGAACATATACTCTTATAACAAAGTGGTCTGAAATTTAAATAAATAAATAAATAAATAAAAATAAAAATAAAAGTGAAAGAGAACGGTGTCACTAACAGCACCGTTACCATGTCCAGCATGCATGCTGGACACGGGTCCATAGCATAACGATTGTGTATATACCCCTATGAAACTTATACTTAACTCCATATTAACTTTTGCAATTGCAAATGACTTTCTAGTTTTTTTTTAAGGAGTTCTTTCCAACTTTAATTCATGAACTATTTTATTTTTACTTCTCATCATCAACCTCAAAATCAATCAAAAATTTGGTACCTGAGTATTTAAAACTTGCCACTTTATAGTCCTATAGTCAGGTACTAAATCTTACACTAAATTTTGTTCTTCTTGGGCTAAACTGGCAAGTTTTCAAAGTCGTTAGGTATTAAATGTAGTTAATTTTGGAAGTTAATAACCACAAAAGTGGAAAATCCAATAGTCGTCGACTAAAACAGGAATTCAATAGTTGATAAATGCACCATTTATTGTAATTTTGTTCAACGAGGTTATTCTTATCCGTTGCAATTGAATTTGAACTTCACTTTATCTTTAAGCTTGCAGGTTCCTGGCTGAAGTTTATAAGGTCTTCATTGCTGAATAAGTTCTCTGTTGCTTTTATGAGTTTATGCACTGGCTAATGTTGATAAATATTGCCACTTGTCCTGTCCAATCTATTTTGGTGGCCGGTGATCTGTCTCTTTTGTTGGGAATTTGCCTAATCACTTTCGGGAGAAAACAAACAGAATGGATTTCTTGCCGTAATTCTTCAAGTGTTGCTCAGAGGTGCATCAATATAAGATGTTGTAAGTTTGGTTTCCATTTGATCTGAACAATTTTTGGATTCCATTTGATCTATTCAGCTGTGTGTGTTTTGATGTTCTTCTTCTCCAATAATACCATGGCTAAGTTGTAATAATCCACTGTTCAATTCACTATTCTTTTACAACATAGTAGAATGCCTTTTGGTGCCAATGAAACCTGCATTCATGAAGGCTTAAAAGGAGACACTACAAATTGCTTGAGTGCTTCATTCTATAAACTTCTCTCATTCCAAAATCTACAGATAAGTTTTTCTCAAGTTATGGAAATGCATAGAACTATGCACATATGCATTATATATCTACCCTTTGATTGCTACTAATAACTTGAATGTTTTTAAAAATTTTGTTGTCCCAAGGACTATTTTACTGTTCAAGGCGGTTGTTACAACTAATTGAAAGTGCAATAAAGTATATAAAAGAAGGTAAATTCTCATATGACACCGTTCATGGATAATGTTGTGTTTTTTAATAAGTATTATAACTTTTATCATAAGTAATTCTTCAACTCTTAATATTACGTTTTGATTTAAAAGTATTAAATATTTTACGCTAAAGTGTCACCCCGCACCATGAACCATTCCTTATTATTCATGCCGCATCATGATCTTTAATAAGTGATATTTAGAGTCATCAACCATAATTTTTTTTTTTCGTCTAGAACTTTTTACAGTTTCCCACAGGTTACCGGTTATAATATTGCTGACAATGCCTGACATGGAATTTTTTATTAGTTTTTTATTGGTATTTTTCTTCTTTCGCCTTCGTATTATTTTATTTCATATTTTTCCTTTTTTCCTAAACGTATAGGCATGCTCTGCGTTTTTCGCTTCTCGTTTCTCCGATCAAGCATGCTCTGTATAGGCCTTCTCTGCGGAGTTTGGTATCGGAGAAACAAGAAGCGATAAACGCAGAGCAGGCCTATACGTTTACGAAAAAAGAAAAAATACGAAAAAATAATAATAATACGAAGGCGAAAAAAGAAAAATAAAAAAAAAAAAAAAAAAAAAAAAACCTAATAAAAATTTTCATGTCAGCAATATTATTACCGGGTAACTTGTAGGAAACCTGTAAAAATTTCTAGACGGAAAAAAATTATGGTTTATGTCTCAAAATATCACTTATTAAAGATTATGGTGCGACATGAATAATCAGGAATGGTTCATGGTGCGAGATGACACTTTAGCCTTTTTTTTTTTAATCAAAAGTATCACATTTTTCTTCATAAGTATTATACTTCATCTTATAAGTAACAATTAAACAATTTATCCATAATTAGCTTACATTTTTTTCTCATGAGTAACTATTCAATCTTAAATACTTGTGGCTGCCGAGGAGGGCGCACGTTTGGAGTCAACCGAGCCGATGCGGAAATGTTATGTCGATGCCGGGTTTATGCCTGCTACAGGAAAAGCTACGGTTGGCGCGATTTTGTTGAACGAGGAAGGGGAATATGTATCGGCATTCAGTGCACCCTTATCATATTGTCTCTCCCCGCTTATGGCTGAGGCAATAGCATGTAAGGAAGCCTTGTCTTGGTTATGGAATCGTGGGGAAGGCTCTGTACGCTTACTCATAGATTGTTTGACCCTACAACAATATTTGACAAATCAAGTTGTCACAGTTCGGACTTACGTTGGCTATGCTATTAGTGCTTGTAGAGCACGCATTATCTCTTTTGATTACTGCTCAGTTAATTTTATTCCTAGATCAGAGAACTATTTAGCTCATAGTTTAGCGGCTTCTGCATTTAATTATTCTACGATTATGTATTCGGACAATGTCCCCCCAGACTCTATTTCTGAGTACTTTTAATATATGCCATATTGGCCCCCTTTCAAAAAATTCAATCTTAAATATTACATTTTGATTTAAAAGTAATACACTTTCCTTTATAAGGAGTGAATTTCATTTTTGGTCCTACTGTTATAGGGGTTTTTCCAATTTAGGTCCACCATAATTATTTTTGTCACATTGCGTCAACTATTCTTAAAAAGAGTTAATAACTGAAATAGTCCCTTGACTATGCTGTAATTACCAATTTAGTCCTCGACTACTATTCTTACCCGATTAAGTCCTCAACTATGCACTTTTTACCCAATTTAATCCTTCGTTAATTAATATTTGTTGACTGTTAAAATTGAGTGCAAAACTGTAACTCTATAAGCTCTCTTCCACATTCCCCATAGAGCAGCCCAAACCTCCGCGAATGAATTCAGAATCTCATTACATGACTGTTGAGAAGGATGAGCATAAAGAAGAAAAAATTGCGCTGGAAGCCCAGATTGAGAACCTGCAGACTGAAATAAACGAAACAATTCGTTCCCAAACTTCCAACATTGATAACATTACTTCTCCGCCACAGCTGACAGAGGACCATCTTAGAACAAGTATACATGATTATGCATCATCCTCAGCTGCAGCTACCGGACCCGTTTTGGTTGTGCCTTTACACAATGACCTTCAAATGTACAGCACGGCTGACAATGCAGAGGCTTTGCAGAACCTCCCACCTAGTGTGAGTAGACCTCGCCCACGATACCCATCACCCTCCGATTCATTGCCATCTCTTGTGCTCAATGTGGCATCAAGCACAACAGAGGATAGAACCACATTGTTGCATGAGCTATTAGCATCATCACAGTGACCCTGCAACTCCATGTGTAGTTGATTGTTCGGTCTCAAGAATCTCTAATTGCTCAACTGATTAGTGTAAATGTGGTTATCGTTCTTGATTTCTTTCGGTTTTAATTGGGTTGCTTTCTTTAAAAAATTAAAAAAAAAAAAGAAAAAGAAAGAAAGAAGGTGGAGCGTTCACCGGACGGGCATATCACGGAGATCGTGTATAAGGGCATGCATAATTACCCGAAAGCTCAGGCGACGAGTCTCCGGTGACCGTTGTCGTCGTTAGAAGTGGAAAGCTGTTCGTCCGAGACGATGGGCCAAGGGGGCGGATCTTCTTATTTCAGAGCTCAGGCTCCGATTTGGGCGAACATTCAGAACTATGGCAGCATGCCGGAAAGAACAACGTTGGCGTCGAGCAGTGATCTGACGGCGGAGATTTGCGATCTGCTGTCTTCGTTGACGACGATATCGGCAGCGGCGACCATGAGTGGGTTTGAATCGGAAGCAACCCCTGAACCTTCATCTACACTTGCTAGTCAAGATTTTGATGATAATGAAGATTACAATTTTGTCCTCAACTTTGACAGTCAACAAACATACAACTTAACAGAGGACCAAGTTGGGTAAAGATTGTATATTTGAGGACTTAATTGAGTAAAAATAATAGTTGAGGACTAAATTGGTCATTACGTCATAGTCGAGGGACCATATTGGTTATTAACTCTATTAAAAAGGTTCCAATTTTAGTCCACTTTAAGATTTTTCGTGCACTAAACTGGAACACTTAATAATAGTGGACGCAATGTGGCAAAAATAATTATGGTGAACTAAAATTGGAATGACCCCTATAACAATAGAACCAAAAATTGTAACACCCCCCAAACAAGGCCCAGATAAAAGCCCTAACACATGCAGATTAAACAACAAAACTAGCACAGCGGAAGATAAAAAGGAAAACTGGATAAAAGAAATCCAACGGGGTGTCACGCCACGTCTACCAAACACGGTAAACGCTACGGCAAACAATCTGCAAGTGTTTATATCTATCCCAAAAAGACATCAAACTAACTACATTGGCGCACAGGCCACAAAAGCAAGGATAAAGGTGCTAAGCTACCAGGCTCTAGACATCGCTCTCGTCTAAACATCACCTGAAAGATACAAAGATAAACATTGGGACGACGCCCGGTCAGCGAATAATGCTGGTAACCCACCAATACCGTTAAGTATCATATATAGATAGATATAAGTCATAAAACCATTTTCGAAACGGAATACATAAGTATATAAGTCAAAAGCCAAGATCAATAGACAGCACAAGACTCGCCACTCACAAGGATAACACCGGGAACACATCCCATACCACAAAGGTTAACCACGACACAAAGGATAAAGATTCACCCAACGGCAACACATGCCAAACAACACAAGCCTCCGTGACTACACACGTCACCAGAGAAGATCACACAACGCCGGCTTTACAAGCCCTCGCAACATCACCCATCACGAGTTGGTATGCCTTCCTTATGCCCTGTTCCAACCTTATGGCTACCCCCAACCTTGTATCTTCTTTCCAACCATTACCTCCAGGACCCCTGTACTTCTTAGTCCAACCTTATTCCCTCGGGACCGTCCCCCACCAACGAACACCACCAATCACGGCAACACATGCCCGGATAACACATGTTATCCCCCATAAACATGGACCCATTACTCAGGCCACAACTCCATAATCACGTCACGGCCACCACAAGGACCGCTGCAATACCTTGGTGACTAGTGTCTCATACCACTAATCGTGCAATCCAGGTAAATCCACACATGCACCACAACTCACACGAGAGTCAAACAACGGATCACAACGAAGGTATGAAACGTACTCAATCAAAGAACGGGTCACAGCCCAATGCCAACAATGATGAATAACGCAAGTTATCATCAACGAAACGGAAGGTACAAACAACACACACGCTAGCATTAAGACAACAAACTAGCATGCTTAACAACGGGGAAACTCAAGATAGTTCCGAGGAACACACAAGACACATCTTGGTCCAACGAAACACAATGTTGAACACTTAGCACGATTCAAGACATCAAAGTCCTACATGGATACCTACCATATAGTTCTAGACCTACGAAACATCAAGGAGATGCTCAAATAGTTCCACAAATGAACAACGGGAAGTCAAAAGACCAAACACCAAGACAACCAAATCACGGGGAACAAATCCCGAACGAACACCATCGTGTTCCCCGCGGGTGGACCCACGGGTAAGCCCCTACCCGTGGTTCTGCCCGCGGGTACACTACCCACAAGCCTTTGTACCGGTGGGTGGGCGGCGGGTAGGGCTCTCCCCGCTGTTTCGCCTGCGGGTACATACTCCTGGGCAAAATAATCCCTTCGGGGATTCTCTTCTCCAAACACAAATTCAAGTCTAAAACATGCCAAATCTCACCCAACACAACAAAATAACTTGAACCATGGAAAATGCCAAGCAATGGCACAAAGGAAGCCTAAACACAAGCTCTAGATATGCAATATCACAAGATAGATGCATAAACCCTCACATTTCATAGCAAAGCACAAGTAGAATCCAAGAAATCACATATAGGTAAGGAAAATAGGTTTTGTAGAGCATGGGTTACCTCTTGAAGACCAAAAGACTTCACTTTACACCACAACAAGCTCTCCACTAGGCTCACTTTCCAAACCCACTTCAAGATTAAACCAAAAGATCATAAAGATCCTACCTTTAAGAAAAAGACAACTAAGATGGAACCAAAAACATAAGATGAACTTAGATCTTACCCTCCTAGATGCCCAAATAGGTGAAAGGTTGAATCTTGGAAGCAAAACTTGGAATCTTGACAAGGGTCTTAACTTGGCTTGGAGAATAAGCTACACTTCTTTTCTAGAGAGAAGGTAGAGATATTTTTCTAGGAATTGTAAGGAATGAAATGAAGAAGTCTTCTAGGTTAGGTTACAATACTAACTCTTGGTGAAAAGACAAGAATACCCTTACTAACCCTTAGAAAGTGTAAGGAACAATGGAACTCCCCTCAAAGCACAAGGTACAACACAACTTAATGGTTGACTAGTCAAATTCTAGTCCTTGAGTATTAAAAATCAGGACTTTAGGAATCAATTCCTCAAAATATATAGAATTAATTACTCAATTAATTCATGGATTGAAATGTGGATTTTTGGGGTGTCACAAAAATGAAATTCACTCCCTTTACAAGTAACAAACAATTTATTTCTGATTAGTTTTCCAGTTTAAGGTTATGTTTGGCAAACCTAGCTGAAAAGGTAGTTGAAAGATGAAAATCTATAAGTTAGGAGTTGAAAATTGAAGAGTTGTTAACTAGCTGATTATGCTTAAAAGTATTTGATAAAATTAATTTTTTGATAAGCTGATAAATGTAAGAAAACTAAAAAGGACATTTTTATAAAATTTAAATGATGTATTTATTACATTGTTTTTATATTATTAAATATATGAGATATATTTAATTTATACAAAAAACTTTTGTTTTTATAATATGCATGAGATATATATATTAAATTAAAAAAAAAATTAATTGGTAAGGCCAAAGGATGCCATTTAATTATGAACGGACGATTGAAGTTGGAACTTTAAAAGAGTTGTTGGGCGGTCAAAAGTTGGGGAGGATGATTGAAAAGTGCCAAATATTCTATGTTTTATAGGGTAATTAGGAGGCATTTTGAACTATAAGTGGAGTCCTTTGAGCCTATTTTGTGCTTAAATTGATAGAAATTAGGATTTGTGAATGCCTTTTGAGAAAAGAGCAAAACATTGTCAATTGCAGGGCATTCCGGCAATAGTTCGGTAGATTGATCATATCTTGAGCTAGGAGTGTCCAAATGAGGTGATACAAGTGGCTATGGTTCGGCAACATCAAGGGATACAACGTTTCTGAAGATAAGAAGGACAAATTCCCACGTACGCGCTCCCACGCGCTTTGTGAAGTGCGTTTTCGGGAAACAAAAAGTTCCATGCATTCCACAACGCGCGATGTGCAGTTCAGTGCGAAAATTTCAGGCTTTAGTCTATTTAAAAGGCTTGTGGCAGGATCACTTGGGGGGAGAACACTTTCCATCTTTAGAAATGAGATTTTAGCACTCTTAGTTAGGGTTCTTAGGATAGATTTACATTCTCTTCATCATCTATCATTTCAATTTGTAATTTCTCCCAATTAGAAGTAGATTAGATTTCTCTTTCTAGAAACTAGATCATCTCTAGCCTATTCGATTGTTGAAGAACTCTTGGAGAAGAAGATTGACAACCTTCAATTCAAGAGACAATTGTAAGCTCTTCTTAAGGTCTCAAACCACACTTAACTTCTTAAGGTCCAAATCCTAACATCCTAGGCTCAAACCTAGGCTCTGATACCAACTGTAAAACCCCCGATTTTTCAACATTTTTAAAACATAATTTCAAAGGTAAGCATCTAATCATCAAGATAAACAACAGCGGAAGCTTAATTAAAAAACCGGGGAGATGTTATGTCACACCTATCTCAAACATAGGTGCATATGCGGAAAACTATCAAGTCATCAAACAGTAAACGTCTAGGCACACATGCCACTAGTCTAGGCACACAGGCCGCTAATCTAGGCACACAGGCCAACAAAAGGTAACGTCTAAACATGGTAGCTACTCTATCTAGCGTCCACATCTAGCGCGCTCGGCATCTACTCAAAACCTGTAAAACATGGGGATAACACCCGGTCAGCGAATATTGCTGGTAACCCATCAATACGCGTTAAATAACATATATAGATAGATATAATCAAAACGATTTGGAACGGGAATACAATATATATCATTTTAAAACCGAAGAGAGAAGTCAACACCAAAGACTCATCAATCACTCTCAAAAGAAACGAGGATCATCATCCTCACAACAACAACAAGACCACAAACATGAAAGACAACACAACTCAGGATGCATCCTACTGATCACAAAGTAGAATACATCAAGACATGCTCATAAGCAAGGAATTCACAGTCACACTGTGACAACTACATGTCACAAGTTTCATAGTTCCAACCTTATGCCCTGTTCCAACCTTATGGCTACCCCCGACCTTATTTCGGTTCCAACCATTACCTCCTAGTGCCACCCTGTACTTCTGAGTCAAACCTTTTGCCTCCGGGAATCTTCGTTCCCCCACCTACACCACCCACATTACCATCGAACTCTCAGTACACGAGGGACCATTAATTTCATAATCACACAACCGCCAACTCGTGAGCAAAGCTCAAGTAACAAACCACCAATCTCAATCATAGTCACACAAGGTCATCATCATTACCAAGAAGACTAAGGCTCAACAATAACCTCAATCAAGTATCAACAAAGGGTACAACGATTTGCATACGTTCACATCATAGGAATCAATCAAGAGATCACAATAAAGACATGAAACCATACTCAACAACAAAGGATTACAATCCAACACCAAATGATTGTCAACACAAGTTTCCAATCGCACTAAGAAGGAACAAACCACACATACTAGCATTTCAACATCAGACTAGCATGCTTATCAAATGGGTAAACCAAAATTAGTTCCAAAGAACATTCAAGACTCACGCTAGCCCAACGAATCACAAAGTTGGACCCTTAGCACGATTCAAGACACCAAATCCTATCATGGATTCCTAACACACCGTTCTAGACATACAAAACATCAAGAAGACTCACAAATAGCCTAATAAATCAACATCGGCAGGTCAAAACATCAATACCGAGAAGAAAGAATCACGGGGAACAAATCTTGGGCCAACACCAATAACGTACCCCGCGGGTACTGTTGGTCCCGATAGGGTGGTAAAAGTCTAGAGGGGGAGGGGGGTAAATAGACTTTTAAACTTTTTCACAATAAATAACTCTTTGGTAATTTCAATTCTAAATAACAAGTAGATAGAGTAGTATTGAAATTGAACTGCACAGCGGAATAAATGAGTAGTAAGAGTTATGCCCAATTAATGACTTGAATCACATGCACATGTTAGATAAATTCAGGAGATGTGTAAAGATGACATGAATATCTTGAATATTTAAAGGAGATGGTTCACTCAATATGTAACAATAATATTCAAGATTATGGACAAATTTCGTGTCTCGTCAACCGTGCGATAAACGTAACATGCAATACGTCAAACTTGCTTAGAATAATTCAAATGTTAAGCCTGAAAAGTTTGAGTTACATGCATACGTGAGAACACACTAAACCCGAAAGATTAAGATTAACTGTGAATAGTAAACGGGTTAGTCGGATAAGATAGATAGATAGAGCAAATTATGTAAGTGCGGTATGTAAATGAGAGAGGCAATTTATAGTGGTTCGGAAGTGGCGTAATCTTCCTAGTCCACTTTACTCCATTCACTTCTAGGAGTAATTCACTATTTTCCACACACAGTTACAATAGTGAATAAGCGCTACACAAGCACTTCTTCCGGATGTCTTGCACACAGCTACACCCAACTCCGAGTGTGTCGCACACAGCTACACTCAACTACGAGTATTTCGCACACAGCTATACTCAACGCCAACTAAGTGTTTTGCACACAGCTACACTTAGCAACTACGAGTGTTTTGCACACAGCTACACTCACTAGAGTATTTTTGCACACAGCTATACTCTTTCTACAATTACAAATAGAAAGGTAATTGTATTTCTCTCTCCAACTATTTTTGAGACTATTCAGACTAAGTCTCTAATGAATATTTGAGCACTTGTATTTCTAATATCCGCACTTGTTTTCACATCCCCTTATCTATCTTGTCTCTTTTCTATCTTCAAGTCTTTATGGCTTTTTATAGATAATCAAATATATCCGTTGGAGTGGGATAATTTGATATTTGAATTTTGAATCTTCATAGCCTAATATTATTGATAATAGTAGGTCTTCAATTTGATTTGATTGTCAACTTGCCTAACAAGATAATATTTTATCCCAACTTTGATTGTCAAGTTGTTCTTAAAATATTATTTCTTTTGTCATCTTTTGAATTTCCAACGAATCTTTGAAATAAATCCTTCTGATAGAATTTATTTTTAGGATAAGGTATTTTATCCATACCTTTCCAACGAATCTTTGAAATAAATCCTTCTAATAGAATTTATTTTTAGGATAAGGTATTTTATCCATACCTTCATAAATTTTCTACCGTTCTGATCATATCTTCAGGCAATTTTGGATTCTTGTGGCATGTGAGCTGATTCAAAATAAATCCCTTCGAATTTATCCATTTTCTGAACATCTTGCTTCTTTGCCACATTGTGCTCCTTTGACTTGGGCACTTCTTGCTTGTTTGACTTGAACATTGTGTTTTTCTGATTTGGTCACATTGTGCTCCTTTGGACACATCGTGCTTGTTCACATTGTGCTTCTTTTGAACATTGTGCTTGTACGCATCGTGCTCATTTAAGAACATTGTGCTTGTCCGAATTCTTGACTTGTAAAAAATAAGTCTTTGAGGGGGAATCAATCTCGGGTATGATCATTTTAAATAAAGACTTCTACCATTTCACCATTAGGCTCATCCAGTCATATGTTGCAACGCCATTCCTTTATGATTCTTTCTCGGATGAATACTCGTAGGACTAAAATTAATTTCCCAAACTAATTTTGTTCTTCCTACGGTAGATTTCCTTTGATTCGATATTCTGATTTATGATGCTTGTACTAAAAGACCTAAAATCTAAGGGGATCTAAAGTACATTTGGCTCATCAAAACTTACAAAAATATTCCTATCAATTTCCCCCCTTTTTGATGACGCCAAAACATATACTCAGTCATTTGGCTTGCCTTTTAAAAACAATTATTTTTCAAAATATTTTATTAACTTTGACATAGCCATGACGAGTTTAACATTTGATTTTGACTCTAGGAAAGGTATTTTTAGCAACTAAGTTCCTATTCGCATTTTTGGATTTTAATGATAACGAATTTTGCAATTTTCCAATTTATGCGATTTGATACAATCTAAGCTAAAAATATTACCTTTCAAGACAAATAAAGTAACAATAGATAAAAAAAAAAAAAAAACTTAATAGCATCATAAACAGATAATTCGAAACATTGCAAATTGTTCCATGATCATGAGTTCGTAGACCATTCAAAAACATTGTGACAATAATCATACAAATCACTTGATTATTCTGTTTCTCCTTTCTTCTAGCATATGATTAATATGATTTTGAACTTCAATGAAATTGTCACTAATGGCATAATCGTTGCATACCTGCCCAATCACGTAGTGGTTGAATGCTTCAATAATATTATCCCCGGGCAGTATACCTTCTTCATACCATATGATGCATTCTTCTAGACTCCTGTCTCTTTGAAGCTCGGCATCATTGACTTTGTTGTAGTCTTTAAGCACCATGATCATCAAAGCTCTTGCATAACTTTTGATCCTTCTGAAGTTTTCATTCGAAACCCACATGTTTTGGTCACTTGGACCACTCTTCTTCATTCCTTTTGGTAGGTCATTCAAGGTTGCCAATCTTGGCATTTCAACTCTACCATCTCTTGGTGTGGATTCCAAATAGAGAGCTGCTTTGTTGTACCAATTGATTTGTTCCTGATTTCCTCCTGCACAAACAATTTCACGTAATGACCGGTTAGTGGTATTTGTACTGCTTGATCCTCCTGGACTGCCAGTGTAACACCCCTGATTTTCAAGACATTCAAAACTTAATAATAAAGGGAACATCTCATTAAATCCCAAAACGTAACATAAGTGTACGGGGTGCTATGCCACACCTGGGCTAGAGAACCCAGGTGCACAGGCTGTCTAACTACTATCCTCTGAAATATAAATGCATAATATGGCACGCAGGCCGAAAGGGAAACTATACTACTTCTACGCTCCAGTTCTAGCGCGCTCCAGTGCTCTAATCCTCTGTGCTTGAAAGCCAAATATATCTGTTCAGCGAGAGATGCTGGTAACCCACTCCAACGCGTTGAAATACAATACATATAGAGATATATATAGATATACGAAAACCATTTTGAGCATGAAGATATATCCTACGAACTCTAGCTTTAAAACCGGGAATGACTCGACAGATAAGGCCAGACACAAGCAACAGTTATAACGAGCATATGCAGTTCACAATAGATAAGGCAGATAAGGCAAAGCATAAACAATGATCACAACCCATCATAAACAATCCCCAATACGAAACCCATAGTCACATCTCAAGCACTCATAGTCACAATTCGTCCATATCACAACACACAACACACATTGTTGGCGCCACAGGGCCACTCGCACGCCCATACATGCGGGTCAGCGCATATAGCTCTGACACGGCCCCACAGCACCATGCCCCGTATCGCAACACGGGGAGGCCGATCGCAACCGACCGATGAACCGCAGCTCATCATAATGTTTGATCGCAACCAAACAGTGGACCGCAGCCCAAGAGAGTATGTCATCTGACTGTAGCCAGGAATTCCCATCTGACTACAGCCAGCCTCTGAACCGCAGCTCAGGAAAGATGTCACCTGATTGCAGACAGGAATTCCCATCTGACTACAACCAGCTTCTGGACCGCAGCCCAGGATACCGTCATCCGACTACAGCCAGGAATTCCCATCTGACCATAGCCGGCTTCTGAACCGCAGCCCAGGATAACCAATTCGATCGCAACCGAATTGGGGTAACACGCACACATAACACATAGCAAGCACATGCAACCCACATTACACCTTGGGAAGGGGGATAAAACGTATAACAAAACCTATGCGTGATCCATCACTTACTAAGAATAGTCCTAAGGGGTTCATACTTCTTCCACCTAGGTCAACGGGATACCAATTCAACTAGCATGCAATATAATAGACTCATAAACCTACGAATGGTACCCGAAATATCAAACTAGACATAGGCACGACAAACGGGGTCCGTTTGGACACCACGGGGATCGGGGAAACATCAAACGGGGGAGTCGGGGTCCCGAGTGGGGTGAGGTTCCAGCGGGTAGCCGGTGGGTGGGGGTCCACCCGCCGGCTGCCCGCCGGCTAACACTGTTCCGGGCAGCGGGTGCCCGGCGGGCAGCTGCCCGCCCGCCGGCTGCCCGCTGCCGGAGCTGCCCGAATTTCCGCGGGTAGGTGGTGGGTCCCCTACCCCCCACCTACCCCCCACTGACTCTTTTCACCACTTTTCGTCCCGGGAACCATTGTGGAACCCGAAACCATGCTTAGACACTTTTCAACGTAATTAACGACAACACATAGACAATTAACGGATCAAATACGATAAACGAACGGCACATAACCTATCATGCTTTTCTAATCATAATCAACACCCAAACATGCGATTTCCCCACCCGATAATCCAAGAATAATATCATACGATACAACCTAGGGTTCTAATCACTTTTATATCAACAAGAATACAATTCGTCCTCTTATTGCAAGATTCGGTAGGAACAACACATAGTCATCAAGGATACCAATTAATCATCAAAAACATCATAATCATCAAGAACAACACATAATCGTCAAAACCCCAATTAATCATCAAGAACATCATAATTATCACGAAACTCCCAATATCAAGATTATCAAGATTTCTCATGGAATCATTATATCGACATCAATAATAATCATCATCAATTGCCATTTACAACAATATGGGGGAAACCCTAAGGGGAAATCATAGCTATGAAAATAGGTTTTGTTGAGACATGGGTTACCTCTTAGCCTTAATTAATTCCTTGGCTATGAAGGATCTTTCTTTAAGCTTTCTTGCATTCTTGATTTCTTCTAAGGGAATTCTTGGAGCTCCCCTGGGGTGATGGGCGTTTAGGCGTGTGGGGGGTTTCTAGGTGCTCCCTAAGTTCCCTATTTATAGATCCAGGGGTTTATTTAGAGTTTATTCCTATTGGGTTTATGGTTTGGGTTTATATAATTGGGCCCATGGGCTATGGTGGCCTTTTTCCCTAATTAACCATTATACTTTATTCTTTCTCCTGGGTTATTAATTAATTAATTAATTAATCGGTTGGTTTTAGGATCCGTAACACGGGGTGTTACACTCTCCCCCCCTTAACAGGAAGCTTCGTCCCCGAAGCTTGGCCCTGGGTGACAAAAAGAAAGGGAAGTTTTCCCTTAGTTACCTGGAGTGAACAGCTCGGGGTACCGCTCCTTCATTGTGTCCTTAAGTTCCCATGTGGCTTCCTCGGTCCCGTGGTTGGTCCAGAGAACCTTCACCATTTCCACGACTCGGTTCCGGGTAGTTCTTGTTTTGGTGTCCAGGATTCTTACGAGTTTCTCTTCGTATACTAGTGACTCGTCGAGGTCCACGGTCTCGTGTTGGAGTACGTGGCTTGGATCGTGTATGTATTTCTTTAGCTGAGATACGTGGAACACGTTGTGTACTCGTTCTAGCTCGACGGGTAAGGCGAGACGGTAGGCCAATTTTCCGATTCTCTCCACGATTTCGTACGGGCCGATGAACCGGGGGCTGAGTTTCCCTTTTCTCCCGAACCTCATTACCCCTCGTGTGGGCGAGATCCTTAGCCAGATCTTGTCCCCGAGGCTGAATTCGGCTTGCTTCCTTTTTAGGTCGGCGTACGACTTCTGACGGTCTTGGGCGGCCTTCATCCTTTCCTGGATGTGTTTGACCTTAGCTATGGTGTCTTGTAGGTATTGGGGGCCCAGTGTTACCGGGTTGACCATGTCTTCCCAGCATAATGGGGTTCTACATCTCTGACCATACAGTGCTTCATATGGTGCCATGCGAATGCTCGCGTGGTAGCTGTTGTTGTACGAGAACTCGATGAGGTCTAGGTGTTCTTCCCACGTCCCTCGGAAGTCGAGCGCGCAGGCTCTTAGCATGTCTTCGAGGGTTTGGATAGTTCTTTCGGTTTGGCCGTCGGTGGTGGGGTGAAAGGCTGTGCTTAGCTTGAGCTGCGTCCCCAACGCCGCTTGTAGTGATTTCCAGAATTGTGAGAGGAACCTGGAATCTCGGTCGGACACAATGTTCCGAGGAACTCCGTGGTATTTCACTACCCGGTTTACGTAAGCTTGGGCTAGTTGCGTCATCGTCCATGTTTCTTTCATGGCAATGAACCGCGCCGTCTTGGTGAGTCGATCCACTATGACCCAGATTTTATCCTTACCGGTCTTCGTTGGGGGTAGCCCTCCGACGAAGTCCATGGATATGGAATCCCATTTTCCTTGTGGTATTTCAAGGGGTTGTACGAGTCCCTTGGGTTTGCATCGTTCGGCTTTTACCCTTTGACAATTCAAGCACTTGGCCACAAAGTCTGCGACTTCCTTTTTCATATTCGGCCACCAAAATGATTTCTTTACGTCTTGGTATAATTTGTCACCGCCTGGGTGGACGGAGTAAGGGGAGTTGTGTCCTTCCTCCAAGATCTGCTGTTTCAAGTGGGGGTGCGTTGAGGGTACACACCATCTCCCTTTGTAGCGGAGGCTGCCGTCTGGGTGTGCTTCGAAGGGGCCCTCTTTCCCTCGAGTCAGGTCGCGGCGGATTTTATCTAGTTCCGGGTCCTGTTGTTGTCCTGATTTGATTTCCTCGAAGAGGGTGGGCACGGCCTGTGTGTTGAGTAGATAGGCATTGGGGCGCGTTTGTCCCTGTTCTATTATTTCCAAGTGTAGCCTTTGGAAGTCCCTGTACAGATGGTCCGGTAGGACCCACGTGGTGTTAAAGGAATGATTTGTCTTTCGGCTTAGGGCATCCGCCACCACGTTGGCTTTTCCCTCGTGGTATTGAATGTCTAGATCGTAGTCCTTTATGAGTTCCAGCCATCTTCGTTGTCTCATGTTTAGGTCCTTTTGAGTAAAAATGTATTTCAGGCTCTTATGGTTGGTGTAGATCTTACATTGTTCTCCATACAGGTAGTGCCTCCAAATTTTCAGTGCGAATACGATAGCGGCTAGCTCGAGGTCGTGGGTGGGGTAATTTTCTTCGTGGGTTTTGAGTTGCCTGGATGCGTAAGCTATTACCTTGCCATTTTGCATTAGTACGCATCCTAACCCCTTCTTGGATGCGTCGCTGTAGACTTCAAATCCGTCCGATCCGGAGGGTATGGCTAGCACGGGTGCAGTGGTTAGTTTATCCTTCAATGTTTGGAAGGCCGAGGTGCAGCCGTTGTCCCAACGGAAGGGGATTTCCTTTTTCATGAGCTTAATGAGGGGTTGGGCTATCTTGGTGAAGTCGGGTACGAATCTCCTGTAGTAGCCCGCTAGACCTAAGAAGCTTCGGACTTCCGAGAGTGAGTTCGGCGTGGTCCATTCTTTAACGGCGCGAACCTTAGCGGGGTCCACCCTAATCCCTTCCTTGGTTATCACGTGGCCCAAGAAGGCTACGCTGTCTTGCCAGAATTCGCACTTGGAGAATTTAGCGTAGAGTTGGTTCTCCCTGAGGGTTTGCAGAGATATGCGTAGGTGCTTCTCATGTTCTTCTTTATTTCGGGAGTAGACTAGGATGTCGTCAATGAACACGATGACGAAGTCATCCAGGTGAGGTCGGAATACTCGATTCATGAGGTCCATGAATATGGCAGGCGCGTTAGTGAGGCCGAAGGGCATTACGGTAAACTCGTAGTGGCCGTAGCGTGTCCGGAAGGCTGTCTTCTTGATGTCCGGTTTGGCCACTTGGATCTGGTGATACCCGGATCTTAGGTCGATCTTTGAGAATACCCCTGCCCCTTTGAGTTGGTCAAATAAGTCATCTATTCGGGGAAGGGGGTACCTATTCTTTATAGTAACTTGGTTGAGTTCCCGGTAGTCGATGCACAGGCGCATGCTCCCATCCTTCTTCTTAACGAATAGTACCGGTGCTCCCCATGGAGAGGTGCTGGGCCGGATGTAACCCTTATCTAGCAGTTCTTGGAGTTGTGTTTTCAGTTCCTTCATTTCCTTTGGTGCTAGCCGGTAGGGTGGTTTAGAGATCGGGGCGGCGCCCGGCATGAGGTCTATGGTGAACTCGACCTCTCTGGTCGGGGGTGCCCCGGGAATCTCGTCTGGGAAGACGTCGGTGAACTCGTTCACCACTGGGATGGCTTGTGGTTCGGGTGTTTTGACGCTGAGGTCTTCGACTGAGCATAAGAAGGCCTCGTTTCCTTGGCCCAGATACTTCTTAATTTTCATCATGTTTATCAGCTTGATCCCTGGATCCTGGCGGGCACTGCGGTACGACACGCTCTTACCGTTTGGCCCCCGTAGGACCACTTTCTGCTCTCCGCACAGGATTTGTGCTTGGAACTTCCCTAGCCAATCCATGCCCAAGATTACTTGCATCCCATCCAATTGAAACTGGATCAGGTTACTGGGAAATTCCACTCCCCGAATGGTGATCATTACATGCTCGTACATGCGATCACATTTTATGACCTCGCCTGAGGCCACCTTGACCTGGAGTCGGACCTTGGTGGTGGCGTCAAGACCGAGCTGGGCGGCGAACTCGGTTGCTATAAACAAGTTGGTAGCCCCTGAGTCGAATAATATGACAGCTGGGGTGGCGTGCACTATGAAGGTTCCGGAGACTATGTTGCTATCTCCGATCCTGGCCTTGCTTAGGGTGAGGATTCTTCCCCGGGTAGTCGGCGCGATGGTTTGGTCAAGTGGAGCGGTCTTGGGGTTCTTAGCTTCCTTGGCGAGAATTGGACGACTACCTTCGGGTTTCCTTTTATACCCCAGTTGCATCCCTGGAGGCGGGTCCGCTATCTGCTGTAGCTGACATGCCTTGGCATAGGCCTCTCCGAGGGTCTTCGGTTCTTGGGCGGCCAAGGACCTCTGGTGTTCGGGCTTAAGGCCCGTTAGGAATTTCCTGACTTTGATCCCCTCGGTGGGTACTAGCTCGGGGGCGAGGCGAGCCAGTCGGCAGAATCGTCGGTAGTATTCTGAGACCGGGGTCGTCCCCTGTCTTAGATTGAGGAATTCCTCGCACATGGCGGCCTTCAGGTGGTTGGGGTAGAACTGTTCTCGTAACTGCGTCTTTAAGTCCTCCCAGTTGAATCCGGGGTCTTGCTCGTACATAAGCCCCTCGCGGGCCCACCAGTTGTCGGCCTCGTGCTTGAAATAGAAGGAGGCTATCCTGACCCGGTGGCGTTCGGGGCATTGGGTCGTCCTGAACGCCTTGTCGAATGTCTCAATCCATTCCTCGAGGGTTGTGGGGTCTTCGTCTCTCGAGAGGGTGGGTGGTCGATGTGCCGAGACTTGGTGGTGGATTTCCAAGTTCTCGTCTGTTGGCAGGGGTTGGGGTGCAATAGTACTTAGTGCCTGGGCAATTTGGGTCAGGCGTTGTAGGGCTTGAGTCAAGATTTCTTGAGAGGGGTGTCCCGGTGCTTCTGACTGTTTCTTCTTGGGTGCCATTCCTGGCGATTAAAGGTTGATGTTATTTTGTGTTTCAATCTTGATATAATAAGTGGGGAAGGGATTCCTAACATTAGAGAGGGATAAAGGGAGGGGAGGTCATGTGTAGGTTTCACAGTCTCACCGCGCGTCCTAAGATTCCTGAGTCCTATGTTCCTAAATACCTAGAGTTCAAGCTTAATGTCCTAAAGTCCGGTCTTAAGAGTCTTTCCTAGGGTCAAACTTAGGCTCTGATACCAACTGTAACACCCCTGATTTTCAAGACATTCAAAACTTAATAATAAAGGGAACATCTCATTAAATCCCAAAACGTAACATAAGTGTACGGGGTGCTATGCCACACCTGGGCTAGAGAACCCAGGTGCACAGGCTGTCTAACTACTATCCTCTGAAATATAAATGCATAATATGGCACGCAGGCCGAAAGGGAAACTATACTACTTCTACGCTCCAGTTCTAGCGCGCTCCAGTGCTCTAATCCTCTGTGCCTGAAAGCCAAATATATCTGTTCAGCGAGAGATGCTGGTAACCCACTCCAACGCGTTGAAATACAATACATATAGAGATATATATAGATATACGAAAACCATTTTGAGCATGAAGATATATCCTACGAACTCTAGCTTTAAAACCGGGAATGACTCGACAGATAAGGCCAGACACAAGCAACAGTTATAACGAGCATATGCAGTTCACAATAGATAAGGCAGATAAGGCAAAGCATAAACAATGATCACAACCCATCATAAACAATCCCTAATACGAAACCCATAGTCACATCTCAAGCACTCATAGTCACAATTCGTCCATATCACAACACACAACACACATTGTTGGCGCCACAGGGCCACTCGCACGCCCATACATGCGGGTCAGCGCATATAGCTCTGACACGGCCCCACAGCACCATGCCCCGTATCGCAACACGGGGAGGCCGATCGCAACCGACCGATGAACCGCAGCTCATCATAATGTTTGATCGCAACCAAACAGTGGACCGCAGCCCAAGAGAGTATGTCATCTGACTGTAGCCAGGAATTCCCATCTGACTACAGCCAGCCTCTGAATCGCAGCTGAGGAAAGATGTCACCTGATTGCAGCCAGGAATTCCCATCTGACTACAACCAGCTTCTGGACCGCAGCCCAGGATACCGTCATCCGACTACAGCCAGGAATTCCCATCTGACCATAGCCGGCTTCTGAACCGCAACTCAGGATAACCAATTCGATCGCAACCGAATTGGGGTAACACGCACACATAACACATAGCAAGCACATGCAACCCACATTACACCTTGGGAAGGGGGATAAAACGTATAACAAAACCTATGCGTGATCCATCACTTACTAAGAATAGTCCTAAGGGGTTCATACTTCTTCCACCTAGGTCAACGGGATACCAATTCAACTAGCATGCAATATAATAGACTCATAAACCTACGAATGGTACCCGAAATATCAAACTAGACATAGGCACGACAAACGGGGTCCGTTTGGACACCACGGGGATCGGGGAAACATCAAACGGGGGAGCCAGGGTCCCGAGTGGGGTGAGGTTCCAGCGGGTAGCCGGTGGGTGGGGGTCCACCCGCCGGCTGCCCGCTGCCGGAGCTGCCCGAATTGCCGTGGGTAGGTGGTGGGTCCCCTACCCCCCACCTACCCCCCAATGACTCTTTTCACCACTTTTCGTCCTGGGAACCATTGTGGAACCCGAAACCATGCTTAGACACTTTTCAACGTAATTAACGACAACACATAGACAATTAACGGATCAAATACGATAAACGAACTACACATAACCTATCATGCTTTTCTAATCATAATCAACACCCAAACATGCGATTTCCCCACCCGATAATCCAAGAATAATATCATACGATACAACCTAGGGTTCTAATCACTTTTATATCAACAAGAATACAATTCGTCCTCTTATTGCAAGATTCGGTAGGAACAACACATAGTCATCAAGGATACCAATTAATCATCAAAAACATCATAATCATCAAGAACAACACATAATCGTCAAAACCCCAATTAATCATAAAGAACATCATAATTATCACGAAACTCCCAATATCAAGATTATCAAGATTTCTCATGGAATCATTATATCGACATCAATAATAATCATCATCAATCGCCATTTACAACAATATGGGGGAAACCCTAAGGGGAAATCATAGCTATGAAAATAGGTTTTGTTGAGACATGGGTTACCTCTTAGCCTTAATTAATTCCTTGGCTATGAAGGATCTTTCTTTAAGCTTTCTTGCTTTCTTGATTTCTTCTAAGGGAATTCTTGGAGCTCCCCTGGGGTGATGGGCGTTTAGGCGTGTGGGGGGTTTCTAGGTGCTCCCTAAGTTCCCTATTTATAGATCCAGGGGTTTATTTAGAGTTTATTCCTATTGGGTTTATGGTTTGGGTTTATATAATTGGGCCCATGGGCTATGGTGGCCTTTTTCCCTAATTAACCATTATACTTTATTCTTTCTCCTGGGTTATTAATTAATTAATTAATTAATCGGTTGGTTTTAGGATCCGTAACACGGGGTGTTACAGCCAGCATCACCACCAAACCAGTATTCCATTCCTCCTCTTCTTGCAACATTGAATCTGCCAGCAGATCTGCCTCCTCCTCTACTACTACTTGTACCAACATTTCTGGTAGCCATGGCAGTCATAATTATTTCCAGCATACCTTCCAAATGACTGAATCTCTCTTCCCCCTTTTTGGCGTAATCAATCAGTGTTTGTACCGATTTATGAAGAGATGAAACAGATCCGGAGATGTTTTCATATGAACCTCGAAGGCAGCCTACTTTGGTATTTATGGAGATGAGATCCGTGTGAACATCACTAACCTGCTTCTCATGTTTATGTACCACATTGAGAATTCCCTGACTTTGATTCACGGCAATTGCTTCATTGGCTTTTCCAGCATTTTTGAGGATTTGAGACAGTTGGATGTAGAACTCATTGAGTTGTCCTTTGACATTTGTATTCAATCCACCAACTTGTCTCTCGAGTGCTTGATGTGTATCAATCAAGTGTTGTTGACTCCTTCGGTTTTCATCAAATGAAGTTTCGAATTTTCCTCCTTGAGTATTGACAACATGATCCACATGAGTGTAGATACCTTGAATCATACTCTCCATTCGGTCGACTAGGCTTAGTACAACACTTTCCAGATTTTTCACTTGTGCATTTGAGGTTGTGCCATCAAGATTTTGCTCTTCTTGGGTTGCGGGAATACATCTTGCTCCTTCTTGAGCAGAATTATCTCCAACCATGTGCGATTGTGCTTGATTTTCAAGTAAATTCCCTTCTTCTTCTGACGTGTGCAACATGTGTGTGTCACCTTGCATACTGTCTGCATGAATGGACTGATTTCTTCCGTATGGTGGCTGACTTGCATGGCATGGTGTTCTCGGCTAATTTCAGTTTGATTCAACACACTAACATCATATAGTCCACTGTCCATCAAGTGTGGATGTCCACCATGTTGATGAAAAAATTGAGCATGTGTGACATTTTCACCTTCTTCATGTCTAGTGAGCTCAATAGGGTGATCAAAATCATCAATGTTCACCAAAAAATCATCTTCAGTTGGCATGTCCTCTTGGACTGTGTTTTCATGAGAAGTTACGGCCAGTTTGGCTTTTAACTTACTCACAAATGCTCCATTTATGGTAGAAATCAGGGTTGCATGGCCAACATCTAAATTGCCAATCCATTACAGAGAAAATGCTTCTTCTTCTTTCATACTTGGTCCTCTTGTCATCAATTCTTGATAAGAGCCAAGTCTCCAATGTCTCCAATTTAGAACTCTTTGATATTCATTCACCAAGATCAAATCAAGTCCATCAACTTGATCTATCTCCTCATTCATCACTGTTTCGAATACGGCTATTTGGGAAAAAGGGTTAATAATATTTTGGCTTGAGTTGGGATCAAGATTTGAGGTAGGATTGTGACTTAGGGTGGGATTTTGGCTTGTGGTAGGATTTTGGCTTGAATTTGGTTCATGGCTTGAGGTAGTGTTTTCAAGAGGTTGGGTTGTGGATTGAGGATTTAATCCAAGAATTTCTGCTACTGGCTTTTTTTCTAGCAGCAATACCTCTCGGTTTTCTTTATCTTTTGGGATTTAACTCGGTTGAAACTTCATGGTTTTTGTATAGTATTCGGTTATTCCCAAATGGTTTTCTAGCTCGCATTGGCAATCCTTTTCTCTTGATAATCTCTCCAATGAGTAACCCGAACCCTAGAATATGGTTGAACCTGTCATTTCTTAGTTTTGCTCCTTTCACAAAATGTGCAATCTGGCTTATAATAAGCTTAATCCAGTCACCCCTAACATCATTCATCAAAGCATGCAAATATCCAATTCTCACAGGTGATATGTCCTCCATACTATTCAGTTTGCATAAGACACATTTGTAGATGATATTGACTAGCATTTCATATTTTGGCTTCAAGTCAGATTTGTGACCGGAAAGGTTGGGTTCAAGAGATGCATTCTCATGTCTTATTTCTGCCCAAACTTCGGTGTGATCAAATGTGTGTATATCTAGGTCCAACAGTGGTTGTTCTGGACTAGATATAGGAAGTCCAAAAGTTGAGTGTAACTCTTGTTCATCAATGGTGATGAGAGTTCCATTTACGGTGGACTCAATGGTCTAACCAACAACTTTGGCATTCACATAGAAATCTGCTACATCTTCATCATAAAATCCGGAGTATTGATAAGAACATAACCTCATTAGATAGCTTCTTTGAAGTGCATGGATGATTCTTTGTGCTAGTTCAGAATTCTTGGCCTCCTTGAGAAATCCGTGGGGGTCAAAACTTCCTCCGGCTTTGATTCCAACTGCTAGCTTGGCAAGATTGAGTTGCATAGAATGTTCCTCATTCGGTTGAGAGCTCGAATCTCCAATGGTAGCCATAATGTGCTTGGTGTTTCGATTGAGATTGAGAGAGATGGAGCTTGAGAGTTATTCGGCTATGGAAGATGGAAGGTTTTGGAGGTTTTTGAGTGGAATAGGTGGCTTTTCGACCGGTTGGGTGAAAAGAGGTACCTTTACAAAAATATCCTCAAAATTGAATTTTGACTTTTCAAAGGTGAGGGTTATTTTTGATATTCCAAGGGTTTCCAACCTTTGACCTAACTGATAGTTAGTTTAGGTTATATATTCTCCATCCAATTTGTCTGCTGATGTGGCGCCAAAAATTTAGATACTCGGCCTGATTTTACCTGAAATAAAATTCATAGAGCACTAAATCTGTTCCGAAAATAATATATGCATGTACATATATACACGGTTATGTAGTTGAGAGAAAAAGAAAATTGATTCTTTTTAGACAATTTATTATGTGCAACTACCATAAAAAGGTGTTCTTATTTAAGATAAACTCATCATTATGCTATCTTGTCAACTCTTAAATGGTAAAGATTGTGTAGATCTAAATAAATTTTATTTGTGCATATATATATATTGATACACGGTTAGAGAGGCATGCACGCATTATGTGCTTTATCATCATTCAATTAAGATAGGTAGACTTAAATGTTAAGATGTGACATATTTTGCATGTGGGACACATAGGCACGAAACTAATTTAATTAAATCAGATGAATTTTTCAGATGAAAAATTGAGCTTATAATTTAAATAGAGTTTAGAAACTTAGCTCAATTCAATCATGTCCATCTCGTGTCTTAATTTAGAAAATCTTGATTCACACAGTGGCTTTGTGAGAATATCAGCTACTTGATCTTTGGTCGGGATGTATTCTATTTTCAATTCCTTCTTTTCGACATGATCCCGGATAAAATGATGTCTCACATCAATGTGTTTTGTTCTTGAATGTAACACGGGATTGTGTGTTATGGCTATGGCACTTGTATTGTCACACAATATGTTGACATTTTCACAATTCACGCCATAATCTTTCAGTTGTTGTTTCATCCAAAGAATTTGCGCACAACAACTCCCAGCAGCAATATATTCCGCTTCGGCTGTGCTTGTAGCTATGGAGTTTTCCTTTTTGCTAAACCATGATACCAATCTTCCCCCTAAGAACTGGCATGTCCCTGGGGTACTTTTTCGATCGATTTTACATCCTGCAAAATCTGCATCTGAGAAACCAGTTAGTGTAAAATTACCTTCTTTGGGACACCATAATCCCACATTGACTGTTCCTTTTAGGTATCGGATGATTTTCTTGGTAGCAAGAAAATGACTTTCTTTTGGCTTTGACTGGAACCTAGCACATACTCCCATTGAATAAGATATATCTGGTCGGCTTGCAGTGAGATATAGTAATGATCCAATCATTCCTCGATATTTTGTTTCGTCAACGTCCTTGCCTTCATCATCTTTATCCAATCTTAAAGATGTGCTCATCGGGATCTTGATTGAAGATTTTCCATCTTGACCAAATTTCTTTATGAGATCTTTTGTGTATTTGGCCTGATTGATGAATATCCCATCGTTGAGTTGCTTTACTTGTAGTCCAAGAAAGTAGTTTAACTCGTCCATCATGCTCATCTCAAACTTATTCTGCATTAGCTTAGAAAATTTCTCACATAAAGTTTTATTAGTACTTCCAAAAATAATATCATCAACATAAATTTGTACTAACAAAATGTGATCGTTTTCTTGAATTCTAAATAAGGTTTTATCAACAAGGCCTTTTGTGAAACCACAGTTAATTAAGAACGTCGATAGGGTGTCATACCAAGCTCTCGGTGCTTGTTTTAATCCATATAACACCCTCTTTAATCTGTAGACCTTATTAATATCACATTTTACCTCGAAACCGGGTGGTTGCTCAACGTAGACTTCTTCTTCAAGTAAACCATTTAAGAATGCACTTTTCACGTCCATTTGATAGACAGTGAAATTCTTGTACGCGGCATAAGCTAGAAATATTCTGATGGCTTCTAGTCTTGCAACGGGTGCAAACGTTTCATCGAAGTCTATGGCTTCTTCTTGTGAATATCCTTTTGCCACTAATCGTGCTTTATTTCTAATGACAATTCCATCCCCATTTGCCTTATTCCAGAAGACCCATTTTGTTCCAATTACATTGTAATTTTCAGGTCTTGGAACTAATTCCCATACATCACTTCTTTTAAATTGATCAAGCTCTTCTTGCATTGCATTAATCCAATCTGGATCACTTAGAGCTTCTTCAATGCTTGTGGGCTCCACCTGAGAAAGAAAACAAGAAAACAAAGTATCTAGATTTGAGGACCTTGTTTTTACACCTTCTCGTGGATCTCCAATTACTAGCTCTGGAGGGTGATTTTTGAGCCATCTCAAGTCAGGTTGTAGGTTGCATGGGTTTTCCACGTTTCCTTGCTCAGTAGGTAAGTTGGAGGTAGACACATTTTGCTCATCAGATTGTTCCCCAACTTGTGTTTCAACTTGAGAATTTTGATTTTCCACGTGGGGATCTTCATTTGCTTCCACGTGTCCTTCACTATTGCAATCAATGTCCAATTGCTCCATACCATGTATAACTTGATCTTTAAAAGATATGTCAGTATCATTAAATGATTTTTCAACTTGACAACTTTCCTGGTCATTTTTGTTCCTCTGGGTTTCCTTCTTATGAGCTTCATCAAATGTAACATGAATTGATTCTTCTACCACCATTGATTTCTTGTTCAATACTCTGAATGCTTTGCTGGTAGATGAATATCCCAAAAATATTCCTTCATCTGCACGCTCATCAAAAGTCTTAAGATAGGTTTTACCATTATTAAGAATAAAGCATTTGATACCAAAAGTATGAAAATAGTTGAGTTTAGGTTTTCTCCCTTTCCATAATTCGTATGGAGTCTTATTGTAAGACTTGTGTATCAAGCTTCGATTTTGCGTATAGCAAGCGGTGTTGATTGCTTAGCCCAATATCTTTTAGGTAGCTCGGCTGACGTAATCATCACTCGTGCGACTTCTTTTAGCGTTCTATTTCTTCTTTCGGCTACACCTTTTTGTTGAGGTGTACGTGTGACAGATAATTGATGTAGAATTCCTTGAGAATTGCAGTAGGCTTCAATTACTTGATTCACGAACTCAGTTCCACGATCAGTTCGGATTTTTGCAATTTTCAAGTCTTTCTCGTTTTGTAGTAGCTTAAGTAGTTCTGGCAACTTTTGCTTCACTTCATTTTTCTTCTTGAGAAATATCATCCGTGTGTACCTGGAAAAATCATAAATAAGAACTAGTGTATATTTCTTACCACTTAGACTTGCAGGGTCTACTGGACCAAATAGATCCATGTGTAGTAGACTTAGCGGTCTTGTTGTAGATTCTTGAGCTTTGGATTTGAAAGATGACTTGACTTGCTTTCCTCTTTGGCAAGCATCACATATTTGATCTTTCTTGTAAACAATGTCGGGTAGATCTTCAACGAGTTTGTTTCTTGCTAGCTTGTTGATAGTCTTGAAGTTTAGATGATTCAACTTCTTATGCCATTCCCAACTTGTTGTGTGTGAGTTGTTTGCTAGTAGACACACTGATTCTTTTGATGTGTTCCAATCCACCACATACATATTTTTCTTCCTTATTCCTTCGAGCACAACTTCTCCCGAGGAATTATTCTTCACTTGACATTTGTCTTTGAAGAACTCTACTAGATATCCTTTGTCACAAAATTGGCTTGTACTTAACAAGTTGAATTTTAAACCTTCAACAAAGGATATATCTTCGATTTTCAAACCATTGCGGGATATTGTACCAACTCCTTTAGTTAAGCCGTATCGTTCATTTCCTCCGAACACGACTTTTGGTCCTTCGATATTTTTAAGATTCACAAGACTAGATTTATTTCCAGTCATGTGTCTAGAACAGCCACTATCGAAGTACCAAACTTCCTGCAAATAAATTACACTTTTTTAGGTACCCAACTTGATTTGGGTCCTTGGGTGTTAGTTATTTTTGGTACCCAAATCCACCTTGTACTCACTGATCTAAGTCTAGGTGATTGGTAACCATTAAACACATTATAATCATATTTAATTTTTGAAAACAATTTTTGTGCCGGTTTTTGAAAATTGACTCGATTTTTTGGCACGTGGGAGGTAGATTGTTTGAGCCTGTGATAGGCATTAAATCTGGACTTAGTCCATGGTTTAATATCATCAAACCAATCTTGTTTAGAGGGATAAGATCTCCCTGCTCAATTCTTGAATTCCTTCCCATTTTCCTATGAGGGCTTTGTGCACTTGACTCATTGGTATGTTTCCATTTAGGAACAAACTTTTTTCTTTTAGTATACTGTTTAGGCGAAATATTGTTTCTTTGAGGCTTCGGCCTAACAGCATTAATTTTGACATTAGTTTGGTAACTAATTCCTTGTGTCACTGTGCTATCTTGACCTTTTACAAATTTTACTACTTGGACTTTATTATTTAAGGTAGTAGTAGAATTGGTCAATTTTTCAGAGGCTCGAGAACACGAAGGATCATAACCAAGTCCGGTTTTATCACTTGAGAGTTTTTGCATATTTACCATTTTGTCCATTATTTTGGATGAATATGTAAATGTCGCTATAACCTCTCTAAGGTTGTGTTCTCTCACTTCCCTTGATTTACACTCTTCTTGAAGACAAATAATTTTATCTTTCAAGTCTTTCATTTCAAGTAGAGCATTTTGCAATTTTTCATTTAATTGATCTTTTTCAAGAATCAAAAAATAATTGCGCTCTTTGAGTTGAGAGTGAGTGTCCATTACGGTTTGACATTCTTTCATTAAGTGAAAGAATGACTCTCTAGAAAATGAAGAATTTACAGAGTCATAAGAATTAGATGTTACCTCATTTTCTTCATCTCCTTTGCCATAAGACACATGTCCTCGTAGGACGTGTTGTTGGAAATACTCATGCAAAACATTGCATTGTCATCCTTTGAGGTGTCACTTTCATCACTTGAAGATTCCTCTGACTCACTTATTTCAAGTGGGTCACTAATAAGTTCTTTTCTTCTCTCCTTTGTGAACCTTTTATCTTTGGTCTTGAATTCTTCCTGTTGAGAGTTAGAAATATTTGTGTATTGACTTTTACTTACCTTGGGGTGTGGACAACTTGCTGCAAAGTGTCCAGGCTTTCTACAGTTGTAACACAAATTTGAATCTTCCTCAACTATTTCTTTCTTCGAATTCTTTGTTGTATTCCACGATTTTCCTTGTGGATTTTTCTTGTAGTTGCTTCTCTTCATGAATTTCCTAAATTTCTTGACAAAGAGAGCAAATTGATCATTAGGCAATAATTCAACATTTTGTACTGACCTTGAGGTTGATGGTTGCTCGGCTATGAGTGCGTTGTTCCTTTCTTCATGATCTTCTTCTACTCTTGATTTCATCTTGGATTCATAGGCTTTTAGATCACTGAACAGCTTATCGATTGATAGGGTTTTTAGATCCATATTTTCTCTCATGGCCGTGACCTTCATGTCCCATGTAGATGGTAGACCACGTAGAATTTTGAGTGAGATTCTTTTTGATTAATATCTTTTCCAAGATCATTAATCTCTCCTAAGATTTTGGCAAATCTTGTTTCCATGTCGGTAATATTCTCGTCGTTTAGCATTTTGAAATCCTCGAATTTCTTTAATGCTATAGTGAGCTTATTATCCTTCTCTTGCTCGTCTCCTTCACCAATTTGAATGAGCGTTCCCCAAACTTCCTTCGCGGATTGACATTTTTGAACTTTTGGGAATATTGTGTCATCGATAGATTTAAACAAAATATCCTTGGCAATATTGTCCAAGTTATTTCTTGTTCTATCTTCACAAGACCATTCCGCTTTTGGTTTTAGAATGTATTGTGGAGTGTCACTTGTTTGTATGGATGAAGTATTGACTTGTAAAATCTCAATGGGACCACTCGTAACCACTTCCTACATTTCATCATGTAATGCGGATAGATGTACCTGCATGCGAATTTTCCAATCATCAAATTTCTCTAAGGAAAACAATAGATTTTGGGCAAGGGCCATATCTCTTTTCATCATCTTGATTTTTCGAGATCTGTCTAGCAGTCAAAATTGACTCAAATAGACAACCGCTCTGATACTAATTGTTGATCCCGATAGGGTGGTAAAAGTCTAGAGGGGGAGTGAATAGACTTTTAAACTTTTTCACAATAAATAACTCTTTGAAATTTCAATTCTAAATAACAAGTAGATAGAGTAGTATTGAAATTGAACTGCACAGCGGAATAAATGAGTGTAAGAGTTATGCCCAATTAATGACTTGAATCACATGCACATGTTAGATAAGTTCAGGAGATGTGTAAAGATGACAATAATATCTTGAATATTTAAAGGAGATGGTTCACTCAATATGGGATACCTTTGTAGCCTAACAACTTCCTCTTTTCACCCTTAAAAGCCTTTCCTAAAGCTCCTGTTCCACACCAACTCCTTACACACAACAAAACACAACAAAGATCATAACTTTTAGAAAAAAGACACCTAAAAGAAGGTTAAAAAAACACCAAAAAGCTAAGGATCTTACCCTTTCCTATGCTCAAGATGAAGAAAGTAGGAATCTTGGAAGAAAATCTTGCAAGGCTTGGATGCTCAATTTCTAGCTTGGAGAAGAAGCTAAATCATTTTAGAGAGAGGCTAGAGTTTTAGAGTTTTAGGTTGAAGGGTGAATGAAATGAGAGAGTCTTGCTAGGTTAGCTTGAATCACAATTCTTAGGTAAAAAGACATTCCTACCCTTACTAATGTTGGAAAGACAAGGGAACAAGGGCACAACTCAAGAAACACAAGGTACAACCCTTTGACTTAAGTAACTAGTCAAAATCTAGTCCCTCGACTATTAAATTTCAGGATTTTTAGAAATAGATTAGCAAGGAAAACTTGGATTAATTCTTCAATTAATGCTCAATTAGTGTTTGGATTTACGGGGTGTCACATTGCCCTTGGCATCCTTGCTGAGGCCGGTTTCCTCGATTGCAAAGCTGTTGCTACACCTATGCTCTGCTCACTAATGTTACTGCCTATAGACGGCTGGTTGGGCGTTTATTGTACCTAACAGCAACTCGTCTAGACATTACCTACTCTGTTCATCAACTTAGCCAATTTGTTGATGCACCCACTGACAAACAATTGAGTGCAGCCCACTGAGTTTTACGCTATCTCAAAGGAGCTCCCAGACAAGGTTTGTTTTATCCCAAAGGTGGCGACTTGTAAGTCAATGTATTTTCTGATTCTGATTAGGTTTCTTGCCCGGATTCACGGAAATCAGTCACTGGTTTCTGTATATACCTTGGAGCAGCCTTGATTTCCTGGAGGTCGAAGAAACAACCCACAATTTCGAGGTCCTCATCCGAAGCTGAGTATCGGGCTCTCGCTACTGCTACTTCTGAGGTACAATGGATTGCTTATTTGCTGAAAGATATGCATGTTCAAATGACGAAGCGAGCTGTGTTCTTTTGTGACAATAAATTGGCTGTGGCAATTGCCGAGAACCATGTTTTTCATGAACGGACGAAGCACATTGAAATCGGTTGTCACCTCGTCCTTGAGAAGGTTTCCCAAGGCTTGATCAAGCTGCTATCCATCCCTTCAGCAAGTCAGGTAGCAGATGGCTTCACCAAGCCTCTTCCTACTACCATGTTTCACAACTTCTACTCTAAGCTAGGCATCCAAGATTTGCATGCTCCAGCATACCCGGGGGGGGGGGGGGGGGGGGGCTGACGAAGGAGGACATCAACGCAATATCAAATATGAAAGGGCATCAATGTAACTTCACTTTATTTTCTTACGGTTATAACCCTCTTCCCCATAGCTCAGATATATAAGCTTGTATCTGCTTTCTGCTCTGTAATTTTTGCCATTCAATACACTGCCTACTTTCATGTTCACCACTTTACCACAGGGAATATGAGTAAATTGGGAAACACATTGTTCTTGGTTATAGTGGATTACCACTAGGAGTTGTTGTGAATGCCAGACTTTTGGCTAAGGCAAAAGAGTCTCTAGAAATATGGAGAAATGTTGAGGAAACTTTGGATGGAGTTGATAACAACACCAGAATTTCAAAAATGCTTTCATTGAGCTACAACTACTTACCTAGTCACTTGAAAGATCGCTTTCAATATTTTGGGTGTGTTTCCTGAAGATAATGTCATTCCTGTTAAGAAATTAATCAACTTATGGGTTGCTGAGAGATTTTTATTGCCACATAAAAATATGAGTTTGGAAGAAGTGGCAGAGAGATACTTGCATGATCTCATTAATAGAAATCTAGTCCAAATTAATGAGCTAAGTACTGATGGCAAAGTCAAATTATGTAAGGTTCATGATAGAGTGCACGAGGTTTGTGTGAGAGAAGCTATTACGGGGAATACTTTGTGCATTATCAATGGCGACAATCATGCTTCAAAAGCTAGTCGGTGGTTAAGTTGTCAAACAAGTCATTGGCCAATCACTCAAGCAAGTTATGGGAACTGCACACTAGATAATATCCATTCTGTGCTCTACTTTGGTAAAGATGTATGCCATTCAAAATGCAGGTTGGTATACCCATGTTTGAAATTTCTAAAAGTATTGGATTTATCATTACTGAAATGCTCACAAGGAATGCCTAGTGAAATAACAGATTTGGTTAATTTGAGATACTTGGCTTTAAGTACTATTGGTTCTCTTTACAAGCTTCGATTTTTTAAGCTTAAAAATTTGCTTAGTCTCATAGTTTCTTCATGGATGGAAACATGTCCTTTACAAATGGGATGTAATATTTTGGATTTGCCACAATTGAGGCATTTGCATGTTGACTAGAGATGTTCACAATATCTCCCTTGCTTAGTAAAAAATAATCTACAAACTCTTTATTGGTTGAAAGTTGCTAGCTCCGACGAAAAACCAAACTTCGGAATGGTTCCAAGCCTAATGGAATTTGGGATTTACATTGAAGGCCAATTGGCGCCTAGCCCTCTAGGGAGCCTTGTCCATTTACATTCACTTGAGAAGTTGAAGTTTGAAGTAGGAATTGTCGAGTGCTTTTGTCTTCCAACAGGTTTTCCACCAAACCTTAAGAAGTTGACACTTCGTTATACTTATCTTCCATGGAAGGAGATGGACACAATTGGTAAGTTGCCGCACCTTGAGGTGCTGAAACTAAAAGATTTCGCCTTCTACGGCTCAACGTGGGAACCATCAGAGCAGGGATTTGGGGAATTAAAGACACTTCTCATTTCACGTTCAAATCTTGAACATTGGAATGCAAGTTCTAATCATTTCCCAGTTTTGGAGCGCTTAGTCTTAAAATATTGTTGGGAATTAAAACAAGTTCCAATTAATTTTGCAAATATTGGAACACTGAAGTTAATTGTGTTAGAATGTTGCTATTCATCTCTTGTGACTTCTGCAAAGTTGATTTCTTCTGTAAAGAAATTATTATTTGAGAGAAGGGCAGATTGTCCACTTCGTGTTTGCAAAATTGCAAGTAAGGTTTCTCTCTAATTCTTGTTCGTTATTTCAAAATATTAGTTTTTTGTCTTCTAATTCCACGTATTAATTTAATTAGTTATTATTTTTGTACACATTTTCAATTACTTTTCAAGGTTGAATTGCCAAATAATGAAAGCTTTGAAGTCGAAACTGTAGAAAACTCTGAAGAAGAATGCACAGGAAGCTCCAAGCTAAGGTTTCTCTCTAATTCTTGTTCATTATTTCAAAATATTACACAGTAGTTTTCTACCTTCTAATTCCACGTTAATTCAAGTATTTATTTTTGTACTTATTTTCAATTACTTTTCAAGGTTGAATTGCCAAATAATGAAGACTTTGAAGAGGAAACTGTAGAAAGCTCTGAAGAAGAAAATGTGGAAAGCTCTATAGAAGAAAGCGTGGAAAGCTCTAAAGAAGAAAGTGTGGGAAGCTCTAAGGTTTCTCTCTAATTCTTGTTCCTTAATTCAAAATATAAATTTTTATCTTCTAATTCAATGTATTAATTTAATTATTTATTTTTGTACTCATTTTCAATTATTTTTCAAGGTTGAATTGCCAAATAATGAAAGCTCTGAAGAAGTAGAAAGTGTGGAAAGCTCTAAAGAAGAAAGAGTGGGAAGGTCTAAAGAATTAAAGTGTTGAAAGCTCTCATCAAGAAAAGGTTAAAAGCTCGGAAGAGAGTGATGAAATATCTGAAGAAGAAGTTGTCGAAATCATTGAATGCATTCAAAGAATTGAATAGGAAATTGTTGTAATATCTAAGAAGAAATTGAGTGAGGAATTCTTTAATTCTGGGTTTATTATAAATTTATGAAAGCCAAAGTGTGTAAGTATATATCTATGAAATTTGTGGTTAAACTCCATATTATCTTTTGCACTTAATTGCCTATTACTTTCTAATTTTATTTATAGACTTCATTGCAATTTTATCTTTCAGCTTGTAGGTTCCTGGCTGATGTTCATAAGTTCATCATTGCTGAATAAGGCCGATTTGATGAGTGTTTATCATAGTCCAAATTACTTCAATTCTCTAAATGAGTGAACCAATATAAGATAATAACTAATAACTTGAATGTTTAAAAATTAAACTTAAACAATGTTGAATGCTTTGTTGTCTCAAGGACTATTTTACTGTACTATCCAAAAGGTGGTTATTGCAACAACAAATTAAAGGTGACATAAAGTATATAAAAGAATATAATGGCTTAAAGCCAAACTAGGAAGAGGAAAGTAAACAAATTCAGATAGAAATTAAATTGGCTATTTGGTATAAAGTATATCATCATGATGACTACTACTTCTTAGCTTCCCAATTGGACACCAAACATTTCTTATTATTTGTATTGTAAGCTTGTATGAAACTGTTTTCTTGTTTTCTTGTTTTCTTGGGGTAGTTGGTACTACAGTCTACAGGAGCCCTATGCAAAAAAAAAAAAACAAAAAAAAAAACAAAAAAAAAATACTCGTAAAATTTTATTTACGAGAAACTAAATATTTCATGTTTGTTGCATTTTAATTACATGTGACACTCTTGACCGTACCTTTGAATTATAGATCCGCCACGTTTCCTTCTCAATTGTCCTAAAAGTAGCTAATTTTACAAAACCTTTAGCAAAATTGACAAATATCGACGGAACAGTCTAGAAACTTAAAAGTCAAATGACTTTTATGTAATTTAAGTGGTTAGGTAAAGGGATAAGATAATTTATTCGATTGCTGGGAGGATAATTAAAGGGATGATAGAAGTCTTTAAAATTTTATATTTCTAGCCTACTCAGTCAAGTTTTAATAGTTATGTTTAAAATTGGATAAAATTAGTAATTTTGAGGATAATTGGGGAGAAAAATATGATGTGCTTATTATTGTGGGGAAAAAAGTAGACTAGATCACTATAAATTAAAGGTCAAAATTATCGTTTTCTAATCAAATATTTATTAAAGTGTACAAATAATTGGCAAGTTGGTAATGGTGACAAATCATGCATTTTATTCTAAGATTTTCTATTCATTCATAACAGAGAATGCAATAAAGGAATGCTACATATAATAATAATAATAATAATACTCACAACAACCATATATGCACTATTGTTTTTTTAATCTATCACTTGGCATTTTTTTTCTTTTTTCTTAGTATTTCTGCTGCAAGTTGGCATGTTATATAGCTAACATTTTATAGACCAGTTCTACAGATTACAAATGACTTTTTTTGATAAATAAAAAATTTGAATGGTGACAATTACATAGCTCTGCCTTGCCATTTCTACCATTAATAATTCTTTAAGAAAACATTAGGTGTTGTTTGGTGTTCTGCTATCATAAGGCTTTTGTTAGTTTTTATTGAGTTTGATCATTAATTGTGCACCTCCTCTAAAGCTAACTAAGTAATAGGTATATGATAATTTGGAATCAATCAATTCTAGCAATTCATTAGCAACAGTTTTCTTGTCAATTCATTTTATGAACATTTGATTTGCTTTGCGTTGGGAGCATGTCGATCGATGGTCGTGAACCTCTATTTAAATGGAATTTTAACCTTATTGGGATACTATTTGACCCAAAACTTCAAGAAAATTATTCAAGACACTTTTGGAGACTTTAACAACTTCAATCAATTAAGATTTCTTCAAATTTTACATCGCTACTCCATCAGTATTTAACAATTATGTCAGGGATAAAAATAGTTTTTTTTTTTTTTTTTTTTTTATTTTTTGCAAAATAAGAACTTAATTTTCATTATCAGCAAGTAAGACATCTAACATAAACCATGGCGGATCAGAAAGCCAACAATGGTAATCAGACAAAGAACCTGCCTCCCATATAATAATAGTCACACCAACCATATTGTTTTTTAATCAATCCCTTGGCATTTTTCTTGTGTTTCTACAGCAAGTTGGTATATTATATATATAGCTAACATTTTATAGACCAATTCTAAAGATTGCAAATGACTTTTGGTTGCTTTGACCATTTTTGAGAGAAGAAAGAATTAAACAGGAAATGAATTGTTTGTCAAAAAAAAAAAAAAAAAAAACAGGAAATGAATTGTAATTTGATAGGAAAAGAATAAGGTAAGAATAAAGTAGAAATTTAAATTACATTATTTGGTAGAGATGAATAGACTTATTAGGAATAAAAAGGGAATAAGTGATATAAACTAAACTGTCTTTGTCTTTTGTCTAATAATAATAATAATAATAATAATAATAATAATAATGAATTTGCGCTTGGTTGGTGTTCATGCTTGGTAAATTATACCATGAATCAGGGTGTACCTTGCATTGTAAACCTTGGTCCAAAAATAATTTTCAGATTATTATGTATTAGCAATTATCAAGTTATTTGTTTACATGTACAGAAACTGTTAACTCTATGTACATAATGTGTTAACTGAAAATATAAATTTTTTGTATCAGATTTACATTTGTTTACATGTACAGAAACTGTTAACTGTAGATACAGAATGTGATAATTGAAGGTTAAAATTTTTGTATTACAATTCACAATGAAATATGAACTCTGGTCCATGGTATAAGAATTGGGTGTGCTCTAGCTGCTTATAGCTTAGATCGGTCCTCTCCCTCTTTGTTTTTTGATTTTACGTCTTTGCCGGTTTTGGTGCAAGTCGTCTTTTTGTATGACTATCGAGGGTTTGCTGCCACCTTTTGATTCATCCATAAAGTCTGAAGTTTTCTGCTAAATAATAATAATAATAATAATAATAATAATAATAATAAATATATTCTTTTTTTTTTCCTTTCTTTTGTGTGGCTGGATTATAATTCATACGGTGGAGACTATGAATTGCAATCTATTGAATAACCAAACAATTTAGTATGGAATTACAATTCCATCCAACCGAACAATATAGTTTCTCATTTCATAGAATTACATTGGCATTGAATTTCAATTCACACCAACCAAACACCCCCAAAATACAATAGTTATTGTGACTGTGTTGACCACAGTCCAAGAACAACATCGTTTTGTTTAATTTTATTTTTTTTCACGCGCACATCTGCAACATTCATTTTTATAACTCATAATGTACATTATTCTAAAGCATAATGTACATTATTAGCAAAATTTAAACTTGATTAACTACCAAACAACCTCTTTTGCTTTCCATCAATCAAACAATGGAACATAAATTGTTCGCATGGAAAGCTTAGTTGGTCACAAGGGTGAAGTTTGAAAACAAAGACTCGGGATCAAGAAGTCTCACCAGCAGTAATGTCCTTTTGTTTAATGAAAGGAATGGCACCCGTTTCCTACCATTCCGCAAAAAGTAACTCTGTTATTTAGTCATTTTGTATATACTGTAGTTTCATTCGATATTTATACACTCAAATATGTGAAATGTTATTCAGTTTCATTTTATATACACTGTAGTTTCATTTCCACACAACTACAGTATCATTTTGATATAACTACAGTTTCGATGGTAATATACACTCAAATATGTGAAATTGTTATTCATTTTCATTTTGTATACACTGCAGTTTCATTTCAATACTACTACAGTTTCATTTCATTTCAATTGCAGTTTCACTTGATAATATAAAAATAATATGTGAGGAAGTGTCAGTTTAGATACATTGTAGTTTCAGTTGGTAATTAATATTCAAAAAATACACACTCCGTTAACTGTAACGCGCGCCGTTTCTTTAAGGGGGCGTTTGGTTCAAGCCATCTTATATTACTATACCTAGGTAATCTGAGTCTGGTAATGTTATATTACCTTGTTTGGTTCAAATTATGAGAATATCTAGTAATGTTATATTACCTGAAAGCTGATATGGCGGTAATGTTTCAAGATAATGTGATTACCCCCATTTTCTTAGGTAATCTTAGATTACCTTGAATTATTACAACTTTGCCCTTGTTAACTAATCTTTAAATAATAATAATAATAATAATAATAATAATAATAATAATAATAATAAAAATAATAATGAAATAAATATATGTTTATATAATCAAATATACATGTGTGTATATTTATATATATAATTTTTTTAATATTTAGGCATTGATATACATTCATAAATATAAATAAATAAATACACACACACACACATACATACATACATACATACATACATACATACATACATACATACATACATACATACATACATACATACATACATACATACATACATACATACATACATACATATATATATATATATATATATATATATATATATATATATATATATATATATATATATAATTGAGGATATTAGAGTAAATTGATCCATATAACTTAAAATATAACCTTGAACCAAACGAGGTAATATTATATTCCACAATCCAAACTAAACACATAGGGGCCGTTTGGTTCACGGAATGTCATATTACCTTAGGGAATGTTGGATTGCTGGGAATATTAGATTACTGGGAATGTTAGATTCCTGTGTTTGGTAAAAACTGAGATATATAATATAAACATGTTTGGTTGAAGTATTGTTATTTATGTTATAATGATTATTTTACTTTAATACCCTCAATATATTTTAATGCATTTCAATATTCCAATGCATAACCATGCAAAATTTGATATATATATATATATATATATATATATATATATATATATATATATATATATATAATTTTCATTCCTTCATCCGAAAAGTTGACTCGTGGCTTCATACATACAGATTCTTTAATTTCTACAAATTCAAATGTGGCTTCCACAAAGTTGATTTTTCATGTTAAGCAAAGTAAACTTAGCTTGCTTGCTTTAACCGAAAGGTTAATTTTGATTTTTGATTTTTTTTTTTTTAACTTTTCGGTAAAAAAACAAAGCAATGTGATGGGAAGTGAAGGGCAAAGTTAGTAAAATGCCAAGGGAATCTTCTAATACCTGAGAATTCTAAGGGAATCACATTCCCTTCAAAAGAGGGAAAAAGATGTTGTGGAGGGTAAATTTTATTCCATGGGAATGTTGCATAACTCCAACCAAACATAGGAATCTTATATAACCAACCAAATATAACCTTGGTTATCTTCGATAACCCGAAACAAACGCCCCCATAAGGTAATCTTACATTCCCAAAATCTCATATTACCTTCCGGTAGGTAATCCTATTACTTGGGGTAATCTAAGATTCCGTGAACCAAACGCCTCCTAAATGTAAAGAAACACGGCACCGTTTTTTACCGCGGTGCACATACACTGCGGTTGTCCATGATATAACGACTGGTACGACTACACTGAGATGCTCTAACGGGCTGGGATGTGAGAGGTCTTAGGTTGGGAATTCAACCTTTTTGGAAAAATGAAATCTTCTTCCTTGAAATTTAAAAATAAAAATCCAAAGATATCATCAATTGACTTCTGACTTGGTGATTGGGTATAGAACTGTAGACCTTAATTTCCACCATCTATGATAATTCATAAGAGCTCTCTCAATTCTCATCCTCGATCTCTGCTATACCAATTGAGTTTTAATTGGCATATATATTTTCTCTGGTCTACTTCATAAATTCAACAAATCGGACCATCTGATACGATATTACCCAAACCCAATTCACTGACTCCATCTTCATCAACCTAAGGTATGTTCCATACTTTCTCCAACATCACTCAATCCCTTTTTTGCTTTGATATATTTAGGTTTAGCATAATATTTTGCCCTCTCAGTTCCTTTACCTTTTGCTGCATATTTATTCACTAAATTCATCATATTTATCTCATTTTGATCGTGTGATCATTATGTATGAAAATAGTCATGAAGACTTGGGCTCTGGTGGTAGGCTCTGTTTGGCAGAGCTTATTTAGGAGTTTATAGCTTATTTTAAGCTATTAATAAGTTATAAGCTCTGTTTGGTAATGTTCCCAAAATAAGCTCCTAGCTTAAAATAAGAGCTTATTTTGGAACGTAACTTTTCAAAATAAGCTCCTAGCTTCCTAATTTTTTTCCATCTTTATCCTTATTATTTTAAAGAAATGACATAATTTACCCTTCCCAATTAAAACTATTTTCTCTACTCCTTCATCCGCAACTTTTGCCACAAATATTATTATTATTATTATTATTATTATTATTATTATTATTATTATTATTATTATTAGATTTGCAACAATATTGTTACTTCATTATGAGATGCTAGATCATGATTATGCAAATAGTTTTATTTCAAAATGTTATTTTTTTAAAGACAAAATGTTAAATTTTAATATGTAAACAAACTAATTTAAATTTTATGAAGATGTCTTTTTTAGTCTTTTTACATTTATCAACTTATCAAAAAGCTAATTTTACCAAACACTTTCAATCTTAACAGCTAGCTTAACAGCCTTCAGTTTTCAACTCCGAGCTTATAGCTTTTCAGCTAGGTTTGCCAAAGAGAGCCGTAGAATGATGGTTATTAAAGCGGTTATAATTGCGAAAGATGCATTTGTGTAAAATTTATTAATTTTGACCTGGATTTTTAATTGTGTGTTCACTGTGTATGAAAATATTCATGAAGACTTTACACACACACAGATATATATAGTTTATAAGCATTTATGTTGACGCTTGTGTGCATTTATGTTGGTTTGCATAATCTAACGAGAGAATGGGGTTCTCATTTCTTATATATATAGAAGTTTGCTCAAATGCGACTGAGCTTTCCGGTGCAGCTGCTTGAAAAATGCACCAATAGTGTTAGGAAAATGCACAACAATGAAATGCACAAATACACCAAAAATACACACAACACACCCAAAATAATGCATCATAACTCTACACACATAATTGTGTATTTCCGAACACTGTGTGGTGCTTTTATGCATACCTAATGTTTCATTTTTTGGTGATGCGTACCTAATGGTGCATATATACTTGGGCCGGTTTCTCGGGCTTTTTTTTAATAGGACCGGGACTGGCCTCGTACAAACCAGTTTCGGTCTGGACTAGGGGCTAGCTCGGTGAACCCTAGGCCCAGTTTTTTTTGGGCCGGTTCAAGACCTAACCAGTCTTGAACTGGCCCGTGGCCACCTCTAATATATAATTATATATACCTTTAAATAGCCCTCAGTGTACAAACAAATTAAAAACTGGTAATGATAACAAACTTTGCATTTTCTGTTGAATCACATGAAGTTTAGAAACTAGCTAGCTAAAAGATGCAATGATTTTACTTATTTTTGCTTAGGTACTGTAAATCAGCATATTTATTTGATTTTAACCCATCTTGCATGCACCATCCATCTCTGTTGTAATCATTCCATTTATTGCTCAATAATTGAGACTAATAACTTTGATATGAGTTCCAGAAACACTTTAGAGAAGTTCATTCAATGGATTTTGATGCTGTAACCACTCTAATCGAAATAGTAGAACAAGACCTTGTGGAGCCAGAACTACTTTCGATTTTTGATGCCAGAGGACTGAAGGAGGTGCAGCTTCAAAGGATCGAGTTGCTGTCTATCAACCTCTGCTTCCTTCAAGCCTGTTTGGAGGACTGTAAGACAAAAATGAATGACGGGGACACCTGGGCTAAGATACTGTATGAAGAAGTCCGAGATAAAGTTGCTAAAATATATGAAAATTACAAAATAAAATCTAAACTGAGCAATGTATATGCGGAAGCTAAATGGGGATATGAAGTTGATGAGTGTTAGGAATATAGCGGAATATTGCGAAAGCGAAGAATCGAAAATTGAGAATTATAGAAGTTAAATAATATAAATAGGGAAAAATATATAAATGACAAATAAATAAATGGCAAAGGGAAAATATAGAATATATATATATATATTAATCTCTTGAAAGAGAAAACAAAGAAATATATATATATATATATATATATATATATATATATATATATATATATGCTACGTACGTGAAAGAAAGGAAGGAGAAGAATGAATTCAAAATTGATGTTGATTGATGATTTTTACAAAGAAAATATCCTACACTATTTATACACTACAAAAAGAGATATTTGCGCCAAGAGCACAGGCTACGTGTGGAGATAAAACGGCAATAGTACAATACGTGAATGATGGAAGAAAACATGCATGTAAGTGGTCTTCATGCTTAAATTTGAGCCACACAATTAATTTTTTTCTAACAATCTCCACCTTGGATCAAATCCACCGTGAAATTAACAACCGAAACAGCCGACTAAACTCAAGTATTGCTTGAACTTAGTAATAGGAAGAACTTCAGAATAGCAGAGGATGGATCACCATCAACTTCCTATGCGACTGAAAGAGCATAGGCAACCATGTTGGTTTCATCATCACTAGCATACCTAGCAGGTTTCTTGATTGTCCTCCTAGGCCGATCCATAGCAATGGAATACTCTCGTAGTGGCTCGACGAGAGGTGCGGTGCTAGTAGATGCATCATCTTTAGTATTACCATCAACAGTAGTAACACTATCAATAGGCCTGAATTCAAACTCCACCTTCTCACCAGTACTCTGTGTCTCATCTGTACTGGGAACTTTTCCAGAAGAAAGTAGTGCATTTTCATCAAAAGTGATATCTCGACTCAGAATGATTTTCTGAGAATCAGGAGACCATAGACGATACCCTTTTGACTCAGAGGCATAACCAAGGAAAATGCATTTGACAGCTCTCGGGTTTAATTTACCCGTACTGGAATGAGCATAAGCAGGACATCCAAAAACTCTTAAGATAGAGTAATCAACAGGATTACCTGACCAAACTTCCTCTGGAATTTTGAAATCAAGGGATGAATGTGGAGATCTATTTACCAAATAGCAAGCAATAAAAACGGCCTCGGCCCAAAAATCACGCCGTTTCCATAACCCAGCATTAGAGAGCATACAACGAGCTCTTTCCAATAGAGTCCTGTTCAAACGTTCGACAACACCATTTTGCTGGGGTTTACCAGGCAAGGTCTTGTGCCTGGCGATTCCATTTGCCGCACAGAAGTCATTGAAATCTGACTCACAGAACTCCAAGCCATTGTCTGTCCTGAGCTTCTTGACCTTTTTCCCTGTCTGAGTCTCAACAAGTATTTTCCATTTTTTGAAAATAGGAAAAGCCTGATTTTTGTGTTTCAAGAAATAGACCCAAACCTTACGGGAAAAGTCATCAATAATAGACATGAAATATCTACAGCCTCCCATAGACTGGAATTTAGTCGGTCCCCATAAATCGGAATGTATATATTCCAATACATCTTTGGTACGGTGTGTAGCAGTAGAGAAACTAACCCTCTTTTGTTTCCCAAAAATACAATGCTCACAAAATTGTAATTTACCCGTACCTGAATCACCAAGGAGACCTTTCTTGCTCAGGAGATGCATGCCTTTCTCACTCATATGCCCCAGACACATATGCCATAATTGAGTGAGATCCGCATCAGACATCGATGAGGATACCGCTACTGAACCCGTCACAGTACTGCCATGCAAGACATACAAGCTTCCAGAACGAGAAGCTTTCATACGAATAAGAGAGCCTTTTATGACCTTCAAAACTCCACCTTCAGCTGTGTACTTGCACCCCAAAGATTCCAAGGTGCCCAATGATATCAGATTGCGTTTCAAATCAGGAATATACCGAACATTGGTAAGAGTCCTGACAACGTTATCATGAGTTTTAATCTGAACACTTCCAATTCCACTAACCTTGCATTGGGTATCATTACCCAGCAAGACAACTCCACCATCAACCGGTTCCAGAGAGATGAACCAATCTTTGTGGGGACACATGTGGAATGTACAACCAGAGTCCAAAATCCACTCGGTTTCACTCCGTTTCTCACCGGAGCTAACAGATAACAACACATCACCATCTGAATCACTTTCAACAACACTAGCTTCAGCGGACTTCTTTTCTCTCTCTTGCTTGTTTTTCAACTTGAAGCATTCAGTCACATCATGACCATGCTTCTTGCAGTACTTACAGGATTTGTTGGACTTATGTCCTTTGGACTTGGATCTGGAATTTTTATTGCTACTCCCTGATTCAAGTGAACGACCCCTTACAGTCAAGCCTTCACCTTTGTCCTCAGACTTAATTTCAAAGTCAAACTTTTCTTTGGACAATAGGTTTGACTTAACACTGTCGAAAGTAAGGGTATCACTACTATTACCATACAACATAATTTCTTTGAAATGCGTGTATGATCTAGGGAGAGAGACAAGCAATAAAACAGCGCGATCCTCATCTTCAATTATAACATCAATATTTTCCAAGTCCAATAAAATTGAATTGAATTCATCCAAGTGAGATTTAATAGAAGTACCTTCCGTCATACGGATTGTGTACAGACGCTCCTTCAGGCGTAGCGTGTTCGCCAGAGTTTTGGCCATGTAAAGCGTATCCAACTTGGACCATAAATCTGACGCAGTCGTCTCACTTAACACCTCATGTAGAACCTCTTTAGACAGGCACAAAAGAATGGTTGAACGTGCCTTGTCATCCAGATCTTCCCAATCTTCATTTGTCATTGTAGCCGGTTTCTTCTTCTTCCCAGCTAGCGCTTTCTTCAAACCGTTCTGGGTTAGAACGGCTTCCATCTGAACCTTCCAGATAGAAAAGCTAATTTTCCCGTCGAACTTCTCGATATCGAACTTAGTAACCGTCGACATCTTTGAAAATAATTCTCAATTAAACTTGGCTCTGATACCACTTGTTAGGAATATAGCGGAATATTGCGAAAGCGAAGAATCGAAAATTGAGAATTATAGAAGTTAAATAATATAAATAGGGAAAAATATATAAATGACAAATAAATAAATGGCAAAGGGAAAATATAGAATATATATATATATATATTAATCTCTTGAAAGAGAAAACAAAGAAATATATATATATATATATATATATATATATATATATATATATATATATATATATATGCTACGTACGTGAAAGAAAGGAAGGAGAAGAATGAATTCAAAATTGATGTTGATTGATGATTTTTACAAAGCAAATATCCTACACTATTTATACACTACAAAAAGAGATATTTGCGCCAAGAGCACAGGCTACGTGTGGAGATAAAACGGCAATAGTACAATACGTGAATGATGGAAGAAAACATGCATGTAAGTGGTCTTCATGCTTAAATTTGAGCCACACAATTAATTTTTTTCTAACAATGAGCGTTGTCAACGTCTCCATAGAATCTTGGATCATATGGTAGCAGATTTTGAGGAAGTTGCAAAATGGATCCTGGAGGGAAAACAAAGAACTGCTTTAGAGCTGGGGGAACAGAACATCACGGGGGTCACGATTTGGGATACATACCAAAATGCTTTAGAGCCTCAGAATGAAGTGATTATAGGATTCCACAGTGATATAGAGACAATAATTAAACGGCTCTGTTATTCACACTTGATGAGATCAGTTTTCACCATTTTTAGGAATAGTAACATTGAACAGTTTCGGAAATATGAAGAAAATTATCCCACTCGTTGGGGATATTGTCACAATCCAGAGCAGAAATTACAAGTTATCCCACTCGTCGGGGAAGGAGGCATAGGAAAAACTACATTGGCCAAAAGAGTTTATGGAAATCCAATTACTATTGCTTGTTTTCAAATTCGAGCATGGGTAGTTGTGTCTCAGGTTCATAACCTCAAAGATATGCTCATTGGTGTATTACGTTGTATTTCACCAATAACAAGTGAAATATACGACCTAGACGATGCTCAAATAGCTGAGCAATTATGCAGAATTTTGATGGGCTAGAAGTATTTAATTTATTTGGATGACATATGGACCACTGCTGCATGGCATGCTATCCAAAGATGTTTTCCAGAGAACTTTAACGGAAGCCGTATCTTAGTAACTACTAGGTTCATAAAGGTGGCTGAATACTTAAGCACAAATCCCTACCATGTGGCCTATCAAACTTTAAAGGATCGTTGGGAATTAGTTTCGAGGAAAGTGTTTGGGCAAAGCCAATGCGTTCCCAGGGAATATGAGTTAATTGGTAAACGCATCGTTCTTGGTTGCAGTGGATTACCACTAGCAGTTGTTGTGATTGCTGGACTTTTGGCAACAGCAAAAGAGTCTCTAGAAATATGGAAATATGTTGCAGAAACTTTGGATGGAGTTGATACATATAATTATAACAACAGAATTTCAAAAATACTTTCATTGAGCTACAACTACTTACCTAGTCACTTGAAACCTTGCTTTCATTATTTTGGTGTGTTTCCTGAAGACAACATCATTCCTGTTAAGAGACTAATTAACTTATGGGTTGCGGAGGGATTTGTAATGCCACATCAAAATATGAGTTTGGAAGAAGTGGCAGAGAGTTACTTGGATGATCTCATTAACAGAAATCTAGTTCAAATTAATGAGTTGAGTATTGACGACAAAGTTAAATCATGTCAGGTTCATGATCGAGTGCATGAGGTTTGTGTGCGAGAAGCAATAAAGGGGAATGATTTGTGCATTATCAATGACAATCATGCTCCAAAAACTCGCCGTTGGTTAAGCTGTCAAACAACTCATTGGCCAATCACTAGAGCGAGTTATGACAATTGCGGTCCTGGTGAAATCCATTCTGTTCTCTGCTTTGGTAAAGATGTCTACCACTCAAAATGCAGGTTGGTATACCCATGTTTGAAATTGCTAAGAGTATTGGATTTATCATTATTTAAATGCTCACAAGGCATACCTCGTGAAATAACAGACTTAATTGATTTGAGATAGTTGACTTTAAGTACCATTGGTTCTCTTGACAAGCTTCAATTTTTCAAGCTTAAAAATTTGCAAACTCTCATAGTTACTTCGTGGATCGAAAAATGTCCTTTGCAATTGCCATGTGATATTTTGGGTTTGCAACATTTAAGACATTTGCATGTTGACAAGAGATGTTCACAATATCTCCCTTGCTTAGTCAAAAAAAAATCTAAAAACTCTTTATTGGTTGAAAGTTGCTAACTCTGACAAAAAACCAAACTTCAAAATGGTTCCAAACCTAAAGGAACTTGGGATTTACATTGAAGGCCAACTGACGCCTAGCTCTTTACTGAACCTTGTGTATTTACATCTACATGAGAAGTTGAAGTTTGATGTAGGAAGAGTCGAGCGCTTTTATCTTCCAATTGGTTTTCCACCAAACCTTAAGAAGTTGACACTTCGTTATACTTATCTTCCATGGAAAGAGATGGACACAATTGGCAAGTTGCCACACCTTGAGGTGCTTAAACTAAAAGATTTCGCATTCTATGGCTCAAAGTGGGAACCATCAAAGCAGGGCTTTTGGGAATTAAAGGCACTTCTCATTTCACGTTCAAATCTCAAATATTGGAATGCAAATTCTAATCATTTCCCAGTTTTGGAGCGCTTGGTCTTAAGATATTGTTGGGAATTGAAACAAGTTCCAATTAATTTTGCAAATATTGGAACACTGAAGTTAATTGTGTTAGAAAGTTGTTATTCTTCTCTTGTGACTTCTGCAATGCAGATTTCCTCTGCAAAGAAGTTATTGTTTGAGGGAATGACAGATTGTCCACTTCGTGTGCGTGAAGTTAGAACTAAGGTTTCTCTCTAATTCTTGTTCATTATTTCAAAATATTAGTTTACTGCCTTCTAATTCCATGTATTAATTTATTTGTTTATTTTTGTTCTCATTTCCAATTACTTTTTAAGGTTGAATGGCCAAATAATGAAAGCTCTGAAGAAGAAATTGTAGAAAACTCTAAAGAAGAAAGTGTGGATAGATTTGAAGAAGAAAGTGTGAAAAGCTCTAAAGAAAGAGTGGAAAGCTCTGAAGAAGAAAGTGTGGAAAGCTCTAAAGAAGAAAGTGTGGGAAGCTCTAAAGAATTAAGTGTTGGAAGCTCTGATCAAGTAAGGTTGAATGCTCGGAAGAGTGTGAGGAAATATCTGAAGAAAAAGGTGTCAAAATCTTTGAATGCATTAAAACATTTGAAGAGGAAAGTATTGTAAGCTCTTAGAAGAAATGAATTGAGGAATTTGTTAATTTTGGGCTTAATATGAACTTATGAAAGCCAATGTATGTATATATCTATGAAACTTATACTTGAACTCCATATTATCTTTTTGGGATTGCCAATTACTCTCTAGTTTTGTTTAAAGATTTCATTCCAACTTTAGTTCATCAACTATTACATTTGCATTTCCAATCATCTACTCCAAAATCAATAAAAACTTTCCACTTTACTCCTAGTCAGGTACTAAATCTGGCACTAAATTTTGGTCTCGCTAGACTAAAGGTGACAAGTTTTCAAAGTCATTAGGTATTAAAGGTGATTGATTTTTTAGTCGTCTAATAAGGGACTAAAATAGGAATCCATTACTAAGGAAAGTGGAAAGACAAGGCTCTAGAGTCTGGACTAGAAGGACAACTTTTTTTGTCGAGCGCCAGGTAACCAATAGCCAGATTGTGCTCCGGCAAATACGGAGTTTAGCTTCTATCAAATCCCATTTTGGGGAGCACTGCCAATGCCTATTGTTTCATTCACATGGTTTGCAATTGAGAACAGAAGGAGCATTTTCTCCTATTTGCTTTGACTCTGATGCATGTGGTGTTTTAATGCCAAAACTGGTAAATACTTTTAGATGGTTTTTGCTAATTGTTAACTGTAGTTAACAAATATACAAATGACCATTTTTTCTTCCACCTGGGAGCCATTAGCTAGCCATAAGAACTTTAGTTCCTTTCTTCCCAAACCTTTTTTCTGCATTTAAGACATAATAAGATTTGACACACGCGTATAATGTATCATTGCATAGACCAGTCATTTTAATTCATACTTGATTCTTTTTCTTCATTAAATTATATTTATCAGTAATTAAGGATTTGTTACCTGCATTACTCAAAAACTCTTGTGTAGCTAGAAAGAGAGGATATCAACCAATGTGTTTGTTCTATTTTCTGTGTGTTCTCCTTCACTGCTATACATAGATATATATACTACTACAATGGACAATTTTACAACTCTTCACTTCCTAGCCTATTTATTTCTATGCCTTTCCATCTTCTATAACAGTTTATATCTAACACTCCCCCTCAAGCTGGAGCATAGATATTAATCATGCCTAGCTTGTTACAAATATACTCAACCCTGTCCCTGCTAAGCCCTTTGGTGAACACATCAGCTAGTTGATTGCCGCTACGAATATGAGCCATGGAAATGAGGCCTTGTTGAATCTTTTCATGCACAAAGTGACAATCTACCTCAATATGCTTGGTACGCTCATGGAACACTGGATTGTTTGAAATGTGTATTGCTGCTTGATTATCACACCATAAACGTATGGGCTTCATCACTTCCACACCAACCTCCTTCAACATATTGTGCACCCAAGTTATTTCACACGTCACATGAGCCATCGCCCTATACTCAGATTCTGCACTGGACCGAGCCACAACAGTCTGTTTCTTGCTTTTCCAAGAAACCAAATTACCTCCTACGAACACACAATACCCTGTTGTAGACTTCCTGTCACTTAACGAACCTGCCCAATCAGCATCCGAAAATGCCTCAACTCTCGCATGTCCATGATCAGCATATAGAATGCCTTTACCTGGTGCATTCTTGAGATACTTTACAATTCGAACTGCTGCCTCCCAATGAGTTCGCATGGGTGCTTGCATGAACTGACTTACCACACTGACTGGAAAAGCAATATCAGGACGCGAAATGGTGAGATAATTCAACTTTCCCACCAACTTCCTATATCTTTCTGGAGAATCAAAAGCCTCCCCCTCACTAGCCACAAGTCTCACACCCTGCTCCATAGGGGTCTCACATGGTTTTTGTAACACCCCGTGTTACGGCCCCTAAAACCATTTAATCAATTAATCAGTAACCCAAGAGAAAGAATAAATTATAATTATTTAGGGAAAAAGGCCCACCATAGTCCATGAGCCCTCATGTATAAACCCAACCCCTAAACCCAATCCTTAGTTCCAAAAGGAATAGAATTAGCAAGCCTATAATATTAGTTCCTAATTAGGACTCCTAAATATATATATATAGGGGACTTAAGAGGCACCTAGAACTCCCCACAAGATTAACGCCCACCACCCCAAAAAGAGCTCCAAGAATCCCCTTAGGAGAAATCAAGAAAGCAAGGAAGCTTAAAGAAAGATCCTTCATAGCCAAGGAATTAATTAAGGCTAAGAGGTAACCCATGTCTCAACAAAACCTATTTTCATAGCTATGATTCCCCCTTAGGGTTTCCCCCATATTGTTGTGTTTGGCAAGTTATGATGATTATTGTTGATGTTTGATGTGATGATTCCATGAGGGATCTTGATAATCTTGATATTGGGAGATTCTTGATAATCATGGAGTTCTTGATGATTAATTGCTATCCTTGATGATTATGTGTTGTTCCTACCGAATCTTGCAATTAGAAGATGAATCGTATGCTTGTTTGTTATAAAAGTGATTAGAACCCTAGGTTGTACCGTATGCCTTGATTCTTGGTTTATTGGGTGGGAAATCGCATGTTGGGAGTTGATTATGTTACAAAAGCATGATAGGTTATGTGGCATTCGTTTCTCGTATTTGATCCGTTAATTGTCTACGTGTTGCCGTTAATTACGTTGTAAAGTGTCTAAAGCATGGTTTCGGGTTCCACAACGGTTCCCGGGGTGAAATTGTGTGTTAAGAGTCAGTGGGGGGTAGGTGGGGGTAGGGGACCCGCCACCTACCCGCGGTCTAATTGGGCAACACCGGCAGCGGGCAGCCGGCGGGCGGGCAGCTGCCCGCCGGGCACCCGCTGCCCGGAATAGTTGCCGCCGGCGGGCAGCCGACGGGTGAGCCTTCACCCACCGGCTACCCGCTGGTTTACACCCTCCCTCGGGTTTCTGGCTCCCCCGTTTGATGTTTCCCCGATCCCCGTGGTGTCCCAACGGACCCCGTTTATCGTGCGTATGTCTAGTTTGATGTTTCGGGTACCGTTCGTAGGTTTGTGAGTCTACTATAATGCATGCTAGTTGAATTGGTACCCGGTTGGCCTAGGTGGGAGAAGTATGAACCCCTTAGGACTGTTCTTAGCATGTGATGGATCACGCATAGGTTTGTTATACGTTTATTCCCCTTCCCAACGTGTAATGTGGGTTGTATGTGCTTGCTATGTGTTATGTGCGCGTGTTGCCCCAATTCGGTTGCGATCGGATTGGTTATCCTGAGCTGCGGTTCAGAAGCCGGCTACAGTCAGATGGGAATTCCTGGCTGCAGTCGGGTGACGGCATCCTGGGCTGCGGTCCAGAAGCTGGTCGTAGTCAGATGGGAATTCCTGGCTGCAATCAGATGACATTTTCCTGAGCTGCGGTTCAGAGGCTGGCTGTAGTCAGATGGGAATTCCTGGCTACAGTCAGATGACACACTCTCTTGGGCTGCGGTCCACCGTTTGGTTGCGATCAAACATTATGATGAGCTGCGGTTCATCGGTCGGTTGCGATCGACCTCCCCGTGTTGCGATACGGGGCATGGTGCTGCGGGACTGTGTCAGAGCTATATGCGCTGACCCTCATGTATGGGCATGCGATCGGTCCTGTGGCGCCAACAATGTGCGTTATGTGTGTGATATGGACGAGTTGTGACTATGAATGCCTTGGGATGTGGCTATGGGAGTTATATTGGGGACTGTTTATGATGGGTTGTGATTATTGTTTATGCTTCGCCTTATCTGCCTTATCTATTGTGAACTGCATATGCTCGTTATAACTATTGCTTGTGTCTGACCTTAACTGTCGAGTCATTCCCGGTTTTAAGAGCTAGAGTTCGTAGGATATATCTTCATGCTCAAAATGGTTTTCATATATCTATATATATATTGCTATATGTATTGTATTTCAACGCGTTGGAGTGGGTTACCAGCATCTCTCGCTGAACAGATATATTTGGCTTTCAGGAACAGAGGACTAGAGCACTGGAGCGCGCTAGAATTGGAGCATAAAAGTAGAGTAGTTTCCCTTTCGGCCTGCGTGCCATATTATGCATTATGTTTCAATGGATATTAGTTAGACCGCCTGTGCACCTGGGTTCTCTAGCCCGGGTGTGGCATAGCACCCCATACACTTATGAGATACTTGGGATGTAATGAGATATTGCCTTTATTATTTAAGTTTAAAATGTCTTGAAAATCTGGGGTGTTACAGTTTTGATCCCAACAACCCAGTATCATCAAGCAGATCTAGCACATATTTCCTTTGGGAGAGAAATATTCCTTTCCGAGAGCGAGCAACTTCAATCCCTAAAAAATACTTCAACACTCCCAAATCTTTCGTGTGAAACTTTTCTTTGAGGAAAGATTTAAGAGCCTCAATACCTACTGCATCATTACCTGTGATTACTATATCATCAACATAAACTATCAAGAGAATGCACCCATCATTAGTATGCTTGAAAAAGATAGTATGATCACACTGACTCCTTTGCATACCAAACTCCATAATCACACTACTAAACCTCCCAAACCAAGCTCGTGGAGATTGCTTCAGGCCATATAGAGACTTTTTCAATTTACACACACTTCCAGACTCCCCCTGAGCAACAACCCCGGAGGTTGCTCCATGTAGACTTCCTCAACCAAATCGCCATGCAAAAAGGCATTTTTGACATCTAGCTGATACAGAGGCCAATGGTTAGACGCAGCTAAGGAAATAAAGATACGAACTGAAGCTATCTTAGCTACCGGGGAGAAAGTTTCTGTATAATCAACACCATAAGTTTGTGTATATCCCTTTGCTACTAGACGAGCTTTAAGTCTAGCCACAGACCCATCAGGGTTCATTTTCACAACATAAACCCACTTGCAACCAACTGCGGTCTTACCGTCCGGGAGGGGTACCAAATCGCAAGTATGGTTGTCTTCAAGAGCAGTCATCTCCTCCTCCATTGCCTGTCTCCACCCATCATGTGCTAAAGCCTGACTCAAAGTGTTTGGAACTGACATAGAATCTAAACGTGATACAAAGGTGCGAGATGACAACGGCAAATGATTATAAGACACAAAAGATGAAATAGGGTTCTGACAACGGCGTTTACCTTTACGAAGGGCAATGGGAAGATCCGGATCATTTGACGAAGATTCTGGTAAGGAAGAAGTATTCACTTGTGGTTCGGGTGGTGCCACTTCATCTCTCGGTCGCCGAGTATAAACCTGTGTAATCGGGGGTCTAGAAACAGACTCGACAGGTATGGTAATAGTATATGTAAGAAAGTCATTGTCTTGAGTAGACCCATACCCAGACGACCCAACACTCCCTGTGAACACCATGTTTTCAAAGAAAGTAACATCAGCTGACACTAAATACCACCCCAAGTCAGGTGAATAGCATCTATAACCCTTCTGAGTATGCGAGTATCCCAGGAATATACATTTAAGAGATTTTGGATCAAGTTTTCGGCGTTGAGGACGAACATCCTGGACAAAACAAGTACATCCAAATATTTTGGGTGGGAGATGAAAAAGAGGTTTAGTCAGATACACTGTAGAATAAGGAATTTGACCTTGAAGGACAGACGAAGGCATCCGATTGATCAGGAAACATGCTGTATGAACAGCATCAGACCAAAAAGCTTTAGACACTTTCATTTGAAACAAAATTGCCCGAGCCACTTCTAACAAATGACGGTTTTTCCTTTCTGCCACTCCATTCTGCTGAGGTGTACATGCACACGAGGATTGATGAACTATCCCATGTTGGCCCATAAAAGTGGAAAAGGGTTTAGAGAAATACTCTTGTGCATTGTCACTACGCACACACTTAATGGTTTTATTAAACTGGGTTTTGATCTCAGCACACAAATTACAAAAAATTGTAAACAACTCATCTCTAGATTTCATAAGATATAACCACGTACATCTAGAGAAGTCGTCCACAAAAGTTACGAAATATCTAAACCCATTTTTCCCTGTGACATGGCAAGGACCCCAGACATCAGAATGAACAAGTTCAAATACAGATCGTACTCTTTTATTGACACGAGGAGGGTAGGAAACCCGACAATGCATAGCAAACTCACACGACTCACACTGCAAAGTAGACAGTGATTCTAAGCTAGGGAAGAGTTTCTTTAGGACCGACAGTGATGGGTGACCATACCGACAATGTAGCTGGAAAAGAGAGGTATCACTCAACATGGCCTTTGGCGGAGATATAGATTGTTCTAACACATACAGTCCTCCGACTTCCTTCCCCTTACCAATAATCTTCTTCGTCAAAAGATCCTGAAAGAAACAGTAACCCGGAAAAAATGAGACAGAACAATTCAAAGATCGTGTGATCTGGCTAACAGAGAGCAAATTAAAGGGAAACTTTGGAAGATATAATATAGATGACAGGGGTAATGATGAGGCTGCACTACCTCTACCCAAAACTGAAACGGATGATCCATCTGCTAGAGTAACCATAACCCCAGATTTAGATGGAGAATATGTGGATAAAACCTTAGAATTACCTTTCATATGGTCACTAGCTCCGGAGTCAATGACCCACTGTGTAGATGAAGAAGACACACATGCAACAGGATTACCTGTTTGGACAAAGGTTGCAAAAGAAGACGGTTGATTGGATGGAAACTGGGATGGAGACTGCATAGGAGAAGACATTTTCAGTTGATTGAATGCCGCTAACTCCTCATCTGTCATAATTACCATATGTCCTTCAGATCCAGAGGTTGTGTTAGCAAACCTTTGTTGCCTGGGTGGTTTAGGACATTGATTTTTGAAATGGCCTGGTTCTCCACAATTGAAACATACCCTTGGTCCTCCACGACCTCCTCCACGGCCTCTTCCACCACGTCCTCGATGACGACCACCTCCACCTCGACTATTATACCCTTCATTAGTATAATTTCCTTGAGATACAAACGCACTTCCATCACTATTGCTCCCTTGTGATATAAAAACACTCTTCTCAACCGGTTCATTATTGTCAAGACTTATTGCTGCATTTTGTATCTGAGAGAACACTTGGTCCAACGACCCTAATTCCTTGTTTCCCAGCAATTGTGACCTAAGAATCTCATATTCTTTGTCAAGTCCGGAAATCCAACTAAAAGCAATTAACTGATCACGTTGTGTTTTCATTGTTTTCACATAAGTTGTAATAGGCATTGCAGTACATAAAGCTTCACTTAAACTTTAAAAATCATAATAGTAGTCTCTCAGATCTCGACCTTTTTGATTATGTCTGTAGACATCTTGAGACAACTGATATAATTTTCTTAAATTACTTGTCCCACTGAACCATTCAGACACTAATTCCCACACTGCTTTAACCGTGGTACAATGTTGCATTGATAAAATTACCTTCCTATCAATACAATTAATTACCCGTGATAATAAAGCTTTATCATCTGCTTCCCATTCTTTATTATCTGCAGGACAATCTTGATCTAAATGGTCCCCTTTACCCATTCCATCTAAATTAATTTTAACCAAGAATTTCCATTCAGCAAAATTAGACCCATCAACAGTCAATATTACATCAATTAATTTAGATGGAGTAGATACAACAGTAATATTCCTATTACTTCCTTCTGCCATACCGCCTATTCAAGTTGAACCCAGGAATGCAAACCCAAAATCTTAAGGAGAAGCAACAGTTCTATTCACGTTCATCCCACGACTGCAAACCCTAAGTGCAAACATCCACAAACCAAAACTCCAGAAACCATACCTGAGCAGAACCTACTCCACACGGCGAGTCCCCCGGAGCAATCGCCGTCGACGAAGGTGGGCGGAGAACGCCTCACGCGCCGGCGCGTGGCGTCGGAGCAGCTGGACGGCGGCGGCGCGTGGTGGCGCGTGGAAGCTCCGATGGCGATGCGGCTCAAGTTCCGGCGTCGCCTCCTCTTTCCGAGCACGGCCTATTACTTCACTCTCGCCGGCTCTGATACCATGTAGCTAGAAAGAGAGGATATCAACCAATGTGTTTGTTCTATTTTCTGTGTGTTCTCCTTCACTGCTATACATAGATATATATACTACTACAATGGACAGTTTTACAACTCTTCACTTCCTAGCCTATTTATTTCTATGCCTTTCCATCTTCTATAACAGTTTATATCTAACATCTTGAATTGAATCGGGAAGGTGGACCAGCTTGCCTCTGTGTTCTTCTTTTAGTTCATCATGTGGATGGTGCCCGTGTATTATCACTCTTGTCGGAAATGTTCCTGATGATGCAATAGTTGTTTCGTTTCAGGCAGGTTATCAAGAAGTTAAATAGCACAACATAGGAGGAATCAAATCCGAACTTCTCAGTAGCTGTGGTGTGTAAAAGTATTCGTCTTAGAGCATTTTTTTCCCTATTTCGAACGCTATGGCTGGTTAGCTTATTGTTTTCTTGTTGGTTTTGTCCTTCATTGCTTTCTGCTCCCTCACGTTCAGCAATTATCTGCAGGAGAAAAGAAATCGCCTTAGGAAACGTGTGCATTCCTGTTAGGTTTGGTAGTTAATACGTGTTTTCAACGCTTCCATGTCACTTGATTGCTCTACACATTTTTGTGCAGGCGAACATTTTACCTCATTATTGTTTCGATCTCCCAGAAACTCTCTTACCACAGGTATCTCTTCCAACTCTTCTTTTCGTAGTCCCCTCAAATGCTGAGCACAAGGCATGCATTTTGTCGGGATGGTGAGTTGAACAAAAGGAACGACTAAATAACAGTGAGTAGATGGTTATATACAGGAGTGCCCGCAATGATGAAATCGTATCGGAGTTACCTGACGAAAATTGGAAAGAAATCCTCTTGCTTCGCACTGTGAATGGCTGCGGGATATTAAATATCACTCCCAGTTCCGCAACCATTTCTGGAGGTCCCAATTTTGACAGGAACTGTTTACATCAGTTTATGTTAGTGAACAATCCCATTTGCTTTTGCGTATGATTTAACTTTCTCCCCTTTCAGTTGTTTCAGAATTTGGAATTGTATGGAATCGAAGCTATAACAATTAACAACTAACTTGTTCTGTTCGGTTTTTGTATGCTAAAACATCCTGCAGTTGTAAAAGGTTGTAAGGATACTATGTTGCAGAAGTAGAAGGGAAGCAGAAGAGAAGAACAATACAAACCACTGGACCAGATACAATGACATAGAAATCTGTTGGTATTTCGTTTTGGATAATGATATTAACTTTGGGTGGAAAGTATTCTGCTTTTAATTCAGATACCTGTGTAACAACCATAAAAACGTACACCTATGTTGTTACCATCTCTAATTTGTAATCCCGCCATAAATTTTGCAGATCAAGATTTGGAACAAGGATGAAGATGGAAAAAAATATATGTTACCAACTGAAGAATGAAGTCCTTAGATACACCAACTGAACAAGGATTTTGTAGTCCCCTCAAATGCTGAGCAATGACAGATCTTATCATCGCCTTCGGCAGGTTTTCCAGCACTTGTTGCTGCAACTCTGCTGTCTTAAATTTCAGTGTCATATGAGCCAGCATTTGTTCCTTCAGCCCTTCTGGAAGTCGATTCTTGCTCGCGTATCCTAGTATATTGTTGATGGCATCTCTCTGCACAAAAACATCCAACTATTAGAGCAAGATCCCACCATCATGTCCCCACGAGTAGCTCAGTTGGTAACTGGGTGACAGATTGTGGGCAAGAACATAAGATTGAGCCCTGACAGTTGCAATTGGGGGTGTTTTACCCCGTGTGGACACCAGGCATTGGTCCTTCCACCTAATGGATTGCTGAGTCACGGTCGCTGAATCATCGTGATTAACACCTCCACAATCCTGTGCCGGGGGGACCCTCGGGGCGAGAGATTTTGTCCACCCACCATCATGCAAGTATGGGCTAGTAAATGTTTGCAACCATAATCTGTGAAGAAAAAGGACAAGTACCATGGCAAAAGTTCTCACTGCACTGTGGACAATGAGATTGGTCACATTTCCAATCAAGTAAGCTATGAGGCCAATGTTGAAGAGCATGTAGAAAATGGTGAAGACCTTCTCTACAGTATTACGGGCACACAGATCTCCATAGCCAACTGTAGTGAGAGTGACAAGGGACCAATGCACAGAGTAAACCAAACCACACACTTCTATCTTTGAAATCTTGAACCTTAAATCCAATCCATGTATTGTATGAATCATGGTAGTGTGTTGCAAGCCAAAAGTAGAAGCAGCCGGCAGAGTGGACCGCAAATAAAGTCACCTGAGATGAGAACTCTCACTGTAAAATTTAAACTTTTAGTCGAGATAAAACACATTTTTAATGTATATTGTACATACTTATATTAGCTTAGCTTGAAGGTTCTCGTCCAGAAGTAGCTGAAGCGAGTGTCCTTCTCTAGCCGGGAGAAGAATGCACTGACTCTACTATACGGAGCCACCATAGTCGAAGTAGGTTGAGAAAGTCGAACACCTGATGACCATGGTGTATATAGTTTGGAAGGGTATAGTTGAAGTTATATCCATCAGGAAACCTAGATGTGTAACATGCCTTCAAGCAACATGAAATATGGTTTCATGATCATATGTTGTGCTAAATAAGTCTATTTACATAGACTAATCAGATCGAGTTTTTTATTTGAAATGATCTTTTTGACTCTTCATTCGGAGAATCTGATTTTTTTTTTTTTTTTTTATGAATTATTGAAAGTAGTCAATAATATCAGGTACCACTAGATTACCTCAAAGCAATTTTGTTGTGATCATCCACAAGCAAATAGGTGGATTTGTCCAAGTAAGCTACAAAGAAAGTGAGGATAATATCAACACCAAAGAAAGCATCCACCACTAAGTCAACGGGCTGGAATGATCCCGTTGCCACCTTTCTAAATGCGAGCTCGAATGGGGATGACCATGCAGAGTACACCACAAAGATCACAAGAAATACTTGCCACACCCTACAATAATCGTTTCAAAATTAGATAAATGTGTATAAACAGTTTCTGAAATTAAAAATCCATTTCAGATTAGATTGATTTATTCTATGCTTTTCGGTTGGTTTTTGGATTGACGGGTCTAGCCAACTTAAAGTACTTGATTTAGTACATAAATATCTCACAATAGAATATTATAAATAAGTCATCAATTAAATAAAAAAGACTTTCATATAAAATTAAATTTGAAACTTGTAATTACCCGGTTAGCATAATCAATACAAATGGGGTTGCCTCCATTCACATAAATCCCTAGTTGAATGTTTATTACATTCGCAAAAGGGACTTTTTTTTTTTTGTCAAGTCATGAGGTGTCCTGAGCAAGTCCAAATTATAAGAGACACATTCTCGTACCATACTCAGACTAATCTCCATTCACACCGAATCGACCCAATTAGTTTTTTCATACGAGAAGGGGGTTCGAACTCTCGACTTCTTTTAAAGAATGAGAGTGAACGAGTATTCACGCCAAACAAGTTGATTACAAGGGACATCCTACATGTGATGTTCTCCACTATTAAAGGTGCATTTGGAATTACTATTAGAGTAGTTAAAGCGGTTTACTGCTTCAACCGTTTTCATAATTAAGGTCATTTAGATGAATATTTTTTTTTACAAAATAGTATGTGTTTATATTCCTGTAACCCCCCACTAGTAATAGAGGTGTCATCATATTGCATAATAGTTGATATGAATACTTTTTTTTTTTAATTAACTAGAGAAGTAAAAGTCTAATAAGATCGATCCAACTACTCTCCCAAACAAAGTTTGTATATAATTTAACTTCAATGACAACTGTTCGACTTTTACTATTTATAAGATATGTATATGATTTAACTTCAATGACATTGGTCCAACTCTCCACTATTTCTAGGCAAATTATCGGTCCACACAGTTGTGTGGACCACAGTTCAAAACATCGTCGTGAATATTATGAGTAAAAATAATGTATATTATGTGAATAATGTACACTATGTGTTAGAATAATGTGCATTACGTGTTAGAATAATAAAATATCTAGGGTAATATAATGTACATTATTTTTAAAATAATATACATTAGGTTTTAAAATAATGTACATTACCCTTTAGAATAGTGTACATTATATTTTAGAATAATGTACATTATAAATTATAAAAATATATGTTGCAACTGGGCACGAAAAAAAAAATTAAGCAAAATATTTCTATGTATACTACAACATATAAATATTAATATTTCACCTAAAAATTACCTTTTTCTTGTGCTAATTAAATTAAAATTCTTGAAAGAAAAAAAAAATAGTTTACATGCCGGATTGTTGGAAAAAATCAAATTCCAACTAGAGATGAGATCAAAAGGCTTTATTCAAGCCCGAGCTCGTGAGGGGCGCACCTGCGGGCACGAATGTCGTTCGGAAGCTATCACAAGTTTTGGCCATGTTGGTCCCGGTAGTGTTATAGCGAGAGTCTAGAGGGGGGGGGTGAATAGACTCTTTTCGTGTTTTGCTAAATAACAACCTTTCGGAGATTTAGCGCAGCGGAAATGTTAAATTCGTTTTACTTGCTTTACACGGTTTGACGTTATAAAGGAAACTTTCGGTATTGTCGCGAAAGATAATATGATGTAGTAAGTAAATAGAGTGAGTAAGAGATAGGGAGACGAGAGTTTTATAGTGGTTCGGCCAACTTTGCCTACTCCACTCTTCTTCCACAACTTATGGAAGGTTTGCACTATCACTCGTTAGTACAAATACACGAAAGCTTCCTTGATCACTAAGTCGGACAGCTTTCGTAGGTTTTTCAACTCCATGAGTTTACTCCGCCTCTATCAACGTCTTCTTCAGAGTTGAGGTTGGTAGAAAATAATTTCTGATTTCTCCAACGTGATGAAGTCTTGACTGATGAGGGATGATTGCTTCGTACAAGTTGCAAGACTTCTTCAAGGTGTAAGATGAGGATTAATGAACTTCTTCAAGTATCTTCACACCTTAACAATGGTTCACAAAAGCTTGAGAGAACTGAGAAGGTTTAAGAGCTTTTGCTTGATAGATAGATCGAGTGAAAAGAACCAGCACCTTCTTAGTTGTTGAAGGTGGGTTTATATAGGTGAGGAAAATTTCATCCGTTGGAGGGAGATGAATTTTCAAACCTATTATCCAGTGGGTAAGGATCGGGGAGCTTCCCGCATTAAATGCTCCATTAATGAGGTTTGTACCTTGTAGCCGTTGATGGCATGGAGAGCCTTTGAGTTTTGTCCTTTAGCTTCAGGAAATAGTACATCTTCATTTAATGCTCCTTGGTATGCGTGTCCCACAAGTTGAGGTCCTTTTGTTCCTAGGATGTTGTCAAGTCAGACAGTGGAGACATTCTTCTTGCTTTTGAGGAGGAAGAATGCCTTGAAGGATTGTCATAAATAAGACTGTCCTTTCGAGGTAGATGACAACTCCTGGTTATCTTTCGTTGTAGATGCTTCATGCTTCGTGTCTTGAGTCTTCTTTCGTCTTGATAGCCCTAACATCTAGGCATAACTCGTTTTCATGTGTTTGACTAGCTTAACACGAATTACAGTGTGAGTTATGGAAACTCTCGTCTAGGACGAAAGTGGCGATTAAAATTAATAAAGGTTAGGGGTCTACTTTCTAGGTTACATTGGTATCATCAAAATCCTAATACAAGTGTTCCTAACAATTTTCCCCTTTTTTATGATGCCAAAACCTATACTCTTCTTATAAGGCTGATAAAAGTCCCATAAATGATTTTCTATTACAAAGCAGCCATTATTGAGAGTTTACAAGTCGTTTCTTGATAAGTGCAAATGACAAAAAGACAATGTAAGTAACTCAGACAAGTAACACGAGATGTGTAACAATGGGAGTTTCATTTAAAGATAGTGAACATTACAAAAAATTTTAAGAAGGATATAAAAGAAAAGCATCTTACAAATCTAGAAGTTTCGACTTCTGTTGCTTAGCTTCTTCATGTTCACGAATGTCCCTTTCCTTTTGCTGTTTGAGCATTCTATCGGTGTCAATCTCCTCATTGATTCGTTCTCTGAAGATCTTGATTGGATTCGTCTTGACTAGATCTTCATGTTTTCCTTGGATGTTGAGACTTATGTAATTGTTGTAAGCCTCACGAATGTTTCCTCATGCAATTACTCCAGCCTTCCACCATGAGATGAGTTCGAAAGAATTCATTCCTTCTCTGTAGCTTTTTCCAGACTCGGCATGCACTTTGAAAGTTGCATTGTAGATGCACCATGCTCAAAATTTTTGGTTACTTTCATGAGATCTTCAATTAACTTCTTTACTCTTTCTCTTTCCTGTAGTTCATGCTCTCTCTTTCGAGCCTCTTCTTCATGTTTCTCCCATAGTTCTCTGTTCTGTCTCTTGATTCTTTCATTTTGGGTGCTTATATGATGTTGTCTAGTGTGATTGTCCTTTGTCTTCAACCAGACAGGAACATTGCAACCCTCAAAACATTTTCCACTACCTTCCTCATAAGGTTTAAACTCCACAAAGTTTCCTATGCCATCCATTGTTATCTTATTGTTCTTCATGAGCTTTTGCCTTAGGTTTGTCTTTTCTCTCTTGGAGAGCCCACTGAATACGAACTATGATTCAGAACCATAGGATTGACGGGGCTTGATAGGATGTGATCTGGGATGAGAAATGTGTGCCCCCGATTAGAGTAATGCCTTGATTGTGAAGGGTGTTGGCCATAGACTTGGATGGTGGATGTGAAGATTTTGCGCTTCTTTGTCCAGAGTCTCTTGGTGTATTGGACGGGGAGCGATCTCTCGTATTGTCCCTAGGATGATCATCATCCTTATCATCATTGTTTCTCTTTTCCCCCTTTTTGGCATCATCGGCACAAGTAGTAGGAGGCACAGTGGGCAGCTTATTTACTGCAATCAGAATGTCTTGCACATATCCGAGAATTTGAAGAGCATACTGTGCCAGTTGATATGTATTGTCATGCGTAGTCTCCATTTTGGAGCAAGCTAAGTCAACACGCTCCTTGAGGCTAAAGTACGAATGCTTGAGTTCGTGTTGTTGACGTGCCACTTTGTTGACAGAGGTATGGAGTTCATGAAGCTTCTTCGCCAATTGTTCGTTGAATTGTTGGTCAGGTTGAGCTTGTGGTGGAGGTTGAGGTTGCTCTTGTGGTGGCGGACGATACTGAGCTTGAGCAGCCATCAATTGATCCACCTTCTTGGATAAGTCTTCCATTACTTTGGTGTCCCTTTGTAGAAGAATTAAGTATTGCTGATGTGTAAGTTCGGCAGCATGAACCGTATCCCTCATGAGGTTCATGACGTTTCGTGGGGACAATGGTGGAGAGTCATCTTCAATATTTGTTTGTGGAGTATCAATCTGGTCTTCTTGAAATGGTGCATCCTTTTTGCCACCACTTGCTGAGCTAAGAAGTATTGGTGAGGCTTCCAGTTTGCCCTCACGTACAATTGCTTCCTCTCGTTTAATTGGAGTTTCGTCCATGGGTTGAACATGTGGAACGAGAGCACGAGACAGATCCTCAGGTTGATCATTTGAAACGTCTTCAGCTTGATGTGATGCTTCCCTTTTGTCATCACTTTTGGAGGATGATTCTTGAGATGGAGAGCCTTCGGGAACCACTTCATCGTAATCTGGACCAACTAAGAGAGGAGATTCACTGTCATAGTTCGGGTCAGCCCCATTATTGTCATCATGGCCTGAATCATCATCATCGTCGTCATCATCATCATTCTAATCATCTGCATCCTCAACATCGTTAGTTTCGTCTTCATCTTCATCACTACTCTTTTCGTCTTCTTCTTCGGCCGTGTCAATCTCTCGGCCTTGCTCATCTTTCGAGCCACTGACATTGCAGTTAGGATCATTTTGATGTTCTTTCTCCAGGATGGTTTTGACTTTGGATATCAACATGGCATATCGAACCATCTTCATTTCTTCGACAAATGCTGGGTCCAAGGGAGGTTTGTTAAGCTCAATACAAATCGGAGCTTTATCCTTTCCGAGAGTGTAATTGGTCATTTTGTAAGAAAAAACACGTCTTATTGTCTCAAGACGAAGTGCCTCATAGACATCCTTCGTGGCAATCCACTCTAGGGCAAACTTCTCTTCATCCTTCATGGCTTCAAAGGTTTCAATAAATGTTTCCAAAGGGGCTGTGCGCCATTTTTGCCATTGCAACACTCTGTTGTAGTCATTTTCAATAGACTCTCGAAGCACTTGATCTCTTGTTAGCGGTCTCGGTGTAGCTTCGGGAACAGATGTTGATGCTTTCGGGATGGTTGGAATATCAACTGTTATAATTGCTGTCTTATCTACCAACACAGGTTCTTGTGTCAAAGTATTCTTTACCTGCTCTGCATTGGTAGGTTCTTGTGGAAGAGATGGTACTTCAGTCAATTCAGCAGTCACTTCTTTCGTCTTTGCTGGCGAGCCAGGTTCTTGTGGAAGACTTAAGTGACCTGCCTCCGTTTCCATAGCAGCAGGTTCTTGTGTCGAACTCTGAATATTTCGCTCTGCTGAAATGGGTTCTTGTGGATGAAGGACTTGGGGAGAGCTTTAGCCAAGGTTGGGCACTTGTTGTTCAGAAGGTTTTTCTCGAGAGACTTCTTTCCGCTGACCTTCCCCCTGAGAAAATGCTTCTCTTGGGTTATCGTCCTCCTTCGGGGAGAGAGTTGGGCCAGATCTCGTTTTGACAGGAGAATGGAATCGTCCCATTTTCCCGAGAGTTGACAGAACCAAATTGTCTTCATCAGATGAATCTTCAACAACGACTGTGTCTGGAGGTGGAACAAGTGGGGTAGGAGTTCTCTTTTTTGTGGGAGATTTTGGTGATGTGGGAGTGGATTTACTGACAACATCTTTTTTCGTCTTAACCCGAGACGAGCGCTTTTCTTTCTTCTGCCTTTTCGGCTCTGGTTGGTCATCTTCTGATTCTTTTGGCGTTTTCGATTTTTGTTTGGTTTTAACCATCTCCAAAGGAATTCCCAACTCCAAGGCTTTCTGTTTGTCATAGCCGGAGGGCTTTTGCTTCATGTGGCAGGCTTTTGGTCCTGGCCGAATTCCTTTTCTCATAAGGACATCCTTTGTGACAAGCAGATGACTGACCAAGAATCCATAGCCCATTTTCTTCGTGATGTCACCAGGACTTTTTTTGTTGAAGGTAATGGTATGAACAAGGTTGTTGAAGATAACTTTCGACCAATCGACCTTGTGTTCGTGAAGGAATGCATGCAGCATTTTGAGCTTCTCCTTTGTGACATCGTCTGTTCCAGAAGTTTTGTGATCAACGATCTTATTGAAGATGTCAACAGTGAATTCGTAGTTCAGACGAAACCACTTCTTCTTCAAAGGCCATGTGATCTCCGTCTTCGAGGGTGCATGATCATTCTTGATGGTTTCATAAAACTCACTGGGGTCATAGTGGTAGAAGGAGAGGTTGGGCTTGTACGTTTCATCCTTCTGAGGAAACTCATATGCGGCTCGTATGTCCTCTGATGTGATAATCACTTGATGATTGTGAACTCTGGATGTGATGGTTAGTGTATCGGAGGAAACAGTTGCATTCATGTAAAATTGAGCAACATCAGTAGGGTACCATAAAGTATATAGGTGAGTGATAAACCTGTATAACCCAGTTTCTGTGAGCAGAGTGATGATCTTTTCTCCAAACTCGCGATTAAGAACGTATTCGAGGAACCCATGAGCATCCCACATACTTCCACCGGCGATAAGCAGAGCCCTGGATTCTATAAAGTCCAAATCTTCCGTGGGAAAGGAAGCTATTACCATGGTGGCTGGGGTTTCTTGTTCGGCATCGGAGGGAGTAGCTTTGGATTTCTTCGCCATTGTGAGAGAGTTTGATGAGAGAGGTATGAGAGATTAATTTTTTGGAGACGGAGGGTGAATGAAAAAGTTGAAGTATGATATGGGAAGGGTTTTTGTAGGGTTTGCGTGTTTCACGGGTTTTCAAATACGGGTGACCCGTAAGAGTGGTGGGTAGTTTGAATTTCAAACTTTCAACCGGTTCCACTTCTTCAAAAAGGTAACTGATCTGATTATAGGAGAGTGATAAGATCATGCTCAGATCAGTTTTGATCATTCCATATTAAATGTGGAGAGAGAAATCCACTCAAGTGCCTGTACGAGCATTAAATGCACATCAATTTATCTGTCAGACATCGTGGGGTAGTGGACCATTTTCCTCGGCCACACGATCCCCATGATGAAACGTGTAAACGCTTCAGATGAGTCATTTAATATGAAGCTTCTCAAGTACGACTGAAAACCGAAACAAGATAAACTTCACTTAACAAAAGATTTGTAAGACAAATAAAGTCAAACAAATCTTATACAAAACATACAACACTGAAGTTCCAATTAATTTTGCAAATATTGGAACACTGAAGTTAATTGTGTTAGAATGATGCTATTCTTCTCTTGTGACTTCTGCAAAGGGGATTTCTTCTGCAAAGAAATTATTATTTGAGAGAAGGGAAGATTGTCCACTTCGTGTTTGCAAAGTTGCAACTAAGGTTTCTCTCTAATTCTTGTTCATTATTTCAAAATATTAGTTTTTTGCCTTCTAATTCCATGTATTAATTTAATTAATTATTTATATTTGTACTCATTTTCAATTACTTTTCAAGGTTAAATTGCCAAATAATGAAAGCTGTGAAGAAGAAACTGCAGAAAACTCTGAAGAAGAATGCACGAGAAGCTCTAAAGTTTCTCTCTAATTCTTGTTCATTATTTCAAAATATTACGGAGTAGTTTTCTGCATTCTAATTCCACGTATTAATTCAAGTATTTATTTTTGTACTCATTTTCAATTACTTTTCAAGGTTGTGCCAAATAATGAAGGCTTTAAAGAAGAAACTGTAGAAAGTTCTGAAGGAGAAAATGTGGAAAGCTCTAAAGAAGAAAGTGTGGGAAGCTCTAAGGTTTCTCTCTAATTCTTGTTCCTTAATTCAAAATATTAAATTTTTGTCTTCTAATTCCATGTATTAATTTAATCATTTATATTTGTATTCATTTTCAATTATTTTTCAAGGTTGAATTGTCAAATAATGAAAGCTCTGAATTGAAAAAGTAGAAAGTGTGGAAAGCTCTAAAGAATAAAGCGTGGGAAGGTCTAAAGAATTAAGTGTTGAAAGCTCTCGTCAAGAAAGGTTGAAAGCTCGGAAGAGAGTGATGAAATATCTGAAGAAGAAGTTGTCGAAATCATTGAATGGATTCAAAGAATTGAAGAGGAAATTGTTGTAATATCTAAGAAGAAATTGAGTGAGGAATTCTTTAATTTTGGGTTTATTATAAATTTATGAAAGCCAAAGTGTGTAAGTATATATCTATGAAATTTGTGGTTAAACTCCATATTATCTTTTGCACTTAATTGCCTATTACTTTCTAATTTTATTTATAGACTTCATTGCAATTTTATCTTTCAGCTTTAGCTAGGTTCCTGGCTGAAGTTCATAAGTTCATCATTGCTGAATAAGGCCGATTTGATGAGTGTTTACCATAGTCCAAATTACTTCAATTCTCTAAATGAGTGAACCAATATAAGATAATAACTAATAACTTGAATGTTTAAAAATTAAACATAAACAACGTTGAATGGTTTGTTGTCACAAGGACTATTTTATTGTACTATCCAAAAGGTGGTTATTACAACAACAAATTAAAGGTGACATAAAGTATATAAAAGAATATAATGGCTTAAAGCCAAACTAGGAAGAGGAAAGTAAACAAATTCAGATAGAAATTAAATTGGCTATTTGGCATAAAGTATATCATCATGATGACTACTACTTCTTAGCTTCCCAATTGGACACCAAACATTTCTTATTATTTGTATTGTAAGCTTGTATGAAACTGTTTTCTTGGGGTAGTTGGTACTACAGTCTACAGGAGCCCTATGCAAAAAATAAATAAATAAATAAATAAATAAAAATACTCGTAAAATTTTATTTACGAGAAACTAAATATTTCATGTTTATTGCATTTTAATTACATGTGACACTCTTGACCGTACATTTGAATTATAGTGTTATAGTCATCCCTGTTAGTAATATTATTATTATTATTACTATTATTATTGATTACTACAATTGTAACACAATAATAATAATAATAATAATAATAATAATAATAATAATAATAATAATAATAATAATAATAATAATAATAATAATAATAATAATAATAATAATAATAATAACAATCCCCTCTTATCCCACCACCTACCCCTCCAATTATAGATCCGCCACACCCGCATGGGCAGCTCAACTGGTCACAGAGGTGAAACTTTAGAAGAATGACCAGGGATCGAGTCTCACCAGCGGCAGTGTGAGAGTAACCTCTCAAAGTGAGGGGGTTCCTTGTGCGCAGCGAGCACAGGTCTACCATAATTTACATCCTCTCAAATGCTCTGTCGGGTCGGTGTATGGGAGGCCCTTAATTTACATCCTCTCAAATGCTCTGTCGGGTCGGGGTATGGGAGGCCCTTAAGTTTGGGGTTCAGCCGGGAAGAATTATAGATCCGCCACGTTTCCTTCTCAATTGTCCTAAAAGTAGCTAATTTTACAAAACCTTTAGCAAAATTGACAAATATCGACCGAACAGTCTAGAAACTTAAAAGTCAAATGACTTTTATGTAATTTAAGTTGTTAGGTAAAGGGATAAGATAATTTATTCGATTGCTGGGAGGATAATTAAAGGGACGATAGAAGTCTTTAAAATTTTATTTCTAGCCTACTCAGTCAAGTTTTAATAGTTATGTTTAAAATTGGATAAAATTAGTAATTTTGAGGATAATTGGGGAGAAATATATGGTGTTATTGTGGGGAAAAAAGTAGACTAGATCACTATAAATTAAAGGTCAAAATTATCGTTTTCTAATCAATATTTATTAAAGTGTACAAATAATTGGCAAGTTGGTAATGGTGACAAATCATGCATTTTATTCTAAGATTTTCTATTCATTCATAATAGAGAATGCAATAAAGGAATGCTACATATAATAATAATAATACTCACAACAACCATATATGCACTATTGTTTTTTTAATCTATCACTTGGCATTTTTTTCTTTTTTCTTAGTATTTCTGCTGCAAGTTGGCATGTTATATAGCTAACATTTTATAGACCAGTTCTACAGATTACAAATGACTTTTTTTTTATAAATAAAAAATTTGAATGGTGACAATTACATAGCTCTGCCTTGCCATTTCTACCATTAATAATTCTTTAAGAAAACATTAGGCGTTGTTTGGTGTTCTGCTATCATAAGGCTTTTGTTAGTTTTTATTGAGTTTGATCATTGTGCACCTCCTCTAAAGCAATTAAGCAAACAAAGTAGTAGCTAGGTATATAATAATTTGAATCAATCAATTCAAGCAATTCTTTAGCAACAGTTTTCTTGTCAATGTTTTGCCAGTACTCTATATACATGGAAGAGCTAGCATTTGATTTGCTTTGCGTTGGGAGCATGTCGATGGTTGTGAACCTCTATTTAAATGGAATTTTAACCTTATTGGGATACTTTTTGACCCAAAACTTCAAGAAAATTATTCAAGACACTTTTGGAGAGTTTAACGACTTCAATTAATTAAGATTTCTTCAAATTTTACATCGCTACTCCATCAATATTTAACAATTATGTCAGGGATAAAAATAGTTTTTATTATTATTTTTTATTTTTTTGCAAAATAAGAAATTAATTTTCATTATCAGCAAGTAAGACATCCTACATAAACAATGGCAATCAGACAAAGAACCTGCGTCCCATATAATAATAGTCACACCAACCATATTGTTTTTTAATCAATCCCTTGGCATTTTTCTTGTGTTTCTACAGCAAGTTGGTACATTATATATATATATATATATATATATATATATATATATATATATAGCTAACATTTTATAGATCAATTCTAAAGATTGCAAATGACTTTTGGTTGTTTTGACCATTTTTGAGAGAAGAAAGAATTGTAATTTGATAGGAAAAGAATAAGGTAAGAATAAAGTAAAAATTTAAATTACATTACTTGATAGAGATGAATAGACTTATTAGGAATAAAAAGGGAATAAGTAATATAAAAATTAAAATGTCTTTTGTCTAATAATAATAATAATAATAATAATAATAATGATAATAATAATAATGAATTTGGGCTTGGTTGGTGTTCATGCTTGGTAAATTATACCTTGGATCAGGGTCTACCTTACATTGCAAATCTTGGTCCAAAAATAATCTTCAGATTATTATGTATCAGCAATTATTAAGTTATTTGTTTACATGTACAAAAATTGTTAACTGTATGTACATAAAGTGTTAACTGAAAATATAGATTTTTTGTATCAGATTTACATTTGTTTACATGTACAGAAACTGTTAACTGTAGGTACAGAATGTGATAATTGAAGGTACAAAATTTTTGTATTATAGTTCACAATGAAATATGAACACCGATCCATGGTATAAGAATTGGGTGTGCTCTAGCTGCTTTTAGCTTAAGTCGGTCCTCTCCCACTTTGTTTTTTTATTTTACGTCTTTGCCGGTTTTGGTGCAAGTCATCTTTTTGTATGACTATGGAGGGTTTGCTGCCACCTTTTGATTCATCCATAAAGTCTGAAGTTTTCTGCTAAATAATAATAATAGTAGTAATAATATAGTAATAGTAATAGTAATAGTAATAGAAATAGAAATAGTAATAGCAATAGCAATAGCAATAGCAAGACTATGTGGTCTAATGGTACTATGGTTGAACTTTTATTTGGAATGTTGTAAGTTTGAGCCTCACTGGTTTATAAATATATTCTTTTTTTTTTCCTTTGTTTTGTGTGGCTGGATTATAATTCATACGGTGGAGACTATGAATTGTAATTTATTGAATAACCAAACAATTTAGTATGGAATTACAATTCCATCCAACCGAACAATGTAGTTTCTCATTTCATAGAATTACATTGGCATTGGATTTCAATTCACGCCAACCAAACACCCCCAAAATACAATAGTTATTGTGACTGTGTTGACCACGGTCCAAAAACAACATCGTTTTGTTTAATTTTATTTTATTTTTTTTAACGCGCTCATTTGCAACATATATTTTTATAACTCATAATGTACACTATTCTAAAGTATAATGTACATTCAGGGACGGAGCCAGGAATTTTGTTGAGGGGGGGCGAAATAG
>NW_017616864.1:762500-864793 GCF_001879475.1 Ipomoea nil
GCGGCCGCATCGATCGCACGTTAAAGCGCGGCTGTACCTGAACTCTGCTCTCTCTCTCTCTCTCTCTCTCTCTCTCTCTCTCTATATATATATATATATATATATATATATATATATATATATATATATATATATATATATATATATATAGATGTGTATTCAAATGAGGACAAGTATATTATAGAGGACTGTGAGGACAGATGTAGTGTGTGCCATTAGCCAGTATATCGTGTGCATGGCTGAATGAAGTCGTGTGCCACAGTTTGTATGTCGCGTTCTAGATTTGTTAATTTATAGAGCCTGGGTTCGAAACCTGATGTTTACATTTATTCTTGTGTGCCATTATGTATTAAGTTGTGTGCTTGGTATTAATTTGTTGTGTGCCCATTACTTGTCCTCACAGTCCTCTATGTATTGTTGTCCTCATTTGAACTCAACCATATATATATATATATATATATATATATATATATATATATATATATATATATATATATATATATATATATATACATATATATATATACATGCACTTGGGCCATACTTGGGCCGGTTTCGAGCTAAGCCCCGGGCTTTTTTTAATAGGACCGAGACTAGCCTTGTACAAGCCAGTTTCAGTCTGGACTAGGGCCTAGCCTGGTGAACCCCAGGCCCGGTTTTATCAGAGACGGTTCAACATGCACTTGGGCCATACTTGGGCCGGTTTCGAGCTAAGCCCCGGGCTTTTTTTAATAGGACCGAGACTAGCCTTGTACAAGCCAATTTCAGTCTGGACTAGGGCCTAGCCTGGTGAACCCCAGGCCCGGTTTTATCAGAGACGGTTCAAGGTTAGCTAGGTCTTGAATCGGCCCTTTGGCCACCTCTAATATATATACCTTTAAATAGCCCCTCAATTTACAAACAAATTACAAACTGGTAATGATAACAAAATTCGCATTTTCTGTTGAATCACATGAAGTTTAGAAACTAGCTAGCTAGAAGATGCAATGATTTTGCTTATTTTTGCTTAAGTACTGTAAATCAGCAGATTAATTAGATTTTATCCCATCTTGCATGCACCATCCATCTCTGTTGTAATCATTCCATTTATTGCTCAATAATTGAGACTAATAACTTTGATATGAGTTCCAGAAACATTTTAGAGAAGTTCAATGGGTTTTGATGCTGTAACCACCCTAATCGAAATAGTTGAGCAAGACCTTGTGAAGCCAGAACTACTTTCGATGTTTGATGCCAAAGGACTGAAGGTGGTGCAGCTTCAATGGATCGAGTTGATGTCTGTCAACCTCTACTTCCTTCAAGCCTGTTTGGAGGAATGTAAGACAAAAATTAATGACGGGGACACCTGGGCTAAGATACTGTATGAAGATGTCCGAGATGAAGTAATAAAACTGAGCTAAGTATATGTGGAAGGTAACTGGGGGAGTATACATCAAACTAAGGTTTGTAATGATCTTCATTCGACCATGGGTCATATGGTAAGAGACTTTGAGGAACTTGGAAAAAGGATCCTGGAGGAAAAAAAAAGAATTGCTTTAGAGCCGGAGGAACAGAACGTCACGGTTTGGGATACATACCAAAATGCTTTAGAGCTTGAGAATGAAGTGATTGTAGGATTCCACAGTGATATAGAGACAATAACTAACTCGCTCTGTTATTCACACTTGATGAGATCGGTTTTGACCCATTTTAGGAATAGTAACATTGAAAAGTTCTTGAAATATGTTGAAAATTATCCCATTCGTTGGGGATATTGTCACAATCAAGAGCAGAAACTACAAGTTATCCCACTCGTCGGGGAAGGAGGCATAGGAAAAACTACATTAGCCAAAAGAGTCTATGGACATCCAACTACTATTACTTGCTTTCAAATTCGAGCATGGCCAGTTGTGTCTCAGGTTCATAACCTCAAAGAGATGCTCATTCGTCTATTACGTTGTATTTCACCAATAACAAGTGAAATCTACGACCTAGACGATGCTCAAATAGCTGAGCAATTATGCAGAAGTTTGATGGGCCAGAAGTATTTAATTTTTTTGGATGACATATGGACCACTGCTGCATGGGATGCTATCCAAGGATGTTTTCCAGAGAATTATAATGGAAGCCATATCTTAGTAACTACTCGGTTCACAGAGGTGGCTGAATACTTAAATGCAAATCCCTACCATGTGAAGTATCAAACTTTAAAGGATCGTTGGGAAATAGTTTCGAGGAAAGTGTTTGGGCAAAGCCAATGTGTTCCCAGGGAATATGAGTTAATTGGGGAACGCATTGTTCTTGGTTGCAGTGGATTACCACTAGCAGTTGTTGCGATTGCCGGACTTTTGGCAACAGCAAAAGAGTCTCTAGAAATATGGAGAGATGTCGCGGAAACTTTGGATGGAGTTGTTACATATGATTATAATAACAGAATGTCAAAAATACTTTCATTGAGTTATAACTACTTACCTAGTCACTTGAAAGCTTGCTTTCATTATTTTGGTGTGTTTCCTGAAGACAATGTCATTTCTGTTAAGAGACTAATCAACTTATGGGTTGCGGAGGGATTTTTAATGCCACATAAAAATATGAGTTTAGAAGATGTGGCAGAGAGTTACTTGGATGATCTCATTAATAGAAGTCTAGTTCAAATTAATGAGCTGAGTATTGAGGGCAAAGTTAAATCATGTAAGGTTCATGATCGAGTGCACGAGGTTTGTGTGAGAGAAGCAATAAAGGGGAATGCTTTGTGCATTATCAATGACATTCATGCTCCAAATGCTAGTCGTTGGTTAAGTTGTCAAACAAGTCATTGGCCAATCACTCAAGCAAGTTATGGGAATTGCACACTAGATAATATCCATTCTGTGCTCTGCTTTGGTAAAGATGTATACCATTCAAAATGCAGGTTGGTATACCCATGTTTGAAATTTCTAAGAGTATTGGATTTATCATTAGTGAAATGCTCACAAGGCATGCCTAGTGAAATAACAGATTTGGTTCATTTGAGATACTTGGCTTTAAGTAGTATTGGTTCTCTTTACAAGCTTCGATTTTTTAAGCTTAAAAATTTGCTTACTCTCATAGTTACTTCATGGATGGAAAAATGTCCTTTGCAACTACGATGCAATATTTTGGATTTGCCACAATTGAGGCATTTGCATGTTGACAATAGATGTTCACAATATCTCCCTTGCTTAGTCAAAAAAAATCTGCAAACTCTTTATTGGTTGAAAGTTGCTAACTCTGACAGAAAACCAAACTTCCGAATGGTTCCAAACCTAAAGGAACTTGGTATTTACATTGAAGGCCAATTGGCGCCTAGCTTTCAAGGAAGCCTTGTGTATTTACATCTACTCGAGAAGTTGAAGTTTGAAGTAGGAAGAGTCGAGCGCTTTTATCTTCCAATTGGCTTTCCACCAAACCTTAAGAAGTTGACACTTCGTTATACTTATCTTCCATGGAAGGAGATGGACACAATTGGCAGGTTACCACACCTTGAGGTGCTTAAACTAAAAGATTTCACTTTCTGTGGCTCAAAGTGGAAATCACCGAAGCAAGGCTTTCGGAAATTAAAGGCACTTCTTATCTCACGATCAAATCTCAAACATTGGGATGCAAGTTCTAATCATTTCCCAATTTTGGAGCGCCTAGTCTTAAGATATTGTTGGGAATTGAAACAAATTCCAATTAATTTTGCAAATATTGAAACACTGAAGTTAATTGTGTTAGAATGTTGTTATTCTTCTCTTGTGACCTCTGCAAATAAGATTTCTTCTGCAAACAAGTTATTGTTTGAGGGAATGACAGATAGTCCACTTCGTGTTCGTAAAGTTGGAACTAAGGTTTCTCTCTATCTCTTGTTCATTATTTGAAACTATTAGTTTTCTGCCTTCTAATTCCATGTGTTAATTTAATTATTTATTTTTGTACTCATTTTCAATTACTTTTCAAGGTTGAAATGCCAAATAATGAAAGCTTTGAAGAAGAAAGTGTGGGAAGCTCTAACGAATTGAGTGTGAAGAAATATCTAAAGGAGAAGGTTTCGAAATCTCTGATTGCATTCAAAGAATTGAAGAGGAAAGTTTTGTAAGCTCTAAGAAGAAAGGGATTGAGGAATTTGTTAATTTTGGGCTTGATATGAACTTATGAAAGCCAAGGTATGTATATATCCCTATGAAACTTATACTTAACTCCATATTAACTTTTTCTATTGCAAATTACTTTCTAGTTTTTTTTTTTAAGGAGTTCTTTCAAACTTTAATTCATGAACTATTTTATTTTTACTTCTCATCATCAACCTCAAAATCAATCAAAAATTCGGTACCTGAGTTTTTAAAACTTGCCACTTTATAGTCCTATAGTCAGGTACTAAATCTTACACTAAATTTTGTTCTTCTTAGGCTAAACTGGCAAGTTTTCAAAGTCGTTAGGTATTAAATGTAGTCAATTTTGGAAGTTAGTAATCACAAAAGTGGAAAATCCAATAGTCGTCGACTAAAACAGGAATCCAATAGTTGATAAATGCACCATTTATTGTAATTTTGTTCAAAGAGGTTATTCTGATCCGTTGCAATTGAATTTGAACTTCACTTTTTCTTTAAGCTTGCAGGTTCCTGGCTGAAGTTTATAAGGTCTTCATTGCTGAATAAGTTCTCTGTTGCTTTCATGAGTTTATGCACTGGCTAATGTTGATAAATATAGCCACTTATCCTGTCCAATCTATTTTGGTGGCCGGTGATCTGTCTCTTTGGTTGGGAATTTGCCTAATCACTTTCGGGAGAAAAAAACAGAAAGGATTTCTTGCTGTAATTCTTCAAGTGCTGCTCAGAGGTGCATCAATATAAGATGTTGTATTTTTCGTTTCCATTTGATCTGAACAATTTTTGGATTCCATTTGATCTGAACAATTCAGCTGTGTGTGTTTTGATGTTCTTCTTCTCCAATGACACCATGGCTAAGTTGTAATAATCCACTGTTCCATTCACTATTCTTTTACAACATAGTAGAATGCCTTTTGGTGCCAATGAAACCTGCATTCATGAAGGCTTAAAAGGAGACACTACAAATTGCTTGAGTGCTTCATTCTATAAATTTCTCTCATTCCAAAATCTGCAGATAAGTTTTTCTCAAGTTATGGAAATGCATAGAACTATGCACATATGCATTATATATCTACCCTTTGAGTGCTACTAATAACTTGAATGTTTTTAAAAATTTTGTTGTCCCAAGGACTATTTTACTGTTCAAGGCGGTTGTTACAACTAATTGAAAGTGCAATAAAGTATATAAAAGAAGGTAAATTCTCATATGAGACTGTTCAGGCGTTCACGGATAATGTTGTGTTTTTTAATAAGTATTATAACTTTTATCATAAGTAATTCTTCAACTCTTAATATTACGTTTTGATTTAAAAGTATTAAATTTTTTAGGCTAAAGTGTCACTCCGCACCATGAACCATTTCTTATTATTCATGTCGCATCATGATATTCAATAAGTGATATTTAGAGCCATCAACCATAATTTTTTTTTTCGATATTCAATAAGTGATATTTAGAGCCATCAACCATAATTTTTTTTTTCGTCTAGAACTTTTTACAGGTTTCTCACAGGTTACCGGTAGTAATATTGCTGACATGAAATTTTTTATTAGTTTTTTATTGGTATTTTTCTTCTTTCGCCTTCGTATTAATTATTTTATTTCATATTTTTCATTTTTCCTAAATGTATAGGCATGCTCTGCGTTTTTCGTTTCTCGTTTCTCCGATCAAGCATGCTCTGTATAGGCCTGCTCTGCGGAGTTTGGTATCGGAGAAACGAGAAGCGAAAAACGCAGAGTAGACCTATACGTTTACGAAAAAAGAAAAAATACGAAAAAAATAATAATAATACGAAGGCGAAAGAAGAAAAATACCAAAAAAAAATTAATAAAAATTTTCATGTCAGCAATATTATTACCGGGTAACTTGTAGGAAACCTGTAAAAATTTCTAGACGAAAAAAAATTATGGTTTATGTCTCTAAATATCACTTATTAAAGATTATGGTGCGGCATGAATAATCAGGAATGGTTCATGGTGCGAGATGGCACTTTAGCCTTTTTTTAATCAAAAGTATCACATTTTTCTTCATAAGTATTGCACTTCCTCTTATAAGTAACAATTAAACAATTTATCCATAATTAGCTTACATTTTTTCTTTTTTTTTTCATTCTCTCTAGGGTTTACTAGGGTTTTCCTCTCTCTCTCTTGTGTTTCAAGGTTTTCCGGCGCAAATCGGGCGTTCTCTCCGGGTATTGTGTCGGCGTAACAGTGATGGAAGGGACGGAGCAAGAAGCGGCGACGCAGCAGGCGGTGGCGGCGTTGGGCCGCCGATGGGCGGACGTGGCCTTGGACGACGAAGAAGACGATATTTTTGTGCCGGCGGTGGAGGAAGGCGCTGAACAGCCGGCCGAGGCAGCACCAACGTGGCGGCTAATTGGTAGGTTCCTAACTACCAAGCTTGTGAAGGCGGAGTACATGAGTCAGGTCATGGCTTCGGTTTGGCAGCCGGTGAAGGGGGTTCGGGTCTCAGAATTGCAACCGGGGCTGTTTCTCTTTGTGTTCTTCCATGACACGGACATTCAGTTGGTTCTAGATGGTGGTCCATGGTCCTTTGAGAACCACACTTTTGTGTGCAAGCAAATCCACGATGGTGAGATACCGGTCTCGGTACCGCTGGATTCGGTTGATATGTGGATACAGGTGCATGACTTGCCGTTGGGCTATACCTCGGATCTTATTTTGGAGCAGGTTGGAAATTTTTTGGGTGTTTTTATCAAGATTGATGATAGGTTCGCGAATGCACCTTGGAAGACGTTCTACCGGATTAGGGTTTCAATCTCGGTCTTGAAACCGCTAAAACGGCGTATGAAACTACTGAAGAGGGATAAAACGACTTGTTGGGTAAATTTCAAATATGAAAGATTACACAACTTTTGTTACTTCTGTGGTATGATGGGGCATCTTCATAAGTACTGTTTGAAGGCGCGGGATGCAAAGCTACCGGTAGAGCAATATCCGTATGATGAGAGTTTACGTGCTGGTTTTAGAAAAGGACCACGAAAAGTGGGTGCTTCGTGGCTACTTGATATGAATGGCAACCCGATGACAGGAACACGGCCAGATATGGTGCATAGGCCACGGGTTGATGGGCAGGAAGGGGGGCCAACTGGGCTTTCACGTGACCAGGTGGAAGGTGATGTGGTCACGGCTGCGAGCAAGAGAAGAAGGGCTGAGGCCAATGATGGGGGTGATGTGAGAGTTGGTGGAGATGTGATTATGACAGAGATCCAAAAAAACTTGTCCATGGCGGGTTCTGGTTCCCAGACCCGCCCGTCATTATGAGTACTATCAGCTGGAACTGTCGTGGCTTGGGCAATCCACGAACAGTTCGAGAATTAACGGACCTTGCGTCCAGAAAGAAGCCTGATTTTATTTTTCTTATGGAAACAATGGTGCAACGAATACATGCTGAAAGAATTCGTGTCACCCTTGGTTTTGAGGGACTTTTTTATGTTGATCCGACACCGCAGGGTGGTGGTGGTTTAGCACTATTATGGCGGAAGAATAATACAGCAAGTTTATTGAGTTACTCTAGGAATCACATTGATATTGAAGTAAAAATGTCTAGCTTTCCGAGGTGGAGAATGACATGTTATTATGGCTACTCTCAGCGCCATAGGAGGGCAGAAGCATGGGAGTTGATAAAGTCCTTTGCATCCCGGTCCACCTTACCATGGGTTATGATTGGGGATTTTAATGATCTCCTATTCCAGCATGAAAAGAGAGGAGGTAATCCACACCCTAATAATCTCCTACGCGGCTTTGGGGAGACTATTGACCAGTGTGGCTTGACTCAGTTGCAGATGGAGGGTTACCGGTTTACTTGGGAAAAAGGGAAGGGTACGCCAGCTTGCATTGAAGAGCGATTGGATAAGGTATTAGCATCTAATGATTGGCGTGACATTGTGCCTGGGGCTAGGGTGATTAATAATCTAATGAGGAGGTCGGATCATTCTGCATTATTTTTGAGTGTCTATGGACTGTTGCAAAACGGAGGAGGAGGAAGGAGAGGGTTTCGGTTTGAAATGGCCTGGTTGTATGATGATGGATGCAGGAATGTGGTGGAGAAGTCGTGGGAGGAGGGGAGGAGTGAAGGGATCCAGGACTGTATAACACACTGTGGGAACAAATTGTCAAGTTGGGGCGGAGACCGGTACCATAAGTTTGGTGAAAAAATCAGACACCTGCGGAAGCAACAGTTACATCTTAGGGGTCGTACTGATTTGGCATCCTTGAATGAATTCCAGCGCCTGGAAGGAATTCTGAGTAATATGGAGATCGAAGAGGATGCTTACTGGAGGCAAAGGGCAAAACAACACTGGTTAAGGAATGCGGATGCTAATACGAAATTCTATCACAGGTACGCCTCTCATCGTAAGAAGAAAAATACTATTTATAAACTTATGAATGATAGTGGGGATTGGGTGGAAGGTGATGCTATGAGTGCAGTTATTTTGGATTATTTTAGCCATATATTTTCTTCCTGTAACCCATTGAATGGTGACAATCTGTTTTCTGGAGTATCCCCCGGGTAACCCAGCATCAAAATGAGTCATTATTACGACCCTTTGAGATATTTGAGGTTAAAGATGCTCTATTTGCGATGGCCCCTGACAAAGCACCTGGACCAGATGGTATGAACCCAGGATTTTATCAACAATTCTGGGATATAGTTGGTAGTGATGTTGCGGCATTTATAGTGGATTGCCTAAACAACCGTGTTTTGCCCCCCAATTTGAATGATACAGATGTGGTACTCATCCCCAAGAAGAAAACCTCTCAAGTGGTAGCAGATTTTCGCCCGATAGCATTAAGCAATGTGATATACAGGATAATGGCTAAGATGATTACCCAGAGAATGAAGCCATTAATGGGAGATTTAATTTCTGCATCCCAGAGTGCTTTTATACCAGACAGGCTGATTACTGATAATATTCTTGTAGCTGCGGAAGTAGGGCACTACCTGAATAGAAAACAATGCGGGGCAGTAGGGTGGAGTGCACTCAAACTGGATATGGCCAAAGCTTATGACCGCATGGAATGGGCCTTCCTCCGTGGGATGTTGTTAGCTTTGGGCTTTGATGATCGATGGGTTGAGTTACTTATGATGTGTGTGACCACTGTGTCGTATAGCTTTATGATAAATGGCGCTCGCAGTACCTCCATTACACCCACGCGTGGCCTCCGCCAGGGAGACCCATTATCTCCGTATTTATTTATCATATGTGCAGAGGGGCTCTCACTATTATTGCAACAGGTGCAGAGTAGAGGTTTAATACATGGTTGCAGGGTTGCTAGAGGCGCACCACCGATCTCTCACTTATTTTTTGCAGATGATAGCCTACTGTTTTTTAGAGCAAACAAACACGAAGCATCTGAAATAAAGAATTGTTTACAGTTATATGAGAGTTTATCTGGCCAGAAAGTAAACTACCACAAATCCAGCATATGCTACAGCAGGAATACAGGGCAGAATGATAAAGATATGGTGGCACAAATACTGGGGGTTACACAAGCCCCCAACTTTGGGAAATATCTGGGGCTGCCTTCTTTTGTCGGACGGAACAAAAAGGCGGCATTCGCATACATTGAGGATAAAATTAAGCAAAGGGTTGGATCTTGGAATAAGAAGTTGCTAACGCAGGCCGGGAAGGAAATATTGTTGAAATGTGTGGCCCAGGCAATGCCAACTTTTTCAATGAGTGTTTTTCTTCTACCAATATCTGTTTGTACGGCTATTGAGCGTACTATGAATCGGTACTGGTGGGGGTCGGGTACGGATCGTGGCATACATTGGAAAGCCTGGGATAAATTGTGTATCCCAAAGAAATATGGTGGACTGGGATTCAAAGATCTAAGGGCATTTAATTTGGCAATGTTAGGAAAGCAGGCATGGAGGCTGCTCACTAACACAGACTCATTGGTAGCCAAAGTTTATAAAGCAAGATATTATCCAAAGGATACTTTCTTAGAGGCAACTATAGGAAATAATCCAAGTTTTTGTTGGCGCAGTATCATGGCAGCGAAGGATCTAGTATGTGGTGGCATAAGAAGAAGAGTTGGGAATGGAAGTTCTACCTTGATATGGGAGCATCCCTGGCTAAATGATGAACTGGACCCTATGATTCACACGGAAATGCCGCAATATCTGTCTGGGGCCAAAGTAATAGGGCTAATTGATCGCGATACAGGCACCTGGGATCCGCATATATTGGTAGATATTTTCCAACCAAGTGATATACCCAGAATTCAGAGTATACCAATTGCCCCTGAGTATGATGATATATGGTATTGGTATGGTGACCCTAATGGATGTTATTCAGTCAAGAGTGGCTACAGGCAAATAATGGGGAGTTATGAGCATAATTCTAATGGTATTTTTAATGAATGGTTATCCCTATGGAAATTAAAAATACCACCAAAGTGGAAGACATTCTTGTGGAGAGCTATTTGTGATATCCTTCTTACCACAAACAATCTGCTTATAAAGAGAGTGGATGTTAACCCATTGTGTGCCATGTGTGGAAATGTGAATGAAGATACCATGCATGCATTAGTTTTGTGTGACTATGCACACTCCATTTGGGCAAAATCCAACCTTCCAATCCCCAATATTATCACAAATATTTTCCATGAATGGTTTAGTGCAATCTTGAATGTTCTAGACTTTGATGGAATTGTTTATGCAGCTGCAATTTTATACAATCTTTGGAGGGCCAGAAACGGAGCGGTTTGGGATGCCTGCCTACCAACACCAACGAAATTATTGTCAGTGGCGGCTGCCACAATGAAAGCTTGGAAGGATATTCACCATCGCCACTCGCCGTCACAGCCACGGACCGCCAGCCACCACCTCGCTGCCGAACAGCACCCACTGCCGCCGCTGGGACCGAACGCCGAGCCTGCCGGGAACGGACTGCCACCGCTGCATGCTGCCACGTCGGAATCCGTGATTGGCGAGATGATGACACCCGTCAAATGTTATGTGGACGCGAGTTATCATCGAGGAACCAATGTCGCGGCTGTTGGTGCGGTACTCCTCGATGCCAATGGCCACTACATATCCGCCTTCAGCGCCCCGTTAGCAGGTTGCCACTCACCGCTCATGGCCGAGGCTTTGGCATGCAAAGAAGCTTTATCATGGCTTAAGAGGAGGAATGAGCTATCTATACGGATTCAGACGGATTGTCAACAGTTACAGTGCTACTTATCTGGGCCACCACCCACGTTACGCTCGCATTTAGGTTATGCCATCGATAGTTGCAGAACCTATATGTCTGCCTTTAATTATTGTTCAGTGCTTTATATTCCTAGATTACAGAATTTATTAGCTCAAACTTTAGCTACTTCAGTACTTAGTTTCAATACTGCTATGTACTGGAACAATGTTCCACCAGACTCTATTTTAACTCTTCTATAAATACAACCGCCAGGTTGACTTTCAAAAAAGCTTACATTTTTTTCTTATGAGTAACTATTCAATCTTAAATATTATATTTTGCTTTAAAAGTAATACACTTTCCTTTATAAGGAGTGAATTTCATTTTTGGTCCTACTGTTATAGGGGCTTTTCCAATTTTAGTCCACCATAATTATTTTTGTTACATTGCGTCTACTATTATTAAAAAGAGTTAATAACCGAAGTAGTCCATTGACTATGCTGTAATTACCAATTTAGTCATCGACTACTATTCTTACTCGATTAAGTCCTCAACTATGCACTTTTTACCCAATTTAATCCTCCATTAATTAATCTGTTTGTTGACTATTAAAATTGAGGGCAAAATTGTAACTCTATAAGCTCTCTTCCTCCTTCCCCATAGAGCAGCCCAAACCTCCGCAAATGAAACTTCGCAGGTTTCATATTCTTCTCAGAAAGGAGAACGCTGCTCTTAATTCAGAATCTCATTACATGACTGTTGAGAAGGATGAGCTTAAAGAAGAAAAAATTGCACTGGAAGCCACTAGTACAAATTTAACCAAAAATATAGGACTATTAGCATCTGTTGTTCTAAAAAGAGATTGCAAAACACGCTCGGTGGCATTTTTGTAATTCTGTAAATAACATTATCAACTGTTATATTAATACAACAGATGCTAACAGTATAATTAAAAGAAAACGGTGACTTTTGGAGACTGTTCTAAAATAAACAGTAGTCTCTTCTAACAAAAACCCTATTTCCCCTTAGCTCCTCCGATCCCCAATCTGATTTCTCATTAACTCTCCTCAGTCGACTGCTAATAGAAACAACGATTGAAGGTGGTGACGGCGTCTGACTCCTCTCCCTCTTGTCGATGACGGCGGTTGAGCATCAGCAATTTGAGCAACGGCAGTTTACATCTGACGAGAATAGTGGTGGCGGCGAGCAGTAGCGTCGTGAGCAGCAACAACGACGACGTGAACTGCGGTGACCCTACCAGCTTCGGCGACCATCTCAATATGCCCAGATCTATTTTAATGCTCTTACGTGCTCATAGCCAACGGGAGCTAGAGCTTTGTTGTGGATCTCAGAGTTTATTGCTTGTTATGTTGGACTCTGTCTCCGTTTATTCTTTTATGTGCTTATTATTTTTAGTATCATGGTTATGAATTATTGAGTATGTTTTAGTTTATGGATGTTTTGCCTAAATGTTGTGTGCATAGTGGTTCGTATACTTTGATAAATTAGTTCTTTCCTCCCGTGTATCATTTGTGGTTAAGGCTTCATGTCTGGCATGATTTTTAAAATTTACTTTGTGGCTATTGGACTGAATGCATTTTGAAATGTCAGAAGCAAGTATTGCCGACTCTAGAAAGTCACCTAATTTCCACTATTTTTAATTTATTTATTGTTTTATGTTTACTATTATTATGTAGTATAGGCAGATGAAAAGAAAAATATTGAAGGAAGGATATTGATTATATAATACATTTAAGAGTCAAATGATTTCTCTTGGCCATTACATTCTATCATTGTCTAGAGTAACCATTTGCTATTTATTCTCATCCCCGCCCTCAAGAGTCAAATGGTAATCAGTTTATGATGGGTTATTTTTTGCTGTTTAGACCCCTAAAGATCAATTTGAACTATGGATGCCTTTGTCTAATCAAGGATGGAATCCCTACTACACTGAATCTGGTGTTGTCTCCAGTAAGTGATTTCAAAGCTGTTAATCAGTCAATTAAATTCACTTATTCAGTAAGTGATGTTGGTGTCATGGCTTGGCTTTTCTTTATGTAATTTAATGTTCATTCTCAAGCAGCATTACCCAAAAAGTCTGAGAATTCTGAATGCCACTCTTGTGATTTCTTATTTGGAGGTAAATCCTGTTTGGCAAGATTCAATGTACCTATAATTGATTATTTTTATGATAAACTGATAATATTAGTTCTTGTTTTAAGTTGTGACAATTCTAAAGTGTAAGACTAAACCTATTTTATATTTTGCTGTTGAATTGCTACTATTTTTTGGTGGGGGTCATGAAGCACTTCCATGGATATCTTTGATGTGGATCGCTCTATCCATATTTCAAAATATGATATATCTATAGTCAAGGAGCTGCCCGATGAATTTTCTTAGAGCACAAGGGACTAATGAAGTGCTGCTTCTTCAGCTCTTCATTCATAATAGCATTATTAATATAGTTTCTTGTGAGAAAGGAAATGGTTCAACTATGAAAGACTTTATTTTGAAAAAATTTTGTGCATTAAGGATGTAGTTTTGATACTATAAAATTGATAATACAATAATGAACCAGCTTTATGGCAGTATAATCTCGGGGAGCATAATAAATTGCAGGCTTTGGACACAGGAGAAGATGAAGTATAAGCTTTGGTAAGAAGATGAAGTGTCATAATTCATAAATCTCACTCTGTTTCTCATTCATCATTTTCAAGACAGGTTGGCAGTTTAGAGAACATTATCAAGCACTCTCAGCTTGAGATCATTGAGCTTAAACATTCACTGGAAGAGCAAAGGTACCTTCTGTTCATCTTTGGTTGTATTGGCATGATGCTATATGATTAAAGAGTAAACCCCATAATTCTGTGAGTTCTATGAGGATTCTATCATAAATATCTCCACTCTCCATAAATATGTCTAACTTCGAATATGACTCTTTTGCATTTAGTTTTAGCCCTATCCCTAATAAGAAAAACATAATTTTAAAGATAGATGAATTTTGTATTGCATGTCTTTGACAGATAATTTGATTTGTCTTCTATTGCAGAGCATTGAGATTTGTTGTCTGTATGAACTTAACACAGTATCTTCAAACATAATGATGGTATGTCATGATCAAATTGCTTTGATGTTTGAGTTTGTTGATCAGTATATAGATATTTTCTTGGCAGTATTTGTGGAATAATTTTACAGTAATATATTTCTTTTGTTTTTGGCAGATATCCCAGAAATATAGTTTAATTTATGTGTTTACATAGCTTGAACTTGTATTTGTTTATGACCTCGAAACTACTACTGTAGTATACAGAAATAGGATTATCCCATACCCTATTTTTTTTACTGTAAGATTCATAAATTTTAATATATTTTTCAGTTAAATAATCTGGTGTTTGTTGTTAATCTTGTACGGTATTAGCTGGCCATGATTTTTTTCTTCCTATGAAGTTAAGATGTTTGTGTTGTTTATTGCATCAACAAAATGATTTAGTTTCTTCAAAATATTCTGTTGCTTCTACCCTCCTTCCTCCTTCCTCCTTATTCTGATAATTCTTATTAAATACTCTGCAGTAGAGGTACAAATTTCAACATCCACAGCCAAAGAGACCAAAGTCACTGAGAATATATGAATGTCATACTGGAATAAGTAGTTCGGTGGGCACCACTCCTTAAATACTTATATGCCTTACCTATTTCTTATCTTCTAGTAGACTACATATGATGGTTGTATATATATTTATGCATTTTCATGGTCTTGTGCATTTCTAGGTTTGCCTTACACTTCAATGCAGTAAGTTTATATTTAATATTATATGATCCTTGGACTTTTGTAGGATGAATCTGATGAAATGTTAAGCTGAGGTTTCAAGGATCAATTTATGATGACTATATATATCTTCCACCAGAGCTTGAGGCCAGGTTATCACTATTTTTGTGTGTGTACATTCACTCTAGCTTCCTCCATACATGCATAGATGCTTAACTTCATTGAAGCTATTATAGTCAATATACTTGATTTCTTTCTTTGGGGTACAATAATTGCATGCGTGATGTGATGTACTCTTGAGATGATTTTGTTTAGAAAATATCATGCATTTACTGATTGATACTGAAATTAGATTACATGCTACATTTTGTTAACATTAAGTATAAGTCATTTATTGAAAGTCAGATTTATCTATTCAGGTTGTTGATTGAAATTTATTTTATTTATTATTGTTAGACTTTTTTTTTTTGAATGCTATTATTGTTAAACTATTGTTATTAAATATTGTCAATTTGTTGATATGTGTTGTAGTGTGAACAGGTTATTAATTGAAATTTATTTTATTTATAATTGTTAAAATGTTATTAAATATTGTGAATTTGTGAATGTGTTGTAGTGTGAATTAGAATATATTATTATCAATTGATGGATTGAATTGATTATGGTTGATTAAATTTGATTATGTTGAATTTGGTTGAAAGATTGAAAGACAATGAACTGAGCTATTTTTTTTTTTTTTTTATAAAAAGGATAAGATAGGCGTCAACAGACGCCTATCCTATTTTTTAAAATTTTTTTTTAATACTATAGGCGCCTGTTTCTTAAAAGAAACAAACGCCTATTGTCAACTTAGGCGTCGGTTAACAACAGACGCCTAAACTATAGACTATCAGTGTCTGGTTCATAGGCGTCTGTTGTAAAACAGACGCCTTTTGCCTTTTACAACAGACGCAGATGACCTATTTTGTACTAGTGAGCCCAGATTAAGAACCTGCAGACTGAAATAAACGAAACAATTCGTTCCCAAACTACCAACATTGATATCATTACTTCTCCGCCACAGCTAACAAATGACCATCTTAGAACAAGTATACATGATTATGCATCATCCTCAGCTGCAGCTACCAGACCCGTTTTGGTTGTGCCTTTACACAATGACCTTCAAATGTACAGCACGACTAACAACGCAAAGGCTTTGCAGAATCTCCCACCCAGTGTGAGTAGACCTCGCCCACAATACCCATCACCCTCGGATTCATTGCCATCTCGTGTGCTCAATGTGGCATCAAGCACAACAGAGGATAGAACCACATTATTGCATGAGCTATTACCATCATCACAGTGACCCTGCAACTCCATGTGTAGTTGATTGTTCGGTCTCAAGAATCTCTAATTGCTCAACTGATTAGTGTAAATGTGGTTATCGTTCTTGATTTCTTTCGGTTTTAATGGGTTGCTTTCTTTAAAAAAAAAAAAAAAAAAAAAAAGAAGGTGGAGCGTTCACCGGACGGGCATATCACGGAGATCGTGTATAAGGGCGTGCATAATCACCCGAAAGCTCAGGTGACGAGTCTCCGGTGATCGCTGCCGTCGTTAGGAGCGGAAAGCTGTTCGTCAGAGACGATGGCCCAAGGGGGCGGATCTTATTGTTTCAGAGCTCAGGCTCCGATATGGGCCAACATTCAGCACTATGGTTGTATACAGGAGAACTAAGATAGATGTTTTATTATCCCTCTTTTGTGAGCTTCACTATTATCTTTTTCCTATTACATAAACTCCATTTCTTATCTGATATTATCCAAACCCAGTTCTCCAACTCCATCTCCATCTCCATCTTCATCAACCTAAGGTATGTTTCATACTTTCTCCAACATCACTCAATTCCATTTTTTTTTTTTTTTTTTTTGCTTTGATATATATAGTTTAGCATTATGCTTTGCCCTCTCAATTCACTAAGAGTCCGTTTGAAAACTCGAAAAATGACTTCTGTGTTTTTGGAATTTTCAGTGTTCGGATGCAACAGGAAAATTCAGTCAACGGAAAACATTTTCCGTTGACTGGGAAAAATGAAGCCATTTTGGCAGAAAATGACTTCGGCCAAAATGTTTAAACATACAATTTTACTCATTTTTCTAGAAAATAAACTAAACACACCAGCCAAGCACCTGTTCAGAAGACATGTAGTAACTCTCCTATATGGGAGGTCATGAAATCGAACCTCCGTGGAGGCGTTGAGTCAGTAGCATTAAGTTCAAAATATTTATCTCATTTTGATTGAGCGATCACTATGTATGAAAATACATTTAAATAACATGGCCCCTCAGCATACAAACAATAGAAAAAACAAAAACTGGTAATGGTAACAAATTAAACTGTGCATTTTCTATTGAACGACATGAAGTTTAGAAAGTAGCTAGCTAGAAGATGCAATGATTTTAAGCCATAATGTTGCATTATGCACCATTATCTTCTATCTCTGCTATTTTCTTGCTCAATAATTGAGACTAATAATATGAGTTCCAGAAACACTGTAGAGAAGTTCAATATAATGGCTTATGCTGCTGTAACCACTCTAATCAAAATAGTAGAGCACCACCTTGTGGAGCCCAAACTACTTTCGATTTTTTATGCCGGAGGATTGAAGGTGGCGCTGCTTCAAATGATCGAGTTGCTGTCTGTCAATCTCTGCATTCTGCAAGCCTTTTTGGAGGAATGTAAGATGAAAATGAATGAAGGGGACACCTTGGCTAAGATACTGTATAAAGATATCCAAAACAAAGTTGCTAGAATATATATAAATTACAGAATAGAAAATGATCCAAAACAAAGTTGCTAGAATATATATAAATTACAGAATAGAAAATGATCTAAAAGGAGTATATTTGGCAGCTTATCTGGAAGAGAATGCATTTTTGGCTCGTGAAAAACTTCATTCGACCTTGAATCATGTGGTAAGAAATATTGAGGAAGTTAAAGAATAGATCCTGGCAGAAAAAAAAAAAAGATCTGGTTTAGAGCTTGAGATAGAAAACAACACAGTTTGGGATACCTACCGAAATGCTTTAGATCCTGAGAATGAAGTGATTATAGGACTTGACAGTGATATAGAGACGATAATTAACCAGCTCTGTTATTCACACTTGATGAGATCAGTTTTCACCATTTTGAGGAAAAGTAACATTGACAAGTTTCAGAAATATGTTGAAAATCCAGAGCAGAAACTACAAGTTATCCCACTCGTCGGGGAATGAGGTATAGGAAAAACTACATTAGCCAAAAGAGTTTATGGACATCCAATTACTATTGCTTGCTTTCAAATTCGAGTATGGGTAGTTGTGTCTCAGGTTCATAACCTCAAAGAGATGCTCATTGGTCTATTACGTTGTATTTCACCAATAACAAGTGAAATCTACGACATAGACGATGCTCAAATAGCTGAGCAATTATGCAGAAGTTTGATGGGCCAGAAGTATTTAATTTTTTTGGATGACATATGGACCACTGCTGCATGGGATGCATGTAAACAATATTTTCCATTAAGTCATATTATTGTAGTGCAAGTTTAAATAGGGCACTTTATGGCTACTTAGTGGTAGCATTAATGTTGTAACGGAAATAACAGTTTCCGTTACAAAGCCTATATTGATGGCATATAAGGCTATATAAGTATAGGTCCTCCCACTGCTCTGGAACACCTGAAACACACCATCTATACTGTCCGGAGACCAAGTGGGAGACAGCGTTACTCTGCAGAAATTGCTACTACGATTATTCACAATGCAATACACAAAGGTATCAACTATGGTTGGAGTTTTGCTCGATTCCTATGCTTCCGCTACGAGGTTAGATCATTACAATTATAATATTGTATAATTATTCTAACATTTGGTATCAGAGCCTGTTTAATCTCTGCCTAGTTGATAAATTTGCATATGATATATATTTTGAATTATATATTATGCAATATATGTTTTACTGCTGTTTTTTCCTCGAAAATTTGTTTGCAGTATGGATATCAGTTGCTATGAAATGTATGATACAGAAGTACATATGCATATATTCCTGTTATTGTATGCATGTTGTGAAATTTGCATCGGATATGTGTTTTCGAATATGAAGTATATATTTTTACTATTTCTCCTGTCCATATCATCCCAATGCATATCTAAATCGTTGGACAAAGAGATAATGTGAACAAATAGATAATGTGATATCGGAATAGCTTATTTGTTCACATTACTATTTTTACTATTTGTTCCTATTATCTGTCCTCGTTGTTCAAATGTGCAATCCATTCCAATTATTTGTTCACACGGATTCCACTGTCTATGCGTTCAAAATCACAAATTATATATATAAATATATATACCTGGGTTTGTTACTGTTGGTATATATTTTGTTCTTGCCTGGAATTGTTGTCTTTTTCCTTTTTCGGCGAGCTTTCACCAGAGGTAAGGAGCACTATGGAGTGGGTGCTGTCGGAAAACTGTGTCAGCAACATTGCGACTCCTATTTTGGTGGTCAACCGCTGTCTTCGCCGATGTGAAGAAGGTCACCAGCCGGCTATGCATGAAGAAGATGGAGGGTCGCCGGTGTTTCCTCTACCTATTTTCTACGATAGCGTATAAGCAGCGCCGTGGGGCGCTGTACGGCAGCTACCGGTTATTTTATTGTCCGGAAAGGTTGGCTGCCATTGATTTCGCTACTACGAGTCTACGAGGGGAGGAATGAAGTTGATGTGGCTTCCAATCGGCGACAAAGAGGAGGCTTCCCTTCCGGTGATGTCGCCGGCGTTCGCCTGGTCTGCAGTCCTTCGGCTGGGTGTGGTCATGGAGAAGGCATGCAGTAAAGGAGTAAAGACAATGAAGAGTCTCCATGGTGCGTTAATTACCAGGACTATGTGGTCCAATGGTACCCGGGTTGGACTTCCATTTGGAAGATTGTGAGTTCGAGCCTCAGTAGAGGCGTTATTAGCTCTTTGTGTTTCAGTAGGTTGAGAAAGTATATGAACAGATACTACATTGTAATAGAGCTAGTAGCATTCAAAAAAAAAAATTATCATTAATTAGTTTTATTTTTTAAATTGGCAAGTTTTGAAAAAGTTTTAATTATTCATCATATTACCATTCTTATTTTAATAATAATAACAATAATTTTTTTTATTGTTATTAATGGTAATTGAGTAATTATGGATCTTTTTGAGCATGATTATTATTTTAAAAAATCTTTTTCTTTTTAGATTGTCATAATAATTTGTGCTAAAATTTGCTTTAATGCATATTGTTATTGTTTTGTTACATTATTTATGGTAAAGGTAAATTGCTATATTTTGACTAATTGTCGTGATTGGCTGATATATTAAGACGATTGGCAATTATTGCAATTGTTATGGTAATTAGTAATTGAAGCTATTTACTTTCGTTACCAATAAGTAATTGTTTGACACGTTTTCTTGTCATTCAGTTTGCATTATGATTTTGTTTTGGTAATAATGACATTAATATAGTTTCAGTCCATAACCGCTATTAGTTATGCCTTTATATTAGTTTATTAAAGTTGAAAATGTTGGTTATTATATTTTCCAACTTTAATATATTTTGGGTTTTTAATTTTATTACGTTTTAAAATTTTCCCGAAAAATGTTTTAAAGGCTTGCGGTTTCAGCAATTGCTTTTCCATGTTAAATCTCCTAATTATTATAATATTATGTGATTATTGTGGCTATTCATTGCAATTTCATAATTTTGCAACTTTGAATTCGATAATATTTTTAATTATGGAGTGTAATTTTGAATAACAATTTTGGAAAATGCATATGGTTATGGCAATTGGATATTATTATCCATTTTAGTCTTGCCATAATGATTTAGATTATGATGTTAAGAATTATACTTTGAAATTCATTTGAATTTGCTTGTCCAAAACTAATGTGGTAATAATGATGATATTATTTAACATTTAATAATAATTATTATTAATATTAAATGTTGTTCGGTTACGATTAAGAAAATTGATTATTCCGTTATTACCGTTATGTAATAATTACAGTAATAACGATTATCAGTTTTGAATTGAGGAATCAATATGTCGTAACATTGTTATCATTATTGTTTTTGGATTGTTGATGCCCACTTTGATTGAGTATGGATGTTTGATTTTATATTCATATTTTTAAGTTTGTTTTATGCATATAATTAAATTAAGTGCATAATATTATGGTTTAAATTATGCAATTTAGTTTGTGAGAATTTAATTTGTAAATGTCAACATATCGTATGGTTTTGATATGGTTAGAATTTACAATTTTAAACTAGTTCTCATAAAGTTTACTATATGCATTGAATCTTTTTTGTATTGGGCCTAAAAGCTAAAACTTTTCAATAATTGAAAAGTATAGGGTTATTATAAATTATTATTCAAATTTTATAATCCCTAAAGTTTTGGATTTATGTTGTTATTTGAATAATAGTTTTATAGCTCATTTTAAATTGTTATTATGGTGCACAATTTATTTGGATATAAGCATATTGAATTTCACATATGATCGTTCACTAGCATAACATTATATTATGCCTTTGGAATTGCATAAGTTAGGAATTATAATAATTCCTTGTTAGCGTGAACTTTGTGTATGGAATTATATACGGTAGTGCATTATGTTTAAGCACCTTTAGACCGTCTAAATTGTTCACCTAAGATCAAATCTTTCCATATGTGAACTATTAAAGACTTGGAAAGATTATTTGTCAATTATGCCTTTAGTGTGAGAAAACATAAACCGGTGAAAAGTTTCTCGGAAAGTGGGCAATGTGCTACTAGTTTCCTTTAAACATTACTCTGTCTAAGAAGTTGGTTATTCTTAATGAGGCTCTGTCCCAACCAACTTTCCTGGGAGTACACTTGGAATTGCTTATAATATTGTTGCATAATTGTTTTTAGGCTTTAAAGTTGATGACTAAGATATTAAGAAAATTGTCTAGTGATCTTATAATTTTGATTAATTAAGTAGTAGCCACGATATCTTTGATTAATTGAAATTTTGTGAGATCACATACAGTCATAGACGTATTGATTGTGATTAATTATATGATATAATAAAATTTAGCACACAGGCAATTTTGTTATGTTTATATAATTAATTAGGGTAAAAACACCAAACTATGATCATAATTTAGCCCACAGGTAATTATGCATCGGAATATAGTTTTGGTGAGTTTTATCATTACAGATAGGAAAGTCAATTTATTTAACATATGGTTTTAATATAAATAAATTGGCGTCTTCTATCATAAAGTTATGATATATGTACATATTCAAAGGTATTTTTATGTGTACATTTTGTGGTATTAGTTTAGTTTCTTTTATGTGTATTTATTATGTATGGAAGAAATTTGGATTAATAGCTTTGGTACATTAATATTCTTTTGTGTACAGATATCAAGTGATCAATACAATTTCATAACTGAAATCATTAAGTTATTTTGATCACTTTGTGACTAATTACATGAAGTATAATAAAATCTACCCACATGAATTTTATTATATTAATGTAAATAGTCAAGATAAAATATTAAATCATATTTCTTAATTTACCCACATGGATTAAGAAAAGGAACATGGTTTGACAGTTTTATCATAAGTTGTAGATGGATCTAATTGAATAAAACTTTAGCCCACAAGCAAGTTTTATGTCACTAGATTATTCTATCCCCTTTGATAATAATTTTATCGTAAAGTTTTAGTTGAGTCTAATTGAACAAAACTTTAGCCCACAGGCAAGTTTTGTGTCATTAGATTCTCCTATTTGATTATCATAAAATCTCAGTTGAGTCTAATTGAATAAATCTTTAGCCTACAGGCAAGTTTTATGTCACTAGATTCTTATGTTTAAATTGATGATCAAGATAAAATTTTATCATACCAATTTTAGAATTTATAACTTTAAGGCCAGTTATAATTCTATGTGTATATCATTTATGCTCAAGAATAACTTATTTAGTGGGAGTAATGGTTTGATCAGTGGGAGTGATCATTTAAAAGATCAATAAGATGTCCCATTTGATCAGTGGGAGTGATCATTTCGAAAGATCATTAAAGATGTCTCACTTCAAGATTGCTCCACTTCAAGGATAAGACACCTTGCTTTGTTATTATAAAATCAATAGTTCAATTTGTTGAGCTAGCTACAAGTTGTGCAACATATTTCTGAAAATGTTGTAACAACATTAATAGTTTTTATTATAACAATGGCATTAAGTTTATGGTGAACTATCACGAGTTAGATTCTTTAGCATTTATTGGAGTCGTTCGTCTCATCAAATTGATCCTGGGCCATTAAGATTTAAAAGGTTCAAGATTCAATGTTGACAGACATAAAGCATGCAAAGAGTCATGATGTTGGTTCATATGGATGAATCTTGAGGATTTGTTTCCTATTTCCTTAAGTTTATACTTGCACCAAGTGGGAGAATGTAAACAATATTTTCCATTAAGTCATATTATTGTGGTGCAAGTTTAAATAGGGCACTTTATGGCTACTTAGTGGTAGCATTAATGTTGTAACGGAAATAACAGTTTCCGTTACAAAGCCTATATTGATGGCATATAAGGCTATATAAGTATAGGTCCTCCTACTGCTCTGGAACACCTGAAACACACCATCTATACTGTCCGGAGACCAAGTGTTTGGGCGAAGACAATGCGTTCCCAGGAAATATGAGTTAATTGGCAAACGCATTGTTCTTGGTTGCAGTGGATTGCCACTAGCAGTTGTTGTGATTGCTGGACTTTTGGCAACAGCAAAAGAGTCTCTAGAAATATGGAAAGATGTTGCGGAAACTTTGGATAGAGTTGATACATATGATTAAAACAACAGAATTTCAAAAATACTTTCATTGGGCTACAACTACTTACCTAGTCACTTGAAAGCTTGCTTTCATTATTTTGGTGTCTTTCCTGAAGACAACTTCATTCCTGTTAAGAGACTAATCAACTTATGGGTTGCAGGGGGATTTTTAATGCCACATAAAAATATGAGTTTGGAAGAAGTGGCAGAGAGTTACTTGGATGATCTCATTAATAGAAATCTAGTTCAAGTTATTGAGCTGAGTATTGACAGCAAAGTTAAATCATGTAAGGTTCATGATCGAGTGCATGAGGTTTGTGTGAGAGAAGCAATAAAGGGGAATGCTTTGTGCATTATCAATGACAATCATGCTCCAAAGTCTAGTCGTTCGTTAAGCTGTCAAACAAGTTATTGGCCAGTCAATCAAGCGAGTTATGGGAATTGCACTCCTGATAAAATCCATTCCATTCTCTGCTTTAGTAAAGATGTACAACATTCAAAATGTAGGTTGGTATACCCATGTTTGAAATTGCTAAGAGTATTGGATTTATCATTAGTTAGATGGTCACAATGCCTATCTAGTGAAATAACGAATTTGGTTCATTTGAGATACTTGGCTTTAAGTACCATTGGTTCTCTTTACAAGCTCCAATTTTTCAAGCTTAAAAATTTTCAAACTGTCATAGTTACTTCGTGGATCAAAAAATGTCCTTTGCACCTGCCATGTGATATTTTGGGTTTGCCATGATTGAGGCATTTGCATGTTGACAAGAGATGTTCACAGTATCTCCCTTGCTTAGTAAAAAACAATCTACAAACTCTTTATTGGTTGAAAGTTGCTAGCTCCGACAAAAAACCAAACTTCAGAATGGTTCCAAACCTAAAGGAACTTGGGATTTACGTTGAAGGCCAACTGGCCCCTAGCTATCTAGGGAGCCTTGTGTATTTACATCTACTTGAGAAGCTGAAGTTTGAAGTAGGAAGAGTTGAGCGCTTTTATCTTCCAATTGGTTTTCCGCCAAACCTTAAGAAGTTGACACTTTGTTATACTTATCTTCCGTGGGAAGAGATGGACACAATTGGCAAGTTGCCGCACCTTGAGGTGCTTAAACTAAAAGATTTCGCGTTCTGTGGCTCAAAGTGGGAACAATCAGAGCAGTGCTTTTGGGAATTAAAGGCACTTCTCATTTCACGTTCAGATCTCAAATATTGGAATGCAAATTCTAATCATTTCCCAGTTTTGGAGCACCTGGTCTTAAGATATTGTTGGGAATTGAAACAAGTTCCAATTAGTTTTGCATATATTGGAACACTGAAGTTGATTGTGTTAGAATGTTGTTATTCTTCTCTTGTGACTTCTGCAATGCAGATTTCCTCTGCAAAGAAGTTATTGCTTGAAGGAACGACAGATTGTCCACTTCATGTTCGTGAAGTTAGAACTAAGGTTTCTCTCTAATTCTTGTTCATTATTTCAAAATATTAGTTTACTGCCTTCTAATTCCATGTATTAATTTAATTAATTATTTATTTTTGTACTCATTTTCAATTACGTTTCAAGGTTGAATTGCCAAATAATGAAAGCTTTGAAGAAGAAAATGTAGTAAACTCTGAAGAAGAAAATGTGGAAAGTGTGAAAAGTTCTGAAGAAGAAAATGTGAAAAGCTCTAAAGAAGAATGCGTGAGAAGCTCGATGGTTTCTCTCTAATTCATTTTCTTTATTTCAAAATATTAGTTTTCTACCTTCTCATTCCATGTATTAATTAATATAATTATTTATTTTTGTACTCATTTTCAATTACTTTTCAAGGTTGAATTGCCATATAATGAAAGCTTTGAAGAAGAAATTGTAGTAAACTCTGAAGAAGAAAATGTGGAAAGTGTGAAAAGTTCTGAAGAAGAAAATGTGAAAAGGTCTACAGAAGAATTCGTAAGAAGCTTGATGGTTTCTCTCTAATTCATTTTCATTATTTCAGAATATTAGTTTTCTACCTTCTTATTCCATGTATTAATTAAGATAATTATTTATTATTTATTTTTGTACTCATTTTCAATTTCTTTTCAAGGTTGAATTGCCATATATTAAAAGCTCTGAAGAACAAAGTGTGGAATGCTCTAAAGAAGAAAGCGTGGGAATATATAAAGAATTAAGTGTTGGAAGCTCTGATCAAGAAAGGTTGAAACATCGGAAGAGAGTGATGAAAAATCTGAAGAAGAAGGTGTCGAAATCCCTGAATGCATTCAAAGATTTGAAGAGGAAAGTGCTAAGAAGAAAGTGAGTTAGGAATTTTTAAATTTTGGGCTTATTATAAACTTATGATCCAAAGCCAAGGTATGTATGTATATACCTATGAAACTTGTGGTTAAACTCCATATTATCTTTTGCAATTGTCTGCTACAATTCAACTGTGTATGTTATGATGTTTTTCTGTTCCAATGACACCATGTCCCAGTTGTAACAATCCATTGTTCAATTCAGTATTTCTTTTACAACATATTGAAATGCTTAGCTTTTTGGTGCCAATGAAACCTGCGGCATATATTCATGAGTGATCCTTAAACTTGGAGCTGAGGTTCTCTCACCTATTGGAGTCCTCATTGTACTAGCATTTTGGGATGGACTCTTCTTTTAGATCGACTTGAGTGCTTATATAGTCCAGATTACCTTATTTTAAAGAGCAGACGAATATAAGACAATAACTAATCATTTGAATTTGAATGTTGAAAAATAAACTTAAATAATGCTGAATTGTGTTGTCTCAAGGTAAGTACCAATTTATTTTTATTATTTTGTTCTCATTTTTCAAAATAATGAAATCTCTGAAGATTAAAGTGTGCAAAGCTCCGAAGAATAATGTGTTGAAAGCTCTAATCATGAAAAAGGGCTGAAAGCTCGGAAAAGTGTGGTGAAGAAGAAGGTGTTGAAAGCTCAAAGGAAAGTGTGGAGAGCTCTAAGAAGAAAGTGATAGAGGAGGAAGAGGCTATTCTATTGCAATGCAATATCAACATAGTAGTTGGGTATAAACATAATTGTACTTTCATTTCATCCGAAGAGGATGCTATTCTATTGCAATCGAATTTGAACTGCACTTTATCTTTCAGCTTGTAGGCTCATGATTGAAGTTAATCATTGCCGACATCTACTGTTTGGTTTCATCGAGTTCAGAACAGGCAAAAATGTTGCAGGCAGTCCATAAATATATCCACTTTTCCAGTCCAATCCAGATTGGTGTTCATCATTCTCTTTTGGTTGATTGAAGGTGCTTATCATCTCGCTTTCAGGGGGAAAGAAACTTACACAAACAGAAAAGGTCTTTTGCTTCAGTTCCCAGTGGATTCTTCAAGCACAGCTCAATGGTTCATCAAAATGTTGTATTTTTTGCTAAGTTGAACTCATCAAATTGATTTGTATCTTAAAAATGCTTATTATGAGAATGAGATATTTTTACATTCTGAGGTTGTAGCATTTCCTTGAACTATATATATATATATATATATATATATATATATATATATATATATATACACTAGTATTTGTCTCGTGCGATGCACGGAAAATATGTTATAAAAATACACACTATATGAGGTTTATTCATATATAAAATTTTTGTTATTTAATAATTATTATGTGTGAATTCCTATGATAAAATTATGAACATAAATATATTTACAATTAAAATAATATTTAAGGTGGGTGATTACTACAAATCTTAAACTATATTAAAAATTTAGTACATAGTATTTAATATTATAAATTTTTTAAGAACTTAGTAAACTACAATAGTAATTGAATTACAATTTTAGAGTCACCACGGATCAAAACTTTTAGACCTTTGAGATTTCTAACTCTAGATGTAGCAACATACAATTGACCTTTAAAGACCAAAATCACAATCTTAGTTAGAACATTGATTTTTTCTTCCAAATACTATCGAATTAAGTGTGTAATCAATAAAAGATGAGAACTAATAATTCGAGAATATAATCTTAATGTTACTAAGCCTACTTCACGTCAATTAAGTTGGAGAGTGTTGTTGGATAGTATCCGATGAATCCACGAATAACGCATCTTTGTCTCCGTAGTCCTCAATATGCACATCAACAATCTTAAATATTAAGCCACATAGCTATGCTATATATTAATTTCAAACTTATGGACTTTGGGGTTGCATGCATGCTTCTTAAAGCCATATGGCTTTAAGATGTGAAAATTAAATGTTGCATTTAATTTTCACATCTTAAAGTAATTTTCACATCTTAAAGTCATATGGTCTTGTGAAAATTAAATGCAACATTCAATTTTCACAAGGCCATATAGCTTTATTATATAATATAGGATATGATATATATAGGGAAGGGATCAGGTGCATTTGTGGCTTCCCGTGCGGACGTGTGGTGGATTAATGTGCGTGAGGTTTATACTTAATGTGCGTGAGTGTTGTGCTTAATGTGCCTGAGATTTGTACTTAATGTGCGTGATGTTAATATGCGTGAGTTTTGTACTTAATGTGCCTGAGTATTGTGTTTAATGTGCATGAGATTTGTGCTTAATGTGCGTGAGTATTTCAGAATTACGAGCTCAGAAGGAAGCAGAACAGAAACTCACGCACATTAACGCCCAAGCTTCTTGTTAGTTCTTCCTTCAATTTGGCCATGGATTCTGGATTATCAGCTACCTTCAGTGCAGTTGAATGTTTATATAGATGACGCACGCACAGTAAAATTTGCACAGCAGTTAAGTGTGGATTTCTGTTGTATTATTCCCATAATTCTTAACCACCATAGCCCGCCTCCGCATCATCATCATCAGGGAGGCGGCAATGGCTACTGGAATGGGGAAGAAGCTGACATCTATATTTTCTGCTGCATTTTACACATTCACGCACATTAAGTACAAATCTCAGGCACATTAAGCACAACACTCACGCACATTGAGTACAAATCTCACGCACATTAATCCACCGCACATCCGCACGAGAACCTTTCACTATATATATATATATATATATATATATATATATATATATATATATATATATATATATATATATATATATATATATATAGGGTGGCCTTCAAGTAGGAACCACTCAATAGGTGAGAACATAAGAACCCATCCCAGCCTTTGAATCTAAGTCAATTAATCATTAATATAAAAGATTCAAAAGGTTATAAGGGTAATTTTAGCCCCCTAATAATTTTGACTTAAATAATAAAATTGATTACATCCCTAGAATTTAGGTCAACAAGAAGGAATTCACTGGGACTCTAATTCAACGATTCACTAGGACTCTAATTCAACGATCTCCACATCCGCTCCAGGGCTACTCACGACAGTCGCCTGCGAATTATGGATAGCAGAGTGAATCCGACACCGGCAAACTACGTGAAACGACCAAGAAACTCACCGGAGAGAATGGCGGCAACAAACAACAACGAAAGTAAGTCCACTGAAACCCCATTACGGTGTTTGTCATCCGATTGTGGAATTCAATTGAATTCCTTGGTGATTCGCCATTCGTTAGTCTGGGTCTGGCGAATTCCATGGTGGAAGTTTTTGGAGGAGTACTGACGGCTCAGTCATGGCATCCTAAGTGCATACATCGAGGTGTGCCGTCATGGCAAACACACACAGTAGTTCTGCTTAGTATGGCACACACTGCGATACCCAAGTGCACAGCGCCTCCTGTCACAACCACCTGAGTTGTGTGCACACAATAGTACAATTTAGGAATGGGCACACACGAAAATCAGATCTACGATGAATGTATGTGCCCTTCTACACATCCCACACTCTAAGGCAGGTTTACCGTGTGTGCACCTAGGTGGTAAGTTATGTGCCAAACAAGTCACTAGTACGCGTGCACGTAGGACCATATGTTTGTGCCATTTACCTTAACTATATATTATGGTGACATAACGAGTGCAAAGCTTCTCAAGTCATAACGGCTCATTAGGGAGTTCATCCAGGTGTTCAATGGAAAACGCCTTTATCGTTGGAACTTCAAGCAGGGGCGACATATACTGAGAAAGGGAGTGTTGGACTTGCAACAAATACGGACACCGTAATAGCCGCAACTGTCTACTCCACCAGAAGCCAACATTATACAACATTCTTTGTATGGAGTAAGACATCGATTTTCAAAAAGATCACTTTTTCCATCATTGTATGATGGACTTCCCTGAAAAACATTGGTGCGCGTGTAAACGAGGTGCTCTACCAACTGAGCTATAGGCCTTAGTGCTTGTGATATCTATTTTATCATGTAGATAATTTCTTGTCAAGATGAATATTCTATTCTATGATCTAACATCAAGAATCTTTGATCTTTTTGAGTGGTATTGCTTATATGGAATATGCTATTTATAATCCATTGATGGGTTCCATTTTGTTCTATTTGAGATGATAAAAGACCTACTTAACTCAGTGGTTAGAGTACCGCTTTCATACGGCGGGAGTCATTGATTCAAATCCAATAGTAGGTAGAACTTATTAGATACCTGAGTCAATGGTATCTAATAAGTTTTTGACTCACCATTATTGTATTGATATTTTTTTTTGAATTTGTTTCTTTTCGATTTCATTTATTATTACAACATTATAGTTATTCACACATTCTTTATTATGCTATTTGTAAATGAATAATTGAATGAAAACTTGATTATACAGGCTAATAAATATATTTTTGAGTTAAATTGTGAGCATCTAACTGGTGTAGGTTGTGCGTTTTGCAAAAAAACACAGTACATATTAGTGTGCACCCTGGTTAATATGAGTGTGCCATTATGTGATGAATCAGTGTGCACTTCGGCTTACCTGTGTGTGAAATAAAGTGAAGTAATAGTGTGGCGATGAACAACAGGTCAGCAGTGCACATTGGTTTATCTGTGCGTGAAAAACTTCTTGTTCAAAACATCTTTAAAAACCCGGTAGATGTTCTACCATTCAATGTGCACTTTTGTTGAAATTGTTGTGCCTTTACATCCAGACCGTGAGCGGCTCTTCAGGTTACTCCGAAGTTGGTGTGCACCCTGGTTATGCTTTTTGTGCAAATGTGTGCAATGTTACCGGCTGATTGAAACCTCCAAAACCAGGACGAGGTGTTGCACCATGGTGTGCACTTGGATTTCAGGTATGTGCCATAAGGCACGAAAATGGTTTATGCATGCAAATGCATACAAGAAGGTGGTATGCACATGTGGAATACAATGAGTGCTATAATGTGACATGTTTTTTGTAACCATGAACTGGTGTGCACTTCGGTTGATTCGTGTGTGCCATTATTTTATCCACGAAGATGAGGTACATGTATTACACCTCAGTGTGCACTTGCTTTAGAACGCTGGTGCCATCACGAAGAGATTGAGAGTGTTCCTATTTCAGGTGTGTGCCATAAGGCACGAAAATAGTTTATGCATGCAAATGCAAACAAGAAGGTGGTGTGCACATGTGGAATGCAATGAGTGCCATAATGTGACATGTTTTTTGTAACCATGAACTGGTGTGCACTTCGGTTGATTCGTGTGTGCCATTATTTTATCACGGAGATGAGGTACATGTATTACACCTCAGTGTGCACTTGCTTTAGAACGCTGGTGCCATCACGAAGAGATTGAGAGTGTTCCTATTTGCAATGAGTCGGGTAAATAACATTGTGCGTTGTAATCGTGTTCACGCTATGTGCAGTTGAGCAGTCGTAATAAACCGAGTGTGCCATAATGCACTCGATGTGCCAAAATGTGGCTAGGAAACTGATATACTGAAACAATAGATTCTGGTAGAAGTGTTATTGAAAGAATATAGACCACCAAAGAATTAGCTAACAGTAATCATAATCATAATATATAAATGGAGCTAAATAAACTAAACACCAGAATGATGTTATGAACCACAGTCTGCACTTCTAGAAAAGTAGCCGAGGCATATTGGACAGAAGGTGTGCCCATGGGTTTTGTTTGTGTGTGCGTAAGTGAGAAGTGGCACTGCCCGAATGAAACGACACACAACGGGGTGCGAAGCTCAAATATAGTATCCCATAATGTGTGTAAAAGACAATATTTTGTCCCCACAGCATCAAGAAGACGCCACAAACCCTTGTGTGCACACGTGTTAAAACTTTTGTGCACTTAGGATGAATAGTGAGCGCTATAATGTCCAAAAGTACTAAATGATCGAAATCACGAAAAGCGGATTGGTGTTATATACGACGATGTGCACTCATGAGAAAACGACTATGCCATAGAGTACAGATTGAGTTTGGCCAAAAAATGACAAACGTGTAGTTGTGCCCTTGGGTAACAGTGAGTGTGCCAACATGAATGGTGGTACAGTCTTTGAGCAACCCCCTATACAACATGGTGAGCATTTGAGAAATGGTGTGCAATTGGGCTTCACCAAACTATGGTGCATTAGTTGTGCAAGCAAAGACCTACAATAAGTAGGGGCCCTTAGAGATTGATGGGTGTGCCGTTATGTGCAGGAACTCTGTATGTAAGAATCACCATACACGTCATGGACGATAGTGTGCACATGGCACGAAATGTGTGTGCCAAACAGAGCACAATGTGTGACCAGACATACTAGATTAAACAAGAGGTTGTGTATTCCAAATAAACTGAGTGTTCCATAAAAAGAAACCAAGAGAAGTGCTATTAAAAAATATAAACTATCCAAGGATTAGCTATCAAATATCATAATCACAATACACAAATGAAGTTATGGGAAACAAACTAAACTAAAGTGCTAATCAACTAAATCCAAATGCCCACGGGACCCTAGCATTATTAAGGGGCGTCACGAGATTCAACTGATGTACGAATGTTCTTGCAATGGTGTATGTTTATCTCAATTGATAAAATCTAACGCATATAAGTCATCTCAACCAATCAAGTCCCGTGGTATACGTATCACCCTTTTGCAAACCACAATCCCACACATTCACTGATTTCCCCACGAAGGTCTCCATGTGCTACATAGCAAAGACCCCGCAATCCACTTTGTTCTGTGCATCGCACCACCGCATCTGCATCCTTCTAGGAATAATCCTCCGTACAATAGTCCCATGCTGAACATCCACCATATCATCAAAGAACACAAACAAAAAATCCTTCAGGAAAAAAAAAAGAGCGAACACCATTAGGAAACAATGGGAATCAAATAAACAACAAAATCAAACATCCGGGCAAAAATAGAATGTGTGTGAACAACGGTAAACAAAGCATGTGCACTTTGGAATATTGGTGTGAGCCACAGTGTCTGACAAAACAGAGACCAAACTATTGTGATACACGATGGTGTGCACATTGGTTTACCTGTGGGTGCCAAAACGTGTAGAACAAATTTCAAAAAGTACAACAAAGTAAACTAAAACATACAAAAAAACAAACATAAAACAACCCAAAAAAGGAGAAATTTGGCATATAGTGCCAAAGGACCACACTGAACCACAACCCATCAGCAACCGTAGGACACCCCAACATCCTACCAACAACAAAAAATTGAAGACAACGAAACCACGCTCCAAACACCACCCAAGCCACACTCACAACCTTAAAAAGTTGAAAACACAGCTAAAACTCATAGGATCAGCACCAAAACAGGGAGAACAACAAAAACAAAAACCCAAGACTGAAAACACTAGGTACGGTAGAAAGACACCCTTTCATCAAATCCAACACTATCCACTAATCCAAAACCTACACAAGGAAATCAATTTAATGCATTAGCAAAACCAACTAATGAACACAAAACAAATAAAACAAAAAAAAAATGAAATCCCAAACCTGCGCGAGGAGCATTGGTTGCAAGACGATGGCGCTTAGCATTCCGACCACCAACGTTGGCCATAACCCTACCACGCCAACGACTAGGGCAAGCGACGAGTGAGACAGACTAACACGCGAAGGAACTCTGCACGACGACTACAAGAACGGCGATTACTGACCACGAACCGGACAACCGCGACGGATGAACGAGAAAGCTTGGGTTGTGAAAGCGGAAGCGTAGACGCAAGAGCAGACCGAGAGTCAAACGAACGACTGAAGCTACGTTGCAGAGAAGGACTGTAAAACCTGGCGCCTTATTCGCAACCCCCAACGCGATCAGAATACAAAATGCCCAAACTATCCCCCAAATCAAAAAATAAAAGGAAAAATAGCATTAAAAACACCTAAAACTAATAAATAAATAATAACCATTGATCACTTACAATAGACAGTCTGTCAGTCTGGATGGGTTCCTATGTTCCTACCTAAAAGGCAGTCTCCATGTGCCGCATCGCAAAGACCCCGCAATCGACTTTGTTATGTGCATCATGCCAACGCGTCTACATCCTTCTAGGGATAATCCTCCGTACAACAACCCCATACCGTTCATCAATCACATCATCATGGAACACTGACAAAAAGTCTTTCTACCAAAGCGCACACATCGTTAGGATGCAATGAAACTAAAATGAACAACAACGACATTGTTTCAGGAAACAAAAGACGGAACATAAAAGAATTAAACAAATCTGTGAGCATTTAAGAGTATCCGTGTGTGCCAAACAGTGTAAACATACAGTAAACCTGACTATTAAGGTCAAAACGACGTGTATGCATGTGTACAGGTGATTGGCAAACATAAAATCAAAATTCAAAAATTTTAAAGACTCAATCAACAAAAAAACTAGTTGGAAACTGACGGTAACTTAAAAAAAAAAAAACTAAATGCAACATGCAAAAACGCACGACATAGACAAATGCAAAACAAGCAGACTCTAACAAATCTACAACTAATATAGTATTAAATATGCAAATAAATCGCGCAGCAATTCAAAGCAAAAAAAAAAAAAAGAGCAAACGCACCTCGAGCAGCGAATGACGTCGACGCCAGACGAAAGCGCTTAGGGTTCCGTTCATCACCGCCGACCATCTTAGACGGAAACTCAAGCACAGACGATGAAGCGATCACTTACGTAGAGAGGGGAGAAGTGAGAGCCAACGAGTGTGGAGAAGATGGAGTCTACGATACAGTCAAAGCTACGGTGAATAACTCTACCCAGAATGCGAAGAATGAGCCACAAATCCTACCCTTTCACGAACATGCACTACTTTGAGTTACTAAAATACCCCTGGATGCCCAAAAATAAAACTCAACCACCGTTACCAGACAAATTACATCATATTAAAAATGCACCGTAGATTTAAAAAAATAAAGGGTTTAGATTAGTTCTTAGGTTCCTACCTACTGAATGGTTCCTATATGATTCTTATTCTATATATATATATATATATATATATATATATATATATATATATATATATATATGCATAGAAAAACAGAAGAGTTGGTTGCAGAATAAAATACTAAAATGAGTGCAAATGGCTACATGTGCAGCTCGGAAGAGTGTGAGGGAATATCTAAAGAAGAAGAAGTCGAAATCTTTGAATGCATTCAAAGAATTGAAGAAGAAAGTATTGTAAGCTCTAAGAAGAAAGTGACGGAGGAATTTGTTAATTTAATTAGGGATTAATATGAACTTATGAAGTATATACAAACTTATACTCAAACTCCATATTATTTTTGCAATTGCCAATTACTTTCTAGTTTTCTTTAAAGAGTTCATTGACTATTTCAATTGTACATCCAATCATCAACCTCACCATCAATCAAAATTTGGTACCTGAGTTTTTAAACCTTGCCACTTTAGTCCTATAGTTAGGTACTAAACCTGGAACTAAATTTTGTTCTTGTTGGGTTACAAGTGGCAAGTTTAATTTTCAAAGTTTGTTAGGTATTAAATGTGGTTGACATTTGAGGTTGATAACAACCATATATGTTGATATATTGAGCGATGTTCCCCATCCCGCTTTCGGGAGAAAACAAACAGAAAGGATTTCTTGCTGTAATTCTTCAAGTGCAGCTCAGAGGTGCATCAATATAAGATGTTGCTGTATTTTTCGTTTCCATTTGATCTGAACAATTTCAGCTGTGTGTTATGATGTTTTCCTGCTCCAATGGGCAATGACACATGGCTAAGTTGTAACAATCCACTGTATTTGTGAAAATTATACCTAATTATACATAACAATTAAGTCATTTTTAAAAATTACTCCATAATAAATTAATATCAAACATTTGTATTTTATAAGAATTATAAATAAATAAAAAAATTCAATCTAACTCGATTTTATTGAGTTTGTCTAACAATTATTTAAAATTACAACATAACATCATTTTTTTTAAATAATGTATAAACAAAATTTACTTTATACATCTAAAAAATCAAAATTAAACTCTTTAAAAAAATATTTTACATATATAAAAACATGTTCAAATATTATAGGTACATATAATGCATAAATTAAAATAATTGAATTATTTTTAAAGTTGATACTATAATTGTTGAGTGTAATAGTTATAGAAAAGTTTGAATTTTCTTCAACTAGCAAACTTCTTAAATTCCTCATCAATCTGGGCAACTTAACGAAGTTGGTTATTAGACTATTGACTTGGTAATAACAAGCTAAGGTTCCAAGTTCAAAACTCACAAAAACCACGGTCAACTCTGAGCAACCTAAGTAGGTTTAGCACCTTGTGATCCTTTACAGATTAGTGATTGCAAATTTTCCTAGTCACTTAAAAAAAAAAAAAAAACTTATCAATCAAGCAATTGAACATGGAATCTTCCTTGGAATTTAAATTTTATGTTTAAAAAAAAAAAAAAATCCAAAGATAGCATCAGTTGACTTTTGACTTGTTTGTTAGGTGTAGATTGTACGTAGACCTTTCCACCATCAATAATTCATCAGATCTGTCTCAACTCTTATCCTCTCTGCTATACTCATTTCATCTCTGCTCGCTCAACAACTCTCATCTCATCTCATCTGAGTTTCAATTCAGAAACACCTGAGTTAGTTCAAGTTGGCCTATGATGTTTTCTCTGGTCTACTCCATAAATTCAACAACGTAACATAGACCATTTCTTATCTGATATTATCCAAACCCGGTTCTCTAACTGTACTCCATCTCCATCTTCATCAACCTAAGGTATGTTTCATACTTTCTCCAACGTCACTCAATTCCTTTTTTTTTTTTTTTTTTTGCTTAAATATATATAGTTTAGCATTATGTTTTGCCCTCTCAATTCACTAAGTTCAAAACATTTATCTCATCATTTTGATTGAGTGATCACTATGTATGAAAATATTCATGAAGACTTAGGCTCAATTTTGCTATGTATTCACTAGGGTCCGTTTAGAAATCAGGAAAAATGTTTTTCGAGTTTTCAGTGTTAGGATGCAACAGAAAAATTCAGTCAACCGAAAACATTTTACGTTGACGGGGAAAATGAAGCCATTTTGGCGAAAAATGACTTCTGCCAAAATTTGGGGATGTCATTTTCCATCAGAATGTTTAAACGTACAATCCTACTCATTTTTCTAGAAAATAAACTAAACACACCAAGTTTTCCAAAATGCTACCAAACACTGGAAAGAAAAATATTTTCTGAAAAATGACTTATTTTCCAGAAGTCATTTTCCTGCTTTCCAAACGGACCCTAAATTTATAATATTTATCTCATTTTGATTGTGTCTTCATGTATGAATTGAAACTAGAGTTGACAGTAAGCATATGACCCTAAGTCTTCATTCATGAAGACTTAGTGTCAGTTTGGGAGAGCGGTTAGATTTGTGTGGTAACTATTAGAGCGGTTAGATCCGTGAAAAAGGTATTTGTTTAAAAAAAAACATCAGTGATGGTGAGAACTAACTGAAAGATGCAATGATTCTCCAGAGGATGCTATATGTAATATAATGATCATTGACATCAAGCCACCGCACATTGTTGTATTTTATTATTATTATTTTTTTTGGGTGTACCCGGTTTTCACGGTTGGACACAGTCACTAATCCACTCGTTGAAGTGTAGACGACTCTATTGGGTTGGAAACCCACTTTGGGGCACAAGGAGTTGTTTTTCAATGCTCTGCAAGTTGGCATTAATAATCCAAGGCAATGTTTAAAAGTTATTATGTTAATAATAATAATTCAGAAGATTTTAACCATTATCTCTATCTCTGCTATAATCATTCCATTTCTTGCTCAATAATTGAGACTAATAAGTCGATCTGATATGGGTTCCAGAAATTAAACACTTTAGAGAAGTTCAATGGCTTTGGATGCTGTAACCACTCTAATCAAAATAGTAGAGCAAGACCTTATGGAGCCTAGACTACTTTCGATTTTTGATGCTGGAGGAATGAAGGCGTCGCTGCTTGAAGTGATCAAGTTGCTGTCTCCCAAGCTCTGCTTTGTGCAAGCCTTTTTGGAGGAGTATAAGACGAAAATGCATCACTGGGGCATCTATGAAGCAATCCGAGATGAAGTTGCTAGAAGATATAAAGATTACAAAATAGAATCTAAACTGAGACAAGTATATTTTGAAGCTAACTGGGGACAGTATGAGTCTGCATATGTTGATAAACTTCATCGGACCTTGAAACAAGTGGTAGAAGATATTGAGGAAGCTCGAGAATTGATCCTGGAGATAAAAAAGATAATTGCTTTAGAGCCTGATAATGAGGAAGAGAATATCACGGTTTGGGATACCTTCCAAAATGCTTTAGAGCTTGAGAATGAAGTAATTGTAGGATTCGACCGTGATATAAAGAAGATTATTACCCGACTCGGTTTTGCACACTCGATGAGATCAGTTTTCAACATTTTAAGGAATTTTAACACTGACATATCTCAGCAATATGTTGAGCTGATGAATCTACAAGTTATCCCACTTGTCGGGGAAGGAGGCATAGGAAAAACTACATTAGCCAAAAGAGTCTATGGAAATCCAACTACTATTGGTTGGTTTCACATTCGAGCGTGGGTAGTTGTGTCTCAAGTTCATAACCTCAAAGAGATGCTCATTGGTCTATTACGTTGTATTTCACCAATAACAAGTGAAATCTACAACATAGACAATGCTCAAATAGCTGAGCAATTATGCAGAAGTTTGATGGGCCAGAAGTATTTAATTCTCTTAGATGACATATGGAGCACTGCTGCATGGGATGCCATCCAAGGATGTTTTCCAGATAATTCTAATGGAAGCCGAATCTTAGTAACTACTCGGTTCACAAATGTGGCTGAATACTTGAGTGTTGATCCCTATTACATGAAGTATCAAACTATAGAGGATCGTTGGGAATTATTTTCGACGAAGGTGTTTGGGCAAAGCCATTTTGTTCCCAGGGAATACGAGTTAATTGGCAAACGAATTGTTCTTGGCTGCAGTGGATTACCGCTGGCAGTTATTGTGATTGCTGGACTTTTGGCAACAGCAAAAGATTCTCTAGAAATATGGAGAGATGTTGCGGAAACTTTGGATGGAGTAGAAACGTATGATAGTAACAACAAAATTTCAAAAGTACTTTCATTGAGCTACAAGTACTTACCTCGTCACTTGAAACCTTGCTTTCATTATTTTGGGGTGTTTCCTGAAGACAATGTCATTCCTATTAAGAGATTAAACAACTTATGGGTTGCTGAGGGATTTTTAATGCCACATCAAAATAAGAGTTTGGAAGAAGTGGCAGAGAGTTACTTGCGTGATCTCATTAATAGAAGTCTAGTTCAAATTAATGAGCTAAGTGTTGACGGCAAAGTTAAATCATGTAAGGTTCATGATCGAGTGCACGAGGTGTGTGTGAGAGAAGCTATAACGGGGAATACTTTGTGCATTATCAATGGCAATGATGCTCCAAAAGTTAGTCATTGGTTAAGTTGTCAAACAAGTCATTGGCCAATTACTCAAGCAAGTTATGGGAATTGCACAATATATAATATCCATTCTATGCTCTGCTTTGGTAAAGATGTATACCATTCAAAATGCAGGTTGGTATACCCATGTTTGAGATTTCTAAGAGTATTGGATTTATCATTAGTGAAATGCTCACAAGGCATGCCTAGTGAAATAACAGATTTGGTTCATTTGAGATACTTGGCTTTAAGTACTATTGGTTCTCTTTACAAGCTTCGATTTTGTAAGCTTAAAAATTTGCTTACTCTCATAGTTACTTCATGGATGGAAAAATGTCCTTTGCAAATGCGATGTAATATTTTGGATTTGCCACAATTGAGGCATTTGCATGTTGACAAGAGATGTTCACAATATCTCCCTTGCTTAGTTAAAAAAAATCTGCAAACTCTTTATTGGTTGAAAGTTGCCAACTCTGACAGAAAACCAAACTTCAGAATGGTTCCAAACCTAAAGGAACTTGGGATTTACATTGAAGGCGAATTGGCGCCTAGCTATCTAGGGAGCCTTGTGCATTTACATCTACTTGAGAAGTTGAAGCTTGAAGTAGGAAGGGTCGAGCGCTTTTATCTTCCAATTGGTTTTCCACCAAACCTTAAGAAGTTGACACTTCGTTATACTTATCTTCAATGGAAGGAGATGGACACAATTGGCAAGTTACCACACCTTGAGGTGCTTAAACTAAAAGATTCCGCTTTCTGTGGCTCAAAGTGGAAACCATCGAAGCATGGCTTTCAGGAATTAAAGGCACTTCTTATCTCACGGTTAAATCTCAAACATTGGAATGCAAGTGCTAATCATTTCCCTGTTTTGGAGCGCGTAGTCTTAAGATATTGTTGGGAATTGAAACAAATGCCAATTAAATTTGCAAATATTGGAACACTGAAGTTAATTGTGTTAGAATGTTGTTATTCTTCTCTTGTGACCTCTGCAAATCAGATTTCTTTGGTAAACAAGTTATTGTTTGAGGGAACGGCAGATTGTCCACTTCGTGTTCGTAAAGTTGGAACTAAGGTTTTTCTCTATTTTTTGGTGATACTTTGAAACTATTATTGGTTTTCTGCCTTCTGATTCCATGTGTTAATTTAATTATTTATTTTTGTACTCATTTTCAATTATTTTTCAAGGTTGAAATGCCAAAGAACGAAAGCTCTGAAGAAGAATTTGTAGAAAGCTCTGAAGAAGAAAGTGTGGAAAGATCTAAAGAAGAAAGCGTGAAAAACTCTAAAGAAGAAAGTGTGATAAGCTCTGATCAAGAAAGATTGAAAGCTCGGAAGAGTGTGAAGAGATATCTAAAGAAGAAGGTGTCGAAATCTCTGAATGCATTCAAAGAATTGAAAAGGAAAATGTTGTAAGCTCTAAGAGGAAAATGACTGAGGAATTTGTTAACTTTGGGCTTAATATGAACTTATAAAAGCCAAGGTATATGTATATACCTTTGAAACTTATACTTAAAACTCCATATTAACTTTTGCAATTGCCAATTACTTTCTAGTTTTACTTAAAGAGTTTTTTCCAACTTTAATTCATGAACTATTTAATTTGTACTTCCCATCATCAACCTCAAAATCAATCAAAAATGGGTACGGGTTTTTAAAACTTAGCTTGCCACTTTAGTGCTATAGTCAGGTACTAAATTTTGCACTAAATTTTGTTATTCTTGGGATAAAAGTGGCAAGTTTTCAAAGTCGTTAGGTATTAAATGTAGTCAATTTTGGAAGTTGATAACCACAAAAGTGCAAAATCCAACCGTCGTCTAGTCGAGGGACTAAAACAAGAATCCAATAGTTGATAAATGCACCATTTATTGCAATTTTGTCCAAAGACGTTATTCTAATATGTATTTGAACTTCACTTTATCTTTCAGCTTGTAGCTTCCTGACTAAAGTTAATAAGGTCATCATTGATGAATAAGTTCTCTATTGCTTCCATTAGGAAGGTTGTGAGTTCAAGCCTCAGTGGAGGCGTTATTAGCTCTTTGTGTTTCAGTAGGTTGAGAAAGTATATGAACAGATACTACAATGTAATAGAGCTAGTAGCATTCAAAAAAAAAAGTTCTCTATTGCTTTCATACATGAGTTCATGCAGTGGCTAATGTTTATGAAGTTGATAAGTATAGCGACTTGTCCAGTCCAATCCAGATTAGTGGTGATCTGTCTCTTTGGTTGGAATTTTCGGGAGAAAATAAACAGGAAGGGTTTCTTGCTGCAATTCTTAAAGTGCTACTTAAAGGTTCATCAATATAAGATGTTGTATTTTTGGTTTCCATTTGATCTGAACTATTTAGCTGTGCGTGCAGGGTGTTATGATGTTTTTCCGCTCCAATGTCACCATGGCTAAGTTGTAACAATCCACTGTTCAATTAAGTATTCTTTTACAACATATTTAAATATAATGCTTTTTATTAGTTGAGAGTTGGTAGCTTAGTTGAAAAATTTAACTTTAGTGGTTCCAAACTTATAGGAACTAGGGATTTACATTGAAGGTGAAATGACACCTAGTTGTCTGGAGAGTCTTGTCCATTTACGTTGACCTGAGAGGTTAAAATTTGAAATGGGAAGGGTTGAACGTTTTTATCTCTCTAACGGTTCTCCCCTAAACCTAAGGAAGTTGGCATTTTGTTATACATATCTCCCTTGAGAGGATATGAGCATAGTTGGCTAATTACCCAACCATGAAGTGCTCAAATTAAAAGGTTTTGCATTTTGTGGCTTAGAGTGGGAGTCAATAAAATGGTGCTTTGAAGGATTAAAGGTACTTTTTATTGAGCGATTAGATCTCAAACATTAGAATGTAAATGTTGATCATTTTCCCGTTCTGGAGCTCTTAGTCTTGAGACATTGTTGGGACTTGAAAAAAGTTCTGATTACTTCTGCAAATATTAGAATGGGTGAATCAACGATTTGGTCCCTCACTTATTTGCGACTTGTCAATGTTTCCCTTGAATCACGTATTCATCGATTTAGTCCCCGAAAATAATTGTTTTTCGTCAAATCAGTCCCTATGGCCGTATTCCGTCAAGTCTTAGGCGAAAGCTCCGATTTGCCCTGGGCATTTTGGTCTTTTCACGCCTTCTTCTTCATTCCATCGTCGCCGACGTCAGCTTCACCTCCGATGATGAGTTGTTGACCCCAAACGTCACTCTCCGGCTAGTCATCCAGTCGTGGTGCACCCTCCACGCCTCCCACGGCGTCGAGCGCTTCCCCACCCCAAAGCCTCCGGTGACCAAGTCTCACATCCTAAAGCTCCTCCGGCAAGCCAAGTCGACGCCGGAAATGCAGTGATGCTTCTCAAATCAATGCTCGAAACCACAACCTTAAACCCCTCGTTATCACAGCTCACGACAAACTTAAACCCCTCCTTTTTCCACCAAGTTGTCCAAATCTTGCGAGACAATTTCTCCCGCAAGGCCTCCAAATCCGCGCTGCACCTACTGGCCAACGTTTGCCAGAGAGGGAGGAACCGGATCAAGGCGGCGGAGGCCGGGGCAGCGACCGTGCTTATCGATCTACGGCTGGACACGAACGAGAAACAATATTGCGAGTGGAGTCTGAGCGTACTGGAGCAGCTTTGCCGGTGCACGGAGGGGCGGGCGGAGCTGCTGAAGCACGCGGCGGGGCTGGCGGTGGTGTCGAGGAAAATCCTGAGGGTGTCGCAGGTGGCGAATGAGAGAGGTCTGAGGATCTTGTACTTCATCGCCAAGTTCTCTGCTACTCCCAGTGTGGTGCAAGAGATGTTGCAGCTGGGAGTGGGGGCGAAGCTGTGTTTGGTTATACAAGTGGATTGTGGGGTTGCATGGGAAGAACAAGGAGAGAGCTGCTGAGATTCTCAAATTGCATGCTAAGGAATGGAAAAAAAATATTTTTATGCTTGTAAAGAATTACTCCGTATTCAGCTTCTCTGCTATGTTGAGTGACAATGATAACTTCATGCAACACCTACAATGTATGCATTCCATGAATCCTGTTGTTCGAAGCTAATGACCTCTTCATATTTTATGTCTTGTCCAGTAGAAAATCCATATGTGCTTTTGATATCTTCACTGTCTGGCATTTGTCGCATCCAAAAGTGGACACAGCGAAATCCGACATCTTCCAAGTAGTCTTTAATTTCAGGCAATGACCATCTGGGCATTTTTAAAAAACATGGTTTTTTGTTTTCAAGTGAAATAGCCATGAAGCAGAGACTGAAAATCAATCTTCTAACGAAAGAAAAACGTACCGTGAAATTAGGAAATTTCCTCTGCAGCCGCAGCTCACACTCTGATGATGTGCCTCCATAAAGATCCATCACAAATATGCCACCTTTCTTGTTCAAGACACTCAACGCATGCACTCGACGATCAGAGAAGAGATGGAGCTCCCTCCGGCGAGCTTGAGCTTCTCCGGCGAAGCTTTGTCGGAGTTAATGAAGAAGAAGGAGTGAAAAGACCAAAATGCCCAGGACAAATCGGAGCTCTCGCCTGAGACTTGACGGAATACGGCCATAGGGACTGATTTGACGAAAAACAATTATTTTCAGGGACTAAATTGATGAATACGTGATTCAGGGGCAACATTGACAAGTCGCGAATAAGTGAGGGACCAAATCGTTGATTCACCCTATTAGAATTTTGAAATCAATTGTGTTAGAAAGCAATTATTCTTCTATTGTGACTTCTGTAAACAATATTTGTGGAAAAGTCCAAAGAAAGAGAGACTAGGCATTTTGTGTTTGTGATCTCGAAACTAAGGCTGGCCTCTCTTTAATTCTCATTCACAATTTGGAATTGTTAGTCTTGTGGCTTCTAATTCCATGGATTAATATTATTTTCATTTCTTGATCTCATTGTAAACTACTATGTTCTTCTCTAGGTTGAATTACCAAATAATAAAAGTGACAGTGGAATTTGTTAGTTTTGTGATTGGGGAAACCTTGCATTCTGCTTTTGAGGAAGAAAAACAACCGAAAAAGTCTCTTGCCAGTTGCTTCAATTCATTTCCCGGGGATCCTTTTCATTTCGTTTTGTGAATCTATACACGCAGACTAATCTTGTTTGTGCCAGCCGGGTAATACCTAAATAGTTGTCACGGAATACAAATGTTCAAAAATTCAATTATAGTTTTTTAAGTGCGATAATTCAATCTCATATTCAGCCATTCAGGTGTATTTCAGTATCTTATTTAAGCAGTATCCCTTAAACCTTTTTTTTTTTCCAACTTCTTAAATTTCTCATCAATCAAGTGAACATGGAACCTTCCTTGAAATTTAAATTTTATTTAAAAATATCCAAAGATACCAATCATACCATCAGTTGACTTTTGAGTTGGTGGTTGGGTGTAGACTGTAGACCTTAAATTCCACCATTAATAATTCATCAGATAAAATCAGAACTCTCTTCTCTCTCAATTCTCATCCTCAATCTCTGCTATATACTCATTTCATCTCTGCTCGCTCAATTCAGAAACAGCTGAGATTAGTTCAATTAAGTTTCCATATTTTCTCTGCTCTACTCCATAACGTAACTCAGACCATCCCTATCTCATCTCATATTACCCAAACTCCATCTCCGATCCATCTTCATCAACCTAATTCAGGTATGCATGTTTCATATATGTTGAGTTTGTCTCATATATGGATTAGGAATAAGTGTTTGTCTCATACTAGGAGTAGGAGTGAAACGGGTAGACCTATTGTATAGGGATTGGATGCCTATAAATATATTGGTTGTATCCCTAAAGGGGTGCATCATCACTATCACCATCACTATGAATAATAAGAGAATCGTTTCACTCCCGTGGATGTAGGCATTTTGCCGAACCACGTAAATCTTGCTCTTCTTTACCCTATTTGCCATTTGTTATTGTTTCTTGTTCCTGTTAATCTCAACAAATTGGTATCAGAGCACTGTTGAGATGACCAGTTCAAGTACAAAATTCGAGGTATCAAAGTTTGATGGTATAGGGAATTTTGGGCTATGGCACTCTAGGGTAATGAATTTGTTGGCATACCAGGGCCTTCTGAAAACCATAAAGGCGGAAAAGCCAACTAATCTGGAAGAGGCTGATTGGAAGAAGTTGAAGAAGCAGGAAGCTATGAACGTGGTTCAAGCCGACGACTCTTATTATAGTGAAAGTGATGTTCTAGCGGTAACTAGTAACAAGTTTGAACATTGTTTGGACTTGTTAGGCGTTTCTAGATGCTAGATGAGAAAGTGGTGAGGGGCGCTGTGGTGTTGGGGCAGCGCGGATACCAGGAGGGGTCGTGGACCTGGTATCGATATGGGTCAATATTGGCTCGGTATGGGTCGGGCTTGGCATGAGTCATGGCTGGTATGTGCCGGGCTTGGCATAAGTCACGGCTGGTATGGGCCAGTATGGCACTAGCATGGGTCGGGCTTGGCATAAGTCACGGCTGGTATCGGTATGGGTCAATATTGGCTCGGTATGGGCCAGTATGGCACTGGTATGAGTCGTATGCTTGTCACGAGTCACGACTGGTATGGGTCGGGCTTGTAATGAGTCACGGTTGGTATGGGCCGGGCTTGGCATGAGTCACGGCTGGTATGGACGGATGCTTCAGGATGAAGCGGTTCGTGAACAGGCACTGGAACGTTTGATGCTGCGTGGTGCGTGTTGCTAACCAGTGGCAACTACTGGTTAGTGGAGCATTGGGCAAGGCACACGGGTTTAGTGTGACTTTGCAGGGGCGCTGTTGTGTTGGGGCAGCGTGAATACCAGGAGGGGACATGAACCTGGTATGGGCTAGATGCAGGAGGCCAGCTAAACGGGACAGTAAGCATGAGTCGCGGCTGGTATAACAGGTCGACGGCTGAGGGGGCAAATGGCTTGGGACGAAGCGGTTCGTGTACATGCACTGGGTAACGTTTGATGCTGCGTTTGCATGTGGCTGGCTAGTTGGGATGAGCATGGTTGTTCCTACCCATGTGTATATGTGAGATAAGTTTTTTTCTCCTAAGGGGCATAATTGTGAAGGTGGAGATGGTGAGATAAGTCTTTTCTCCTAAGGGACATATTTGCTAAGGTGGAGATTTGTTGAGTTATCTTTTTCTCCTAAAGGATATATTTGCGAAGGTGGAGAAGTTTTTTCTCCTAAAGGGCATATATGTGAAGGTGGAGATGGTGAGATAAGTCTTTTCTCCTAAAGAGCATATTCGTCAATGTGGAGATTTGTTGAGTTATCTTTTCTCCTAAAGAACATATTCGCCAAGGTGGAGATTGTTGAGTTTGTCTCATATATGGATTAGGAATAAGTTTTTGTCTCATACTAGGAGTAGGAGTGAAACGGGTAGACCTATTGTATTGTATAGGGATTGGATGCCTATAAATATATTGGTTGTATCCCTAAAGGGTTGCGTCATCACTATCACCATCACTATGAATAATAAGAGAATCGTTTCACTCCCGTGGATGTAGGCATTTTGTCGAACCACGTAAATCTTGTCTTCCTTACCTTTCTACCATTATTATTTTTCTTGTTCTTATTAATCTCAACAATATACTTTCTCCAACATCACTCAATTCCTTTTCTGCTATCATATATATAGGGAAGGATTCAGGTGCGGGGATGGCATCGTGTGCGATTAATGGTTTTAACCCATCTTGCATTGCATGCACCGGGCCACCAACTACACCAAATATGGCATTTAGCGGCAGTTACAAGCTGTCACGATTGTGTTTTCTGTGGGTTATTCAACCGTAACTAAATAGTAGGGGTGGGCACTTCGGTTCGGTTTATCCGAACTGAACCGAACCAAATCGAACTGAATTAGTAATAGAAAATCGAATGGTTCGGAATTTTGTAACCCGAACGGTTTAGTACCGAACCGAAATCGAAACCGAACGGTTTGACAAAAACCGAACCGAATGCTATATAATTTTTTAATAAATAATAATAATAATAATAATAATAATAATAATAATAATAATAATAATAATAATAATAATAATAATAAAGTAAATCCAAGTTCCTTGATGCTTGCTCCGCCGTTCAGTTCTCATTCTTACTGGTACCGAACCTTAAATTTTTTATTTGATTTCTTTATAGCTTGTTTTCTACATTACACTTTTGTTGTTTGTCGCAATTGTTCTTTACTTCACAATTATATCTAACTTGAGTTATATTTACAATATTCAGTATTTTCCTTAGTTTCATGTTTTTCTATAAATTTAATGTGCTTTACAGTCATTCTAATTTTGATTTCCAGTGCACTATAATTATTTTCTAGTACTGGAATATATTTCGAGTGCACTAGCAATGACAGATTGTGTCCAAAAATTAACTATATAATAATTGACACTTGTTCTTTTAATATCAACTATACAGATAGATGATTATTCATCTTATCAATAAAAATATTCCAACTGAACCAACTGAAGAATTGGTTGTGCAAAAATATTAACTGATGTTTGGTAATTAGTACTTAGTATTGTGTTTGAACTTTGGATTGCTATTTTGTTATATAATGTTTAGAGTTTGAATTTGGATTATGTGAATAAGTATTGTTTGGTAGTATGTTCGAAACATTAGGAAATGTTGAAATTTGGAGATCTTTAACCGAACCGAAATAAATCCGAACCGAAACCTAACCGTTTCAAACCGAACCAAAACCAAACCGAACCCTAATGTTAAACCGAATGGTTTAACTTTTTTAAAACTGAAAAACCGAAACCGAAAATGAAAAAAAATCGAACCGAAACCCGAAACGCCCACCCCTACTAAATAGTGTGTCGGATTTAGCGGCGGTTTTCTAAAACCGCCGATAATATTTATTTAATATTTACTTTAAACTTTAATGGTGTAAAAGAATACTTTTTTAATTCCAGCTAGTGTTATAAGCATTCCATTTAATTTCTTTGTCAGTAAAGTACGAAATTGAGACTAATAAGTCCGATATGAATTCCAGAAACACTTTAGAGAAGTTCATTCAATGGATTTTGATGCTGTAACCACTCTAATCAAAATAGTAGAGGCTGCAGAGCAAGACCTTATGGAGCCCAAACTACTTTCAATTTTGTATGCTGGAGGATTAATGATTGTGCCACTGTGTGAAACCGTTGAGTTGCTATCTTACAATCTCCATTTTCTGCAAGCCTTTTCGGTGGAATGTAAGACGAAAATGAATGACGGGGACACCAGGGCTCGGAGACTGTATACAGATGTCCAATACGAAGTTGCTAGAATATATGAAAAGTATAGTAAGAGAGTATTATATTCGGGAGATTACTGGGAAGGGAACAGTTAAGCCTTGTGAAGATATTCATCATTGCTTGAAAAGAATAGTAAGAGATATTGAGGAAGTTAAAGACCGGATCCTGGAGGATAAAAGAAGAGCTGCTTTAGAGGCTGAGGAACAGAACATCACAATTTGGGATACCTACCAAAATGCTTTAAAGACTGAGAATGAAGTGATTGTAGGATTCGACAGTGATATAGAGAAGATAGTTAACCGGCTCTGTTCTACATACATCATGAGATCAGTTTTCACCATTTTGAGGAATAATAACAATGACAAGTTTCAGAGATATGTTGAAAATGTAGTACTGAAACTGCAAGTTATCCCACTCGTCGGGGAAGGAGGTATTGGAAAAACTACATTAGCCAAAAGAGTCTATGGACATCCAATTACTATTGCTAGCTTTCACATTCGAGCATGGGTAGTTGTGTCTAAAGTTCATAACCTCAAAGAGATGCTCATTGGTCTATTACGTTGTATTTCACCAATCACTAGTGAAATCTACAACATAGATGAGGCTCAGATAGCTGAGAGATTAAGCACAAGTTTGATGGCCCAGAAGTATTTAATTTGCTTTCAGTGTGCACACCCCCTAACCGAGATTCCAAGCCCAGTGGGTAGTATCCAACCTAGCAACTCGGGAATATCGACCAAGTTACTTCTAAATCAACTGTCGGTCCTCTGTGACCATCTCTTCTTGTCGGGAATCTTGCCGGATCTTTTCACTATTTTGCCGGGGGTCTTGCATGCACCATTATCTTCTATCTCTGCTATTTTCTTGCTCAATAATTGAGACTAATAAGTCTGATGATATGAGTTCCAGAAACACTGTAGAGAAGTTCAATATAATGGCTTATGCTGCTGTAACCACTCTAATCAAAATAGTAGAGCACGACCTTGTGGAGCCCAAACTACTTTCGATTTTTGATGCCGGAGGATTGAAGGTGGCGCTGCTTCAAATGATCGAGTTGCTGTCAGCCAATCTCTGCATTCTGCAAGCCTTTTTGGAGGAATGTAAGATGAAAATAAATGAAGGGGACACCTTGGCTAAGATACTTTATAAAGATATCCAAAACAAAGTTGCTAGAATATATATAAATTACAGAATAGAAAATGATCTAAAAGGAGTATATTTGGCAGCTTATCTGGAAGAGGATGCATTTTTGGCTCGTGAAAAACTTCATTCGACCTTGAATCATATGCTAAGAAATATTCAGGAAGTTAAAGAACAGATCCTGGCAGAAAAACAAAGATCTGGTTTAGAGCTTGAGAAAGACAACATCACAGTTTGGGATACCTACCAAAATGCTTTAGATCCTGAGAATGAAGTGATTGTAGGACTCGACAGTGATATAGAGACGATAATTAACCGGCTCTGTTATTCACACTTGATGAGATCAGTTTTCACCAGTTTGAGGAATAGTAACATTGACAAGTATCAGAAATATGTTGAAAATCCGGAACAAAAACTACAAGTTATCCCACTCGTCGGGGAAGGAGGCATAGGAAAAACTACATTAGCCAAAAGACTTTATGGACATCCAATTACTATTGCTTGCTTTCAAATTCGAGCATGGGTAGTTGTGTCTCAGGTTCATAACCTCAAAGAGATGCTCATTGGTCTATTACGTTGCATTTCACCAATAACAAGTGAAATCTACGACATAGACGATGCTCAAATAGCTGAGCAATTATGCAGAAGTTTGATGGGCCAGAAGTATTTAATTTTTTTGGATGACATATGGACCACTGCTGCATGGGATGCTATCCAAGGATGTTTTCCAGAGAATTCTAACGGAAGCCATATCTTAGTAACTACTCGGTTCACAGAGGTGGCTGAATACTTAAGTGCAAATCCCTACCATGTGACGTATCAAACTTTAAAGGATCGTTGGGAATTAATTTCAAGGAAAGTGTTTGGGCGAAGACAATGCGTTCCCAGGAAATATGAGTTAATTGGCAAACGCATTGTTCTTGGATGCAGTGGATTGCCACTAGCAGTTGTTGTGATTGCTGGACTTTTGGCAACAGCAAAAGAGTCTCTAGAAATATGGAAAGATGTTGCGGAAACTTTGGATAGAGTTGATACATATGATTATAACAACAGAATTTCAAAAATACTTTCATTGGGCTACAACTACTTACCTAGTCACTTGAAAGCTTGCTTTCATTATTTTGGTGTGTTTCCTGAAGACAACGTCATTCCTCTTAAGAGACTAATCAACTTATGGGTTGCAGAGGGATTTTTAATGCCACATAAAAATATAAGTTTGGAAGAAGTGGCAGAGAGTTACTTAGATGATCTCATGAATAGAAATCTAGTTCAAGTTAATGAGCTGAGTATTGACGGCAAAGTTAAATCATGTAAGGTTCATGATCGAGTGCGTGAGGTTTGTGTGAGAGAAGCAATAAAGGGGAATGCTTTGTGCATTATCAATGACAATCATGCTCCAAAGTCTAGTCGTTGGTTAAGCTGTCAAACAAGTTATTGGCCGGTCAATCAAGCGAGTTATGGGAATTGCACTCCTGATAAAATCCATTCCATTCTCTGCTTTAGTAAAGATGTACAACATTCAAAATGTAGGTTGGTATACCCATGTTTGAAATTGCTAAGAGTATTGGATTTATCATTAGTTAAATGGTCACAATGCCTGTCTAGTGAAATAACGAATTTGGTTCATTTGAGATACTTGGCTTTAAGTACCATTGGTTCTCTTTACAAGCTTCAATTTTTCAAGCTTAAAAATTTGCAAACTCTCATAGTTACTTCGTGGATCGAAAAATGTCCTTTGCACCTGCCATGTGATATTTTGGGTTTACCACGATTGAGGCATTTGCATGTTGACAAGAGATGTTCACAGTATCTCCCTTGCTTAGTAAAAAAGAATCTACAAACTCTTTATTGGTTGAAAGTTGCTAGCTCCGACCAAAAACCAAACTTTAGAATGGTTCCAAACCTAAAGGAACTTGGGATTTACGTTGAAGGCCAACTGGTGCCTAGCTATCTAGGGAGCTTTGTGTATTTACATCTACTTGAGAAGCTGAAGTTTGAAGTAGGAAGAGTCGAGCGCTTTAATCTTCCAATTGGTTTTCCGCCAAACCTTAAGAAGTTGACACTTTGTTATAATTATCTTCCGTGGGAAGAGATGGACACAATTGGCAAGTTGCCGCACCTTGAGGTGCTTAAACTAAAAGATTTCGCGTTCTGTGGCTCAAAGTGGGAACAATCAGAGCAGTGCTTTTGGGAATTAAAGGCACTTCTCATTTCACTAGTATTAGAATACTTGCCTTCATTTGTCGAGTTGTCCTCGTGGAATCGAGGAGTTAGAGACACAGCAGCTGAGGTTTTGACAATTTGATTTTGTCCAGTTTGAATCTGAAGGAGAGAAATCAGCTTCTCCAACTGATCAGATGTGGTTGAATCCAAGCTAGTTGAACTGGAATTTGCAGCAGCCACTTGCCTTCCCTTTGATTTTTATCCCGGGATCCATCCCGGAGGGTAACCGTGTTTCTTGAAACACTTATCCACAGTATGCCCACTCATTCCACAAAATGTGCACTTCGCTGCCTTGTTTCCAGTCCCATTCCTTTTGAAATTGTTAGGATTATAGGAGTTTATAGCTGCTATGGTCTCACCTGACACTTCCTGGTCTTGCTGCACTGCGTTGGCCTGAGAGAATTCAATGCTGCCTAGGTTCTGGTTTGCCAAGGCAGTCTGCCTTTCCACCTTTTCGGCCATAACGAAGATCTTATGCACTTCAGGTAAAGGATCAAGGACCAAAATATTGGACTTAAGGCTGTTGTAGTCCTCATTGAGCCCTTGCAAGAAGCGGATGACTTGATCTACATCCCGCTCCTTCCTGATCATGAGATTGCACCGTCTCCAAGCAGCGAACTGGAAGTGGTCTCTGGCCGGCGCAGTGATGCTCCCATCGACGATACACCATTTATTTTTCACCTCTAAGGCGATTTTCATCGAGATTCTCCAGGATCCGTAGTTCGCGCTGCCTAGCAATGGCGGACTCACCAAAACATTGTTAGGATGGTCACTGCTGTTGAAGAGGAGCGGATTCTCGAGATCTTCCAAGGTTTGAGCTCTCTGTTGTTGTTGTTGAAATAGGCTCCTCTGCGGAGTTCGAATCTGCGGAATCCGAATCCTCTGTGGATTCGTGGCGAATGTTGCAAGCACCGGTGAGTGTGCAATTGACGCCGATCCTAGAGGCGCCTCCTGTTCTGGTTCACCGGTGACAACGACGGCATAAGAGCTGAACTTGTTCATTTTGTCGAAGCTCAGCCGTATGGCTCTGATACCATGATACAAAGAGTAAAATTGAAGAGAGGAGGAGAAAACACCAGTTTATTCAATTCAGTCCACAACAGAGAGAAGAGAGCTTATATGTACATGGGGGATTGGTGGTTGATAGCGGTTACAACAGTGCAACAAATTAAAGAAGCTATAAAATGACTACTCTGCCCTTCTAGTTCTCCAACAACTCAGACCATCTCATATTTTACCCAAACCCAATTCACTACTCCATCTCCACATATCTACATCAACCTAAGGTATGCATGTTATTATTGAGGGAAAAAGAAGACTATTTATAGGGTCAAAATTATCATTTTCTCAATTAAATATTTATCGAAGTGTATAAATAATTGGCAAGTTGGAAATGGTGATAGAGATCATGCATATGCATTTTAATTTATTCTGACATGCAGGGACGGAGTCAGGAATTCTGTTGAGGGGGGCGAAGAAGCAGGGAGGATCCATAATTTTTTTCAGTGAAAGCGACACGTTAAAACAAAAGATATAATTTGAAAAAAAAAATCTAAGAAATATATGTATAAATATTGTTGGATATGAGAAAAAAATAAAACTCATCGAAATTTTATGAACATATTCATAACAAAATATAAAACACAATTAATTTGATAAAATATTTTGAATAAAAAACACATTATAAATTACACATCTCATTATTAATATAAAAGAATGTTATATATGTGTGTGTATTAAATATTAAAAAAAACTATTAAAAACGTGATTGTGTTGAAGCCAAGAATATTATGAAAAATGTGTTAATGCCAAAATTTAAACCCATGATTTTCATTTTAACCAAACACATGCTTTGCCAACTAATCTAACTCACTTCTTGTTAATATTCATCTGTTTTTTATACTAATACTAAAAGTTGTAATATATATATATATATATATATATATATATATATATATATATATATAAAGGTTATACATGGGGTGTGGTGGGATGAGGGGGCAGCTGCACCCCTGCCCCTTTGGCTCCTTCCTTGCTGACATGCATTGTCTAATCATAATAGAACATGCAATAAGGAATGCTACATATAATAATACTCACGCCAACCATGCTAACATTTTATACACAAATTAAAGACTACAAATGACTTTTGGTTGCTTAGACCATTTCTTTGATAAATAACAAATTTGAGTGGTGTCAATTACATAGTTCGGCCATGCCATTTCCACTATTAATAATTCTTTATGAAATCATTAGATAACATACATTTTGTATTTTCCTATCAATTAGATTTTTAGAAAATTAATTCCAAAGAATGTGTTTGCCGAATTTTTAAAGGATATATATTTTTTTAAAATCTAATATATATATATATATATATATATATATATATATATATATATATATATATATATTAAAAAAATTTAATTACAAACTTTTTTTTTCTCAAATACAAATATAACATCCTACCACTGCCACTAACTTATATGGACTTAATTATATGGTATAACAGATAATAATGTGGACATACATACAGAGCAAGCACAACAAAAAAATATGCGTTTTTCCGATCTCATATATGTCGGGGAGTTCAGTGAATTTTGTTGCAACTAACTTTTTTTATTGCAAATATTGTGAAAATGTCACCGACTTTTTTTTTTTTTTTTTTTTTTTTGAAAAAATTGATTTGATCTATTAAATTTTTCTAGATGTCAAGTTGAGATTGGTTCTTAGGTTTTCTCATATGAACTTGTTCTCATTTGATCTTTATATATATATATATATATATATATATATATATATATATATATATATATATATATATATATATATTGTGAAAGGATAAGGTGCATTTGTTGCTTCCCGTGCGGATGTGCGGTGGATTAATGTGCGTGAGATTTGTACACAATGTGCATGAGTGTTGTGCTTAATGTGCCTGAGATTTGTAATTAATGTGCGTGAATGTGTAAAATGCAGCAGAAAATATTGATGTCAGCTTCTTCCCCATCCCCAGTAGCCATTTGCCCCCTCCTTGATGATGATGATGCGGAGGCGGGCTATGGTGGTTAAGAATTATGGAAATAATACAACAGAAATCCACACTTAGCTACTGTGCAAATTTTACTGTGCGTGCGTCATTTATATAAACATTCAACTACACTGAAGGTAGCTGATAATCCAGAATCCATAGCCAAATTGAAGGAAGAAGTAACAAGAAGCTTGGGCGTTAATGTACGTGAGTTTCTGTTCTGCTTCCTTCTGAGCTCGTAATTCTAAAATACTCGCGCACATTAAGCACAAATCTCACGCACATTAAACACAATACTCGGGCACATTAAGTACAAAACTCACGCATATTAACATGACGCACATTAAGTACAAATCTCAGGCACATTGAGTACAAATCTCACGCACATTAAGTATAAATCTCACGCACATTAATCCACCGCACATCCGCACGGGAAGCAACAAATGCACCTGATCTCTTCCCTATATATATATATATATATATATATATATATATATATATATATATATATATATATATATATATATATGATGGAATAATTATGGATGGATCCAGGGCGGCAGGGCGAACCGGACTCGAAGCAGCGAACCCAGGCAAACAATCCACGAGGAGCATGCACCCTCGTTGGGTCAGCCTCCATGGGGTGGGCCGCCCTTTGGCCGAGTCGCGCGGTCCACGCGTGGAGCGGGTCACGCGGCGATAATTGCGGCACCCCCGCGTCTCTCGGAGTTGTTATGACGACACAAGCTATAAAATTCCTCTTTGGTGTCCTAATCAAGGCATCTTGTGTGTTTACTTCTTACTTGTCTTGTTATTACACGTCCTGAACACTCGAAGTAGCGAACCCACGCAAACAATCCACGAGGAGCATGCACCCTCGTTGGGTCAGCCTCCATGGGGTGGGCCGCCCTTTGGGCGAGTCGCGCGGTCCACGCGTGGAGCGGGTCACGCGGCGATAATTGCGGCACCCCCGCGTCTCTCGGAGTTGTTATGGCGACACAAGTTATAAAATTCCTCTTTGGTGTCCTAATCAATGCATCTTGTGTGTTTACTTCTTACTTGTCTTGTTATTACACGTCCTGAACCTTTGTAATAGCTAACTAAATTTACATTTCTCGAAGTTGTTATGGCGACACAAGCTATTAAATTTACATTTCTCGTTCAAGATTTCAATCTAAGATCTGATTCCATCTCTTTACTAGCTAACTCAGTAGAACTCTACAACGGCTTCTATTGTCGTAACTTCTCAGCTTGGAGTTGTAAACAACCCTTACTGCAACCCAATTCATTCTTGTTTGGTTCGTTGAATAGGTAAAGAATAGAACATGAATTGTATTATAATATTTGATTGATTAAAGAAATAGAAATAGAATAGGTTTTAATAACATAAATATTCTTATACAAAATAAAAATAATAATTATGATTATGATATAATGAATGTTATATATATATATATATATATATATATATATATATATATATATATTAAAGAGTTATATTAATTAAGGATAACTGAGATATAAACAAATATACACGTATGTATGTATACATAATAATAATAATAATAATAATAATAATAATAATAATAATACATTATATTTATTTAATATAAATATTAAATAATGTCCTAAGGGTATTTTTGGTATTTGTAATATAAAAACTGTTCATATGAGCATGAGAATAGCTAATACTATGAGCATCGCATCAGTTGGAAAGAATGTGGGGAGAATATAAGAGTGATTAGGAAAGAGAATCTGGGAGAGGAGAGAAAAAAAAAAGACAAAAGAAAAAGAAAATTGATTTTTTTTTAAATGATGTTGTCAGGTGCGCCCGGCTTTTGCCCAGCTGTGCGCGTACGCGCACAGCCTTACCTTTTTTTTTTTTAAAAAAAAAAATAAAAATTCCTGACATTATTTTTACATTTGCAGCCCAATTATTTCTCAATTCTTTCCTTCCTACATCAATTTTGCTTTTCATCTTGGGAGAATTAATTCTGAAATAACTCCACTTTCTCTTCTATTGTGGATGCTCTAAAGCCCCCTAAGAATGACTATTCCCCTTACAAAGGTAATAGCTCATTCATAAGAATGTTATTCTCATGACAAAATGACCAAAACAAACAATGAAATATGTCTATTTTAAGGATTATTATTTCATTCATGACATATTCCATGAACCAAATATGTCATGTCATTAATTTTTGTTGTAAATGATGATTATACATATATAATTTATTTATTTATTTATTTTTTTTAAATTTACATTTCTTGCTCAACATTTCAATTTGAGCTCTGATTCCATCTCTCTCTGTACTAGCTAGCTCAGCTCAGTAAAATCTCTGTACTAGCTAGCTCAAAGTAAAGTTCCTAGACTTCATTGCACCAAAATACAAATGTTAATGTGTTTAATTGTTACTCTAAAGAGTATATGAATCTAATTAACTTGTAACTACTCTTTTCTTTAAAAAAAATAAAAATAAATGGTTATACATTCAATTTTTATTGTAAATAATGATTATACATATATATATTTTATTTGGAACCGAAACCGTACCTATAATTTTTTATTCTGATTCGATTCTTACACGTTGGAAGTTGGTACCAAATTGTGAGCATCCCTGCTTGTCCGGGATACAGCTATGTATTACGTAGTATTTTTATATTTTCAAAGTGAAAGAAAAGATTAAAAATTGACCTGGTTGCGTAGAGCATTGACTTAGGATCGCCATGCAAGTCCATAGCTCAGCTCAAACTCAAAGTAAATTTACATTTCAATCAGAGCTCTGATTCCATCTCTCCCTCTACTAGCTAGCTCAGTAGAACTCTCCAATGGCTTTTGTTGTCGTAACTTCTCTGCTGGGAGTTGTAGGCCAACACTTTCTGCAACGCAATCCATTCTTCGACAATATTCTCGACGATTCACAAATAACTGTCTCGTTATTCCACAAGCTCTGCTCTCTGCAAGCCTTTCTGGAGGAATCGGAGATACAAACCGCAGATGAAGACCTAGACGCGAAAATCCGAGACGTAGCCGTGGAAGCAGAGGCCAAAATCGAGTCAAAGCTCAGAGAGGTGTATTTTGCTTCCAGCAATGGAGATCGAGGGCTACGGAACACCCTCCAATCCGTAGCGAAACAGATCGAATCGCTCGAATCCCTGATCGAGATTCACAAGCAAAAACTCCCCGCCAAAGAGCCTTCAACGCCACCGCAGGCGGCGGCGAAAAGCTCCGTGATTCCCGGCTCCGCCCATCTCAATTTGGCCGCCGGGAACGAAATGATTGGATGCGAGGATCAATTGCTGACGATATCGGATTTGCTGGTCAATAAACAGCAGCCGTCTAAATACCGGGAAGTCATCGCCGTTACCGGAATGGGCGGTATTGGGAAGACTACCCTGGCAAGAACAGTCTACGAAGACCCAAATATCAAATCTCACTTCCACATTTCTGCGTGGACTGTCGTCTCACACCAACACAACAAAAAAGAGATTCTCCTTCGCCTTCTGGGCTGCATTGTGCCATTGACCAGTGAAATCTACAAGAAAGACGACGGGGAGCTAGCCGACCAACTGCGCAAATCCTTGATGGGTCAAAGGTATTTGATTGTGGTAGACGACATATGGAACACCAAAGCCTGGGACGACATCCAAGGTTGCTTCCCCGACAACATGAACTCGAGTCGAATCTTGATGACCACCCGGCATGACGAGGTGGCTAAGTATGTTGATAGCTCGAGACAATTGGGTAAGTTTACTCACCAAATGCGCTTTCTATATTCAAATGAAAGTTGGGAGTTGTTTTCTTTAAAGGTGTCTGGGAAAAAGAACTTTAATCTCCCTGAATTTACACCAATTGGGGAAGATATTGTTAAGGAATGTCAGGGATTGCCTCTAAGCATTGTTGTGATTGCTGGGCTTCTGGCAAAACTTAATGAACCTAAGCAGTGGAGGGATGTTGCAGACAATGTTAAGTCTTTGGATAAAGTGGATCCTAGTAAGACATGTTCTAGAGTGCTGTCATTGAGCTATAGCTACTTGCCTGGTCACTTGAAAGCTTGTTATCTATATTTCGGAGTGTTCCCGGAAGACAGTGACATTCTTGTTGGGAAATTGGCTAAATTATGGGTGGCCGAGGGGTTTTTAATGTCGGAGAACAATAAGAGTTTGGAAAAGGTGTCAGAGAAGTACCTATCTGATCTTATTAGTAGAAGTTTAGTTCAGGTTAGCACGTTGAGTTTTGATGGGAAAATCAAGTCGTGTAAGCTCCATGATCTGTTGCATGAGATTTGTGTGGGAGAGGCGCGAAAGGAGAACCTTATGGATGCACAGAATGGATCAAAGTCGAGTTCTCGTTGGATAACCTGCAGGAAAAATCAATGGCCGATCACTCAAGCAACTCATGGGAATCACGTTCTTGATAGGATCCGGTCCTTTCTACATTTTGGTAAGGATTTATATCTTGCGAAATGCAAATTGGAATTCCCGTGTTTGAAATTGCTAAGAGTGTTGGACTTGTCTTTAATAAAATACTGGCATGGTATGCCTAGTGGGCTAGATGATTTGGTTCATTTGAGATACTTGGGTTTAACTACTATAGGTTCTCTTTACAATTTTCAATTGTTGAAGCTTAAAAATTTGCAAACTCTCGTGGAGGGAGGAGGATCGCTTGCAACTACCGATTAATATTTTGGATTTGCCACTGCTAAGGCATGCTCATCTTTTCAAGAGGGCGGCACTCTATCTTCCAAATTCGGCTAAACAAAGTTTACAGTCTCTTTATTGGGTGAAAGTTGCCAATGTGGACCAAGAGACTAACTTCAAAAGAGTACCTAAGTTGAAGGAATTAGGGATTTACATTGATGATAAATTGCCACATGGTGCTCTTGATAGTCTTGTTCATTTAGACCAGCTTGAGAAGTTAAAATTTGAAGTGGGAAGGGCCGAGCGCTTTTCTCTTCCAGCTGCTTTATCACCAAACCTTAAGACGTTGTCACTTCGTTACACCTATCTTCTATGGGAGCAGATGGGCATAATCGGCAAGCTGTCCAACCTTGAAGTACTCAAATTGAAAGATTTTGCCTTCTGCGGCTCAAAGTGGGATGCATCCGAGGAGGAGTTTAAAAATTTAAAGTTTTTCCTCATTGAACGTTCAGATCTCAAACGTTGGACTGCAAGTTCTGATAACTTCCCAGTTTTGAAGCGCCTAGTCCTAAAAAACTGTTGGGACTTGGTACGCATTCCAAGTGAATTTGCTGGTATTAACACGCTGGAATCGATTGAGTTAGAAAGTTGTTATTCTTCCCTTGCGAAGTCTGCCAAAAAAATTAAGAAAAAGCAACTAGAGCGCAACGGGAGTGATTATTCTTTTCTTATTCGTGAACTTGGAATTAAGGTAGTCCCTTGCTATTTTACCCAATCCTAACATCTGAAGTATGGTTCTGCTTCTTATGTTTGTGTTCTCACTTTGAATTGTTTTCCTAGGACAAAACGCCAGAAGAAGAAAGTGAAACTGAGGAAATAGACAGCGAGGGATCTGATGATGACTGTTAACTAAAACATGACTGATCTAAGGCAAGGTATTAGGTATGTATGCATATGAAACATGAACTATTAACTATACTTATATTAAAATCCTAAACATAACATACAGTTGCAAAAAGTAATGTTAATGTTTGATGTTTGTATACTTTTCTTCACAGATGAAGGTGATCTCTGGCAACCAACAAAGCTATATATGAAAATGGTGTGTTTTGTAGAGGCTAATGTTGCAACGTACTGATAAAGTTGTTTGTTTGTTTAACTGTTCCATATTGTCGTTCGGCTCTTGAGATTTATGTTGCAACTGATGAAGTTGTCTGTTTGTCTATCTCTTCCATATTGTTGTTTGGTCTCTTGGGGTTGGATACAGCCCAACCACGTGATTCACAATCGTTAGATCATGACTAGGATCTGATCTTGTCCAAATTATGTACATGCACTTAGATCATGATTAGGGTCCATCATGCCCATGCAGTTAATATATACGCATGGGGGATACAGTCCAACTGCGTGATTGATAAGTTGATGTATTGAGCTAAGACATTCTAGTTTTACGCATTGTTCTTCGTTGATTTTCTTCATCAAATAATATGCTATGTGTTTGCTTTCTAGTGTGAGTGTTATTGTTTTGACGGTAGCACTATTTACCAAGCATCAGTTAATTTTTTTTCACAACCGACTCTTCAGTTGGTTCACTTGAAATATTTTGATTGAGAAAATTAATAATCATCTATCTGTATAGTTGATATTAGAAGAATAAGTGTCAACAACTATATAGTTATTTTTTGGACACAATATGTCATTGTTAGTGCACTCGAAATATATTCCAGTACTAGAAAATAATTCTAGTGCACTGGAAATCAAAATTAGAATGATTGTAAAGCACATTAATTTTATAGAAACATGAAATTAAGGAAAATACTGAATATTGTAAATATAACTCAAGTTAGATATAATTGTGAGGTAAACAAACAATTGCGACAAACAACAAAAGTGCAATGTAGAGAATAAGCTATAAATAAATCAAATAAAAAATTTAAGGAAAATAAGAGTGAGAATAACAACTGAACGGCGGAGCAGGCATCAAGAGACATGAATTTACTTATATTGTTATTATTAAAAAAATCATATGATATTCGGTTCGGTTCGATTTTTGTCAAATCGTTCGATTTCAGTTTAGTTCGATACCGAACCGTTCGATTTACAAGAATTCCGAACTGTTCGATTTTCTATAACTAATTCGTTTCGGTTTGATTCAATTCGAATAAACCGAACCGAATTGGCCACCCCTAACTATAGATGTGATGTACATTAACATTCAAATGATAAATTGTAATTAGAGAAATGTATCCATTATTATGGCTTTTACCACAATAATTGATTATAAAATACTAATACTTTTTTGTTTTAATTACAACTTGGGGTGTGTTTGGTTGGTAGGTTTTGCCCATAGGAATAAGTATGAAGGTGATTGTTGTTGTTTGGTTAATAGGTTTTTAAAACACTACTATGGGTTTTGAATATCTCATCAATTGAAAAACACATATCCAAATAAAATAAGAGTTTCATTCCCTTTTTTCATTCTCAAGCACTACTATTAGTAACTATTCACATTCCACCCTACTACCAAATATGTTAAATATTTTTACCAAAACCTATTACTATTATCAAGTATTTGATACCCATTCCGATTCCGATTCCTATATGCGAACCAAACACACCCTTAATCATCTCGCCATCTTCACATGTAGTATTCGGGAAGTCAGAGCTTATACACTTCACCCAGTAAATACGACCACACGCCGTGACGTTGGCCCAAATTTCCTCGCCGGCCGCCTCAAAATGCATGTGAGCGGGAACTGTGAGATGATGTCGCAGAAACATGCCGTGGCTGTGTATACATATAACATAATACGGAGTATTTAGAATTGCGAACAAAAAGGGACGGAGATGCACTTACGATAGTATGGTGGGCCGTAGTGGGGCTTGTCGCTCCCAAATCGCCCGAGGAAGGAGAAGGGGAAAGGATGAGTAGCAGTAACAGGAGATGCGATTTCAACAGTTCCATTATAACACTTAAGTTGAAGATGCTTTATGTATAAATGGATTCCTGTGTGGTACCACATTGAGAATTTAATTTCCAAATCTGGGTGGTCTTATGTTTTTGCTTTCACCACATTGATACTGACGTAATAAGATGGTGACAGGTGCCGTATATTGATGATGATGACATGCTGCACTTCTCTCCGTGAATGTGACATGCCTTGTTCTGTCAACAAAAAAGCAATTTCAAAAGAGTATATATATTGAAGACAACATGCATAGTCTTTGGTTGGAATGAAAGAATTATGAGAAAAATAAATTGTAATTTGATGAGAAAAGAATAAGTTTGGGAATAAAGTATGAATTCAAATTACATTATTGGGTAATTATGGTTGAGAAGGAAAAAAAAATGGTATAAAGACTAAAATACCCTTGTGTAATAATAATAACCAAAGATAGTAGTGTCATTTCATCTATTTTTCCTTTCTCACACCTATTGAATTGCGCAATTCAATAAAAGGAGGGAATTGCGCAATTCGGCAGAATTCCAATTCTCTACAACCAAACAATGTAATTCATCTTGTTCATTGAATTTCAATTCCTTTAAAACTAAATTATAGTGTACCAAATGGGCCATTAGTGATCGAAGGATTTGAAGCTGAAATTATGTAATGTAGATATGGAACACAATATAAAGTAATAAACGAAGCACTTAAATAAGTACACAGTTGAATTTGATAACGCAATGAATCCTCTCTCGGGCGCTCATCACTTCATATCCATGAAGCTGACCTCCCGGAATTTTCTTTTCTGGAGGACTCAGCTTATTCCTTTTTTGCGAGGCCAGGATTTAATTGGCTATGTTGATGGCAGCTCAGTATGTCCAGCGCCCACTCTATCAGTTCCTGCTGCCGAATCCGGCTCCGGCACCACCAGTACGGAGTCCGTCCCCAATCCCGCATACAAAGCGTGGGTGCAGTAGGATCAGTCGATCCTGTCCCTACTTATCTCGTCCATGGCCGATGAAGTACTGCATCTCGCAGTCGGCCGAAACACTGCTGCGGAAGTATGGCAATCCATCTGCACCGCATTAGGGTCCAATACCCAGGCGCGATGTCTCAATCTCCTCGGTCAAGTCCAGGGGTTGCGGCAAGGCGGTGCAACCCCGGCAGATTATCTCAGGCGAGCGGAGTTACTAGTTGAAGCCTTGGCGCAGGCGGGGCAGCCGTTGTCGCTTCGGGAGCAAAACTTGTATGTGCTGCGTGGTCTCCGCCCCCAATACCGCTCATATGCTGCATCGTTGACGGCCCATAACCCGCTCTCATTGCCGCAGCTAACAGACTACTTGCAGGCAGCGGATTTCATCCTTTCGGATGATTATCCGCATGCGGATTCTGGCAGTGCGCCCACTACCTTGTACGCTGGGCGTGGCAGCGGCAGATCCTCACATGGCAGCGGCGGTTCGCACGGCAGTAACGCCCAGGGCAGTGGCTCGGCGCATCCGGACGGTGGTCGCAAAGGTGGCCGTGGCGGCAGGCGCGGTGGGTGCGGCGGTAGAGGACCTCCGAGGTGTCAGATTTGCAGGGCACTCGGGCATACTGCGTTATATTGTTATAAGAGATAAGATATAATATAATGACTAAGTCTAATGCCACACATTAATACTATAGACTATACATTATTAATTACAATAATAATAATAACACTCACACAGTTGGATAACACTTTTTAATCTGTTGGGCCACACCCTTCAAGATCGAAGAAATTTCTTCTTTTCTGACTGGCCGGATTCGCTTCTATAATAAGTGTACAAATGATACACATTTTACCTTAATATAATTGGCTAATTTATTTAACAAATTAATGGTTAGATTTTAATTAGGTGTAATATTGGACCGTACCCTTATCTGGATTTATCTCAGCGTTCTGTCTTAAGAATTTTATTCAGTCTAAATCAGGGTAAGCGAATATCTCAGCGTGATTCCTAATAGAATTCAGTTGTGTTGAACTAGTTTTCAGCTGAATTTAAATGAGTGGCTGTAACTTATTATTGGATTTATGGTCAGCAATTTTTAGGGGAGTAGGTTATACATTTCAAGTATAAAAATGATGGATTTCTAGCTTATTATTCACAGATTTCAATGATATAATTTGAAGGGCTTTTCTCTCTGTTAATCAGTTTATTAATATGTATTGAATTGATGGTTTCACCGTAACATCTGCCTGAAGCTGGCTCAGCGTAGTTGAAGCTTGAAGAAGAATATCGGCATGCACGTACCTCTCTAGAAATAGATGTTGTGAAGATTAAGTCAGTTTATGTGGCTGAGGCCTTTTCTATTCAAATCACTTGTAATCTTGGTGAACATCTAGTGCATTGGGCTGACGTGAGTTGCCACGCAAACGTAGGAGTATAGCTTCGAACTGTGTAAACAATTGTTGTGTCCCTGGTTCTACTTTCTTATCTTTTAATTTTTTTCCCATTAGAAAAACAACATAATTAATGATATGTTAATTTGTTAATTAAAACCAAGTAGATCTATAGGTTTCAACTTTCATTCAAGACTCACGGATCAATTTCAATTGGTATCAGAGCACGGAGATTTAAAATTTTAGTTTATCGATCTGGCTATCCCGTATTTCTTGAACTCAAGTTTTTAGCGTCTTTTGTTGTTTTTCTTGCTTTGTTCAATCTCACGGTGTGTTAAGTGTTTCAAGATGGAACGATATAAGCCCCCTCCCCAGTTAACAGGTGACAACTAGGCCTACTGGAAAGCGCGCACCAGAAATCATCTTAAAGCACAAGGAGAACGTGTTTGGCGTAATGTCTTAACTGGATGGACTCATCCTACCAAGGCTGGAGCAACTCTAGAAGATCCCCCAGTGACAAAGCTTGAAATAGAGTGGACTGAAAACGAAATAACCGAGGCTGGATATAATGATAAAGCTCATGACACTATTTACTCACTAATGCATGAAAGTCAATTTACTTTGTTTATAGGTATTAATTCAGCAAAAGCAGCATGGGAGATACTTGAAACGACCTACAAGGGCAAGGGTTCAGTAAAGCAATCTAAACTACAACTTGTTCAATATGAATTTGAGGAAGTACGTATGAATGAAGATGGAACCATTGTAAGTTTCCATGGTCGTGTCCAAGAACTTGCCAATAGAGCAACCATGCTTGGAGAACCTTTCTCTCAACTGAAGCTGGTCAAGAAAATACTAATGTCACTATTACCGTGATTCAGGATGAAGGTAACAACTATTCAAGAAAATGATGGATGGGAAAATAAATCAGTTGCTTAATTAATGGGAAATCTGCAAGCTTATGAAATGGAAATCGTCACTGATCACACCAAAAAGCAAAAAATCGTTGCCTTTATCGCTAAAGAACAGGGTGTTGCATCTGATCTAGAGGAACTAGGTAATGATCCAGTTGTGTTTTTAACTAAACAATTTTCTAAGATTTTGAAACAGGTGTCTCAAAAGAATTCACGCAATAACAAGTTTAAAAAAAGGATCAAGCTCAAACACATTGAAGAATGGTTCAAACTCTAACTCATAGAATTACAAGTCTTCTGCCTCTCATGCACCCTAGTCCAAAGACAAATCCAGCAACAAAGGTATTCGTTGTTACGAATGTGAAGGATTTGGCCATGTCCAAGTCAAGTGTCCTACTTATCTAAGGAGAAAGAAGTCCATGTCTGTCGTAACCTAGAGTGACAATGAACCTGAGTCAGAAGCCGCTGGATCTGATTCAGAGGAAATATCTGGTAATTTTGTTGCCTTTACTGCCAGAACTAAAGTTTGTCCAGAATCTGAAGATGTCGCTGATTTAGAAGGAGGCTGGCCGTTATCTCTCCGCTTATGGTTTTGGTTCTTGAAAACGTGGTTAAAAGATTGAAGTAGTATGGTTGTGATTGTTATGGATAGATGGTAAAACGGGGAGTTAGAACCACTCCGAGTGTCGTTCCCTCGACGAATGAAAACTTGGAAATTGGGTTATAGAGAAGGGTGAGGCTTTCGAAACACTTGAAGGCTCGATTGAGAGAAGTCGTTTGATGAAGTTCGTTTTGACGTTGTTGGTTGGCAAAGAACTATAAACTAAGAGAGGTAGATCGGGAAATAGGATTTTACTTAGAGAGAGAGAGGCGGCTAGGATTGGGTTTCGATTGTGTTGCGTGATTGGTCAATCCCAAGATGGGAGAATTGTGGTGATTTGATTGTGCGCTACTAGTAAAGAGAAGTGGATTGCGAGTGCGTTAGCCGATTCGGTCTAAACGCCGCCCGTAGGAATTCTCATTCTCTACGGGGCATTTAAGCAAACACTTTGCACTCACTCCTTTCCAGGTCTTGCCCTCTCGGATCGAAGACGAGGAAATGAAGAGGATCAAGGCTACCCGGATCTAGCAATCTCTTGCCTAGATCTAGGTTTCCAACACCATCCATGGATATGGGCCCCACTCCAAGAATGTCATAAAGTTCATCCTCAACAACAAGACATCCACATAGTCAACAATCAATCAAATATCACAAGATAAACAAATCAAAGCATCATCACAATAATCAATCTACACCGCAATCCTACCCACTAGATTTAGCCAAACATAATTAAGATCTCAACAATCAAAGGGAAAAAAGAGATAAAACAATAAAGCACGAATTAGATTTTACCTCAAATTGTTTAGATCCACCCAATACAAGATGTTGATGAAGATCTACTAGCCAATTGCTTTCAATCTTCAAAGCTCCTTTGCAAAATCTAGCAATTCAAAATGTTTGCTAATGTAGATCTCAATATCTCTCTAGAAACCTATTCTAACCCTACTAACCTCTCTCTAAAATCTGATTGTAACAAGTGAAAATCTCTCTAGACAAAGTTAGCTCCTTTCAGAAAATGAACTTTTAGCTTTAAATATTCTTTAGCCATTCGGCCCACGCATGGCGGCACGCCGTGATGCCAGCGTGAGGAGGGGCGTGAATGGGAAATAATTCCCATTCCGTCCCCCTTCTTTGTGCGTAGCCTTGGCGTGTTCGGTCCTCGTTGCGTGGAATGGCGTTGGCTTGTCTCCTTGAGGTGGCTTCAACTTCTTTTACCTCATTGTTTGGTAGAACCATCTTGTTGCTTCCTATAGAATCAATACCAGTTTAATTCAAAAGTTAACAAGATGTTTTCATCAACAGTAAAAAACATTCTCCATTTAAAACAAATGTTCAACACATGCACAATTTATTGTCCCTACTTAGCTCAAGTTCTTCAAATGATAAATCAACGTTTGTTAACATAAGATTCATGCAAAACTCTTCAAGTCTTGAGCAAATACACTTCAAGATTACTCATTCTCGCTTTTCTCAACACATTAAAACAAACTACCATATGCATTCAAAACATCTTCTTTGTTAAGCAAGTTCTAGCAAATAAGCACTTTTCAATGTTTAGCTTTCCACACTTTATAAATCTACCACACATTGTTTGACAAACCACATATGACAAAGCTTTTAATAATCATGGGTTTAATACAAGAATCATAGGCATAATATCACCAAACAAATGGTCAATGAAACACATCCTACATTCATGCATATTTGAACCTAGAACTATGCAAAACGGATGTTCAAAAATTATATAAGCATCACTTTATTATCATTGCATAATTTAGTAAACAATTTTATCATTCAACACAAATTAAAGCAAACCTAGATTTCATAGCATCTATGCTAGCGTAGAAAACTTTTCATACAATTTTTAAACAATGCGAAGTGGCAAAGATACAACCTTTATCAACAAAGTGTTCATCAAAGAGTAGTAAGAGTGTTCTAGCACTTGTATATGCCAACATATCTAAAATGCAATCTTTTCATACAACACTTTGAAATAATGAAAACTAAAAATTGAAATATTAACAAATAAGGGAAAAGAAATGTTACCTTTGAGTGTAGCTAGAGTGTCTTTAGAGTAGTGCTTACAAGGTAGAAATGAAATAGAAGAGTTAAATTTTCATAGCAAAGTTTCTTATTTTTATAGAGTAGGGACCAAGACATAAGAGAATAGAATAAAAAAGGCATTCGATGAAAAGGAGAGGTCGAAACTTACTAGGGCTTCAGCTGTTTCGCACTCCCATTCACGCCGCTGTCACGGCGTGACAGAGGGCGTGGATGTGATTTTATTGTTTCGTTGCCATTCCCTATTCACTCCGTGGTCACGACGTGAACAGGCGCGTGAATGGGGTTTTAAACCTCCATTCGCGCCTTGTTTCAAGCGTGGCCACAGGTCTTCTTCGGTTCAGCCTTCCTGTCCAAATTGTTCTTAAATTCTTCTCAGAATAATCTTGTGATTCTTGTATTGTTAGTCCTCAAAAACAATTTTATTCAAAAATTAAATTATCAACAATTAAAATAACGCAATGTAAATAAAACATTGGGTTGTCTCCCAAGCAGCGATTCTTTTAACGTCTCAGCCTTACATACCATATCTTTCAACCATCGTTGGTTGCTTGCACACTACTTTTATTCCTTCTCCAGACGAACTTCCCAAATTTTCCTACACAGCCAAACGTGGCCTTTGTTTTTTTCTTCGGTCTTGTCGATTTCTTTTCTTTCCTTCCTTTGACGTTCATGCCAAACTTGGTTTCCACATCGTCGACACGCAAGGTAAGCTTACCTGCGCTCACATCAATAACAGGTTATTGTTCGGGCAAAAACGATCTTTCGAAGATCAATGGTACCTCTTTTAGCTCTGGTCCTACATTCAATACTACGAAATCCATAAGAATAATAGAATTTTCAATTTTAACCAGCACATCCTCCATGATGCCCAATGGGTACCGTGTGGTCCCATCGGCAAGCTGGATGGTCATGCGGGTCAGTGTCATTCCATGCATTTTTAACTTGTCTGCAATACACGAAGGCATCACATTGGCTGAGGCTCCTAGATCAGCTAGCGCGTTCTTGAAAACGTAGTTGTTAATCACACAAGACACAACAAACAAACCAGGGCCACCATTCTTTCTGTGGCACCCCTTTTCAAGGACGTCGGAACACACCACGCTCATGTGGGCATGGGATTCATTGTGAATCTCCTTCTTTTGGACGACCGGTTCCTTTGATCTGGGTAGATCCTTTAGTGTGTGTGGAAGAGGCATATTGATATACAGTTTCCTGAGTAAAGCATTGAATTTATCTCTTTGCTCCATTTCTGCCAGATTTATCGTTCGGTTAGTGGTTTGTGGACGGTAACGAGATGTTACTACCCTGGCTTTAGTCTTTGTGTCCTTCGCATCATCATATTTCATCATTACTTTGCCCTTGACAGATGTTTCCCTCTCCATGGTGATAATATTTGGTTCAGACTCTGGATGAATTGATATAGAGTTTGCCCTCTCTCTCTGATTATTCTCTGTCGTGCTCGGTAGTGATCCCGAAGGTCTCTCAGTTACCAATTTAATCAAATGAGCCATCTGAATTTCGATGTTTTTGAAAGACGTTTGTGTTTCTTGTCTCATGGTTTAATTAAGTTATTATAACATTAGGTTATAATTATTTTATTTTTATTTTAATTTTGTTTTGTTTTACTTTTAGGATTTGCGCAGCAGCCAAAAGAAAAGAAAGAAAAGACGAAAAGAATTAAAAGAAACCCTTTGGGGAATTGTTATTTTGGAGGAGTTTTGGCAGAACACTTACGGAGGAGACGAAAAGCAGAAAGAAAAGAATAGGAGAGAAAATAGAAAGCTTGGGAGCGGCAACAGCGGTTCGGCGAGGAGATTTCAACGAGGAATTTTCGAGCTTCAATCACAGCTATCATCTCTTAGGCTTGAATTATTTTTCTTCTCTGTTTTATTTCTTGTTTAAATTTCCAGAATAATATTCTTTGAATTGTTTATGCATTTAATTATGATTATTTGCTAGAACTTTAATTAGGGATTTGGATTAGCCTAGATTAGATTAATTGACTATTTTTCTTGTGTTGATTCTTCCAATTTCAGTTTAAATAATTGAACTAGATTATATTTATTTTATGTATTTTAATTGTGGATTGTGTGACTGGCCATTGCATATTTCCCATTATTAGGGTTTATAAGAAGAACTGACAGGTGAATTATGAACCAAGAACTCGTAAGATAAACACAATTGACCTAAACTAGACATAGATTTAGGTATTTGTGGTGATATTTGATTGTTTCTTAATGGGTTTAATTAATGTTGGTGAGATATCGACGGATGATCACAGTTAATTGGATACAACCTAGTAGCTCGATGGAGTATTAGGATATATTTGAAGCAATCATCACTATAGTCATAAGAATCAATATTTAGGAGTTAGTTAATTATCTAATAGGTGAACCCAAATCCCTAGTCTTCTCTCAATTGGAATTTCCTTTGCTTTAAATTCATAAATATTCTTTTTAATTACATTAGTTCTATTTATTTGCATTTTTCCATATCAACAATTTGATTATTTAAGATAACAGTTAATAGTGTTCTTCGTGGGATCGACCCTGGAATACTCCAGGAATTTATACTGTGATTGACTCTGTGCGCTTGCAGATTATAGCAATCAAGTTTTTGGCGCCGTTGCCGGGGAACACTTTTATTAAACTGCTTTCTTTAAGTTTTTCTTTTCAAATTTATTTTAGTTGTTAGGTTCATTATTATTTTATTTTTATTTTTATTTAATTTTTGTGTTTCTATTTTTATTTTGTTTGTTTATGAACTTAAGGCGATCACTGAGGCATAAAAACACTGAATTATTCTCTATTGATCTTGAAATTGAACGCACTTACAGAAAAAACAGGGTACGAAGGCAGCTTGAAATGGCTGAAAACAATAGAGTGGGCCAACAGGATGACCCCGTACTACCAATAGTTCCACCTCCTCAAAATCAAGCAGCTCAACCACGTCCTCGAGACATCCAAAGACCAGTAATAGTTGTTAACCCTTCTTGCATTCAATTATCTGATGCAGCTAGAAATTATGAACTCAAGACTTTCCATCTGAATATGCTCCCTACCTTTAACGGTTTGGGAAGTGAAGATGCTTTGGGTTTCATGCGAGAGCTCTATAGTACGGTACAAACTTTACCTTTAAATAATTTATCTGAAGAAGAGCTTATGTTTTCCATATTGCATGAGGGGTGATGCTAGGCAGTGGTTGTTAAATTTACCAGAGGGTTCTTTAAGAGCTTGGGATGATGTTTACAATGCTTTCATGTTTAAATATTATTCATCTCAAAAGACAATGGACTATAGGAGTAGGATATGCACTTTCACTCAAAGAGAGGGTGAATTATTTCATGAAGCATTGGATCGTTTTAAATTGATTTTGACACAATGTCCACACCATCAATTTCCATTGTTATTGTTGACACAATTCTTTTATGATGGTTTAACTCCTAATTGTCAGTCTCTTGTAGATACTGCTGCAGGTGGATACACAGGTGATAAAAATAGTGATGAATTGGAAGCTATCTATGAGAGCTTAGCTACTAATTCTCGACAAAAGGCAGTGAGAGGTCGAAGAGCTGCTGTGCATGAAATTAGCACACAATCTGAGTTGACAACACAAATGGTTGAATTGACTAAACAGATTAACTTGTTGATGACTCGTGATAGTTCGAATAGAGAATTTTGTGCTTATTGCAATACATATGGTCATAATTCTTCTGTTTATTTGAATGCAGAGTCATCACAACCATCTTATGAGGAAGCTAATTACATGGGCTCCAACATGGGTAGGCAACCACCAAGAAATTATCCATTTTCCCATACATATAATCCAGGTTGGCGAAATCACCATAATTTCTCATGGAGAGATCATGGTAATGCAAGACCAATGGGACCACCTGGATTTCAGCAACAAGGATCATCAGAATTTCAGCATCAGCAATACAGACCTTTCCAGCAGACACCTATACCACAACAGTCTCAACTTCCTGCTCAGGAGAAGAAGCCTCAATTGGAGGAGATGTTCATGTTGGGGAAAATTGCAACGTCAATGCGCGATCTGGAAGCCTTTTAAGAAGCACGGACACTATTGGTGTATGGTTGAAAGGAACTCTGTGCCGTGTTATAATAACACTACCTTAAAAGCGTTATTTGCCCGGTAACGGTGCAGTTAGGACCCTGGCACGCTTTCGACAGGCTACACAGACCTACTACGGATAGCTTGCACTAGCAATCACGTAGGTGAACCTCACTATTGCTCAGACCTTAACCGATAGTCACGAATTATATATATTATATTATAATATATATTAATTCTTATATAGAAAGAAGGAAGAAGCTTGCATTTAGACAAAATTGTCTTGCTTCATTATATAGTGTAATAAAGTGAAGCTATTCCTCATTTCGTCCATAAAGTAACGAAAAGAAAGGGAGAGTGGACAATGAAGAAACTCATGCTACCACACCTTACACCACAAAATACGGATAGGTCATTGTTGACCATCCTAAAAGAGTGCTACTACTTTGAATGGAATTTCCAACAACCCCCCACACATTCAAAGAAGAAGGCTAGAAAGGAATAAAGACTGAGCAATACAATTGAGTTGATCTTAATGTCAGTGTTTGAGAACTTGAACTGACACGTAGTGACACTGAGTAATTTTCTTTCCGGGAGTGATGTGAATCTTGAACTCACCGGTTAGATAAATTTTGAACTCGAATGCACACACCAACTCAAAAAGCAGGTTCTACAAAAGTCAAACTCTTTGACTTCTTATGAACACCCTTAGTATTAAAGAATGTTACGTCTGTCTCAAATATGGACTTCTACCCTGTCAAAGTCTATCACAAAATAGACTTTTAACTCTGACAAATCTTACAACATTATAGATTTTTTCCGTCTTGTGAAGTCCATCTCAATACAGACTTTTAACTCTATCAGGTCTATCTCGGTATAGATCACCATTAAAGGCTTATAGAGTAGTTAAAGACATAAATCAGTTGTAAGTCTTTTCTTTCTATCATAGGCTGTTATTTGCAATGCAAACGACAGTTTGTGAATCACAATGAAGGAAGGTGTTGGACACCCCCACAATTACACGGTTATCACCATGTTTCTTAGCCACTCAGCTTATTGGGATAACCCCATTATCTTTCATAAGAGGCGGTTAGCCCTTTTGTACTCAAGTTAGGGGTCTCTTTAGGTCTATCTCAACATAGACCATGGTAGCCCTTTTCCACTCAAGTTAGGGATCTCTTTAGGTCTATCTCAACATAGACCATCCCAATTGAGTATAAGAGGCTAAACTTCCAATGTGGGACAACCTGGATAGGCAAAAGGAAACCTTTCCGTTTAAATGCTCCCAACAATCCCCCACCATTAAAGGGACTTAGGCTGATGCTGTCATTGCCTGACAACGATCAAAACAAATTTTCATGCCAGTGTATAAAACTTGAACTGTCATATAGTGACATTAAGTACTTCTCTAAACGGGAGTGAATTTGATCTTGAACTCATCGAATAGACAAAGTTTGAACTTAACGCACTTAATTTGCTTTGGTCGCTTTAAAATATGTGAGGTCATACTCTTGACCCTGAGATATCCCCTGTTAGGTCTATTCTAGGATAGACCTTCGACTCTGTCAAGTCTACCTCAACGCAGACCACCATGACTGGCTACAGAGTATCTATGGGCACCACGAGCACTTTGTACTCATGTCATTATGCGGTGAATTCATTAGGTTTGTCTCAACAAAACCACCCTTTCTCAAAGAGTTATGAATTCATTAAGAGCTGTAGGTCAACCTCACATGCGGTGAATTCATTAAGTTTGTCTCAACAAAACCACCCTTTCTCAAAGAGTTATGAATTCATTAAGAGCTGTAGCTCAACCTCACAGGTACACAGACTGTCGGAATGACCAACTAGTGTACTATTTTGTAACTCTTTTCATGGTTTCGTTTAACCACAGAAGTGGGATCCACCACGAATTCATTACCACTTGGACTTTAAGTCCTTCCAATGAGTCAATGACTAATCCTCATAATTAGCCCTCAAGTAAGTTGATTCTCTTGACCAAACTTACATGCACTTTGACGAGTACTTCGTTTACTCGTAAATAATCCCTTGAGATTTTCATGTTTAACATGACACATTATCTTTCATCATTATTCTCAATACCACAGAGAAACTTTTGATGAAAATATATGGAGTTTATTACCCCACAAAGCAACACTTAAAAATATTTTTGTCAAATGTATTTGATCTCTTACCCAGACTGATATTTGGTGCCCATCATTAGCTCCTTTGTAGACTGAGTTTTGCCGACTTGCTTTGTAGAGCATTATAGAAGCTTCGCACTCTGCCTGATACATGCTCAACAGTTGATATTTCAACAAACTTGGTTATCTCAATTGATCACAATTACCCTTTAACTAGGAATTATAGGTATTTCAATATGACTCAACCAAGAGTTTAAATAATATATATATAAATGCTCATTGTTAGTAAGCCATAGAAATAATGTTGTTCACATGCTACATGAAGTTGAACAATATAATCACAAATTTCACATCATATTCTTATAAGAAATTAATCTCATACACAAGGAATATGTTCGAGTTCATATTTATTCGGAATATCTCTCAACAATGAGACTTCAGAGTTGCCACTAGCACAATTTTTTCCTTCCCTTAAGGAATTTAAAACTCATATAAAGCATTCATAGGGTGCAGATCAATATTGCAGTACTTCAACAACTTCTATTGCAAGGCTTTGATTGTATTAGCAACATATGAAAGTCAACCTCATTTCAGGTAAAGATCAAGTGGCGCTTTAACTAGCCTGCATGATCAACACCCTATTTCTTAAAAACTCCCAGGTCGAGTGGTGAAACCGAAGTTTACTTAAAAACCATCTTCCTAGACAGAGTGTTCAAGAATGATGACTTTTCCATGTTCTCACTAAATTACAATTGAAGCCTATGATATATGCTCTTATTTTTATACAAATAATTTTAGTAAAAAGTTTGAGCAATATCTATGCACGAATTATTTCAATCAATGTCATTAGTATTCAAAATACTAAAGAAATAAGTACTACTAAGTAATCAAAATCTAGACAGCTCAGCTAGAATTCAGTACTAAGATAACCATACTTCATGCGAACCCTTAGAACTAGAGCAAATATAGTTACTCAAAATAACTATTTATTTAAAGAGACTCAATACTCATCTTGCTCTGTCAGATTGACTTTTGCTAGTTTTGCCCTTCTGATGGTAGCACTGGTGTGCTCGGTGTCCTTGCTTTTTGCATGTAAAACACCTTCCTTTGAACTTCTTGATTTTTCTACTCCTTTTGTTGTAGACAGTTCTGACACTTTGATTTTCAGTTTCATTGGAACCATACTTTTCTGATAGTGATTCCCAAATGACTTTTGCCGAATCTTGTTTGACATAGACGTCGAACAAATCGTCATTCATTTGTGACAGCAGGTATCCTCTGGCTGCCGCATTGTTATTTCTAAATTGAATCAGAGTTACACCCGGTTCATGACCCGGAATGTAATCTATTTCAGGACTGCTTTCTCTCGATTCTTCACCCGGAGTGTAATAAGGTTCATGGTTACATTTTGTAGCACCAAACAGAGAGAACACTGTTGGAGTAGGTTCAGGTGCAACTGAATAAACATTCTTTGAGCCCACCTGCTGTAATTTTTCCCATCAAGCGCGGTGATTTTTGATAGATCCGGTATGACAGAAGGTGCCATAATGCTAAAGGTTGACTGTTGCACAATAACGCTTTTAACTGTTGGGGAAAATTGCAACGTCAATGCGCGATCTGGAAGCCTTTTAAGAAGCACGGACACTATTGGTGTATGGTTGAAAGGAACTCTGTGCCATGTTATAATAACACTTCCTTAAAAGCGTTATTTGCCCGGTAACGGTGCAGTTAGGACACTGGCACGCTTTCGACAGGCTACACAGACCTACTACGGATAGCTTGCACTAGCAATCAAGTAGGTGAACCTCACTATTGCTCAGACCTTAACCGATAGTCACGAATTATATATATTATATTATAATATATATTAATTCTTATATAGAAAGAAGGAAGAAGCTTGCATTTAGACAAAATTGTCTTGCTTCATTATATAGTGTAATAAAGTGAAGCTATTCCTCATTTCGTCCATAAAGTAACGAAAAGAAAGGGAGAGTGGACAATGAAGAAACTCATTCTGCCACACCTTACACCACAAAATACGGATAGGTCATTGTTGACCATCCTAAAAGAGTGCTACTACTTTGAATGGAATTTCCAATACATATAATCCAGGTTGGCGAAATCACCATAATTTCTCATGGAGAGATCATGGTAATGCAAGACCAATGGGACCACCTGGATTTCAGCAACAAGGATCATTAGAATTTCAGCATCAGCAATACAGACCTTTCCAGCAGACACCTATACCACAACAGTCTCAACTTCCTGCTCAGGAGAAGAAGCCTCAATTGGAGGAGATGTTCATGCAATACATGGCAAGCCAGGACACTATGATGAAGAAAATGGATGCAAAAATTGATAAGGTTGCTCAGTCCAACCAAACATCCATTCATAATTTAGAGGTGCAAGTAGGTCGGTTGGCTAAATTGGTTGCAGAAAAAGATCGAGTTAAGTTTCCTAGTACCACTGAAATAAACCCTAAGGAAGGAGCTATGGCTGTCACTTTGAGAAGTGGTAAGATATTGAATGAAATTATGAAAGAAAATGAACCCACGAGGGTTGAAAAGGAGAGTGATAAAGAAGAGGAGCAAGTGCCTAAAGAGAATTCTAGTGATCAAAACCTCATTTCCTCTACAGTGAAACCTTATGTACCGCTCATTCCATACCCACAAAGGTTACAAAAAAGGAACCGGGACAATAACTTTAAAAGATTTTTGGAGGTTTTTAAAAAATTGCAGATTAATATTCCTTTTGCAGAAACACTTGCTAATATGCCATCTTATGCCAAGTACATTAAGGAAATTGTGTCTAATAAAAAGAAATTGGAAGAGCTTGCTACTGTGCACCTAAATGAGGAGTGTAGTGCTATTCTACAAAGCAAGTTACCTCCTAAGCTAATGGATCCAGGAAGTTTTTCTATTCCTTGCACTATTGGTAATACTGTTATTGATAAATGCTTATGTGATCTAGGTGCCAGTATTAATCTTATGCCTTTAACTCTTTTTAAGAAGTTGGTAATAGCTGGAATGAAGCCAACAACAATCTCTCTTCAACTTGCTGATAGATCAGTCAAGTACCCGCTTGGAGTAGTAGATGATATCTTGGTAAAAGTTGGTAAATTTTATTTTCTTGTTGATTTCCTAATTCTTGATATGGGTAGTGATACAGATACATCTCTTATATTTGGTAGACCATTTTTGTTAACAGGAGGAGTAATAATTGATATGCCATTAGGGAAATTGATTTTTAGAGTAGGGAGAGAAAAAGAAGAATTTTCCATCTCTAAAGCTATAAAATTACCAACTTTTGATTAATCTTGTCTTTTTGTTGATGTTATTGAGAAACCTTCAAAAGAAGTATTTGTTAAGCATTCACCTCGTGATCCATTGGAAGCATGTCCTAGAGAAAATGAGGAACCAAAATTTGTTGAGTCTATGATGATATTAGAGGGTCAAGGTCATTTTCCTACACATCTTAATAGGACGTATGAAGATTTAGATGGAGGCAACCCTTTTCCATTACCTTCTAATGGAACACCACCTCAACTTGAACTTAAACAACGACTTCCATTGCAGTTCAAATATGATTTTTTGAGTGACAATGAGACTTTCCTTATGCTTTCTTATGCTCATTTACTTCATGTAAAAGAAGAGAGACTATGGAGAACATTGACTAAAACTTGGCATGACAAAAATAATTGTTGGAGAGAATTCAAAGTGTGGCAAGAAGTTTTGTTGTCTAATTCTTGTCTTAAGCTTTCCCCAGGGAAATTGAAGTCTAGATGGTTTTGTCCTTCCATTGTCTCTAAAGTTCGTTCTTACGAGGTCATAGAGATTGAAGGATATAAAAAGAGACCATTTATAGTTACTTCACAAAAAAGGTAGTCCCGGAAGAAATTGACAACTAACAGGGAAGTTTCCTATTTATTTCATTTTCTCATACCTGCTTTTATATTTAACATTGAGGACAATGTTGAGTTTGAGTGTGGGGAAGGGAAAGTAAATTTAGGGGATGTTTCTGCATTTTTCTTTATGCATTTTGCTGCAATTATTTTCTGCACTTTCCTGTAATTTTCTGCAAAAAAAAAATTTCTGCATTTTTAGCATCTTTTCCTTCATTTTTCTGAAATTTCTTAGCAAATTAAGTTTAAAAAATTCCATCTAATGACTATGTTGATTGGGAGATAAGTTCTAGAGTTTTGGGAGTGCATAATATCAATGAATGTGTTTGGCTATATGTATGCTTGCATAGCGTTAGTAGTAAATTCTGTCACACCGTGAGCTTTTGAGCCTAGAGGTTGCCCACTGCAACTTATTTTCATTTTGAGTGTTTATTTGCCCTCTTTGATTGTGTTACTTCTAGAACTTGCTTCATACCATTTCAGAGCTACATGTTATATGTTGACACGAGAATGATTTAGGCATTAGGATTTAGCCTTATAGCCTTTAAAATGACCACATCCTTATACATGTTATATTTCCCCTAGTGAACCATTTTTGAGCATTAAAATAAATATAAGACATTTTTCTTCATTAGCCAGTACCAAAGAACCTTAGCTCATAAAAAGAAGCCTTTAAACCCGTCATTGAGTCAGTAGAAGTCATTATTTCATTTATCTGTGCAAGATGACCAAAAGTGATGAAGTATAGGTGAGATTGGAGTTGAAAGGTGATTGTACAATTGGTTTTCTTTGAGTGAAGAATTTTTTGTGATCAAAGGGGGTGAAAATGAAAAAAAATGAGATCTATTCTAATTTTGTGGGTTGAAAAATCTTGATAGCCCAAACTTTTGTGCTCATTTTATTCTTAAAATGTTTTATGAGCAATGAATGCATGATAGAAATTTGATGATTATGGGAAGAGTACCATTGAGGGTTGTGTGGAAATGGAAAGTTATTTATTCGGTTTTACTAGAGAAAAAAAAGGAAAAAAAAAGAGAAGAAAATGAAAAAAATTGAAAAAAATGAAAACAAATGAAAAAAAATGAAAAAAAGATGAAAAAGAGAATGAGGTTTTGATAGTTGTTTATCAGTGAAAAGGATGAGGGAGAATGAAGTAGTGATGACTTGTTTTAGTGGAGTTCTTTGTATTGGTAGAATACGAGTTCTTGCACTTGATATGGTGAAATTATGGCTCTACTGATTCCTTGGACTTTATTTGTATTTCCTTATATCCTTTCTTTCTTAAACCACGTACCCTTGACCCCATTGCAACCCAAAAATAAAGACCTTTTGACTCGTGTTTTTCATATAATTTTGGTAGTGGAGTTTTGGTGGACAAGCAAGCCTATGGCAAGTGTACTCTCAATAGAGGATGGTGTCTACCTCCCTTATACATATATTTATGAGAGATTGAGTGAACAACCACGAGGACTACTATTCTCTATTGTCTTGTGTGCATATGACTTAGAACTCTCATGAAATATTATGTGTTTACCATCTCCTTGAATTGAATGCCTAGTTGACATGGTTATGGTTGGTAGTTTGATTTCATTGCATAAGTTTGCTTGGGGACAAGCAAAACCTTGAGTGTGGGGAAGTTTGATAAGCTTAATTTCTAGGCATTATTTAGAGTAATTTTAGTAAGTGATTTTCTTTAATAAATTAAGTTTTAGGGTTAATTATATTATAAATATTATATTTAGTTATATGTTACTAGTTTAGACTAGTTTAGATGAGTTTTAATAAATATTAGGCTAATGTTACATTTTTATTAATTTATAAAGAAGAGTTTTATTTTATCTATATTACTAAATTTATTTGTTAGTTTTATTCATTCAATTTTAAACAACTATTTTGATAATTGAGTTTAATCTATCATTATAATAAAGCACTAAGTTTCTGCCTATGCCAAAATCCCGCCCAATGAAAACGACGCCGTTTGATGGCCTGAGAAAAAGTTGTTATTAATCGCGTGCAATTAAATACTGCCAGCTACTTTTTTGCAATACCAAAAAAAATATTAAATAGAATTCTAATTATTACAGACTTCTAACGAGAGTGTTAATTATAAAGAATGCTTTGAAAATCGATTTCTCCATAAACATTTAAATGTAGCCGCAACATGCTTTTGAAAACTGAAATGTTGACAGCCCCCTTCAGTCTTCCCAGATTTTGAAATCCATTGTTTTATATTCTATATAAGCCTGTGTCGATGGAGAGTTCCCCTCCACACTTCAGAATATATTCAGTTCGTATCACCTGCATTTTACAAAAAACACACCCAAACTTTCAGCAACTAAACAATGCCAATGTATGTTCCAGTAAAAGACATTGGCCCACTTGATAGGGAGAAAGCAATAAGAGTCAAGTGTGTTAGATGCTACGAAATAGCGGAGAACAGAGGGTCCACCGAGATCAAGAGTCGAGAAGTTTTGGTCTGTGATAAAGAGGTATTTTCGTGTCATTGTTATGATTTTATTTCACTGTTTAAGCTTTAGGCTTTATAAAGATTTCAATGCAATACACATGTCTTATTTATTTCACTAATCCTAGGGTACTTTCATACATTTGAATATGCAAAACAATGATGTCCATAAATATAAAAATGTGTTCATAGAAGGGAAACTCTATTCTGTAAAAAACTTTTTGGTTTTCACCCACTATTATACTTTCAAAACTTGTGATCACGAATATATGATTAGGTTAAACTATAAGACTCAAGTAAAGGCCATCAAATCGAAAGGTTTTCCTAATAAGATGTTTCAGCTCAAAAACTATGACTCTTTGAAAGACCCTACTCAAGTGAATGACAAGGTGTTGTTTGGTAAGTATTTAGTTCATGTTTTTGCTATTTTTAAGTTTTCTATTTCTGTATTTTGTCTACTATTCCCTTTTTTTTTTTTTTGTTTTTTTTTTGTTTTTACAGATTTAATAGGCAGAGTTGTCGAGATCCATGCTCCTATGGACAAAATAATAGGAGGCAGACCAGCAAAACTTCTAGATTTCAAAATGGCGGATAATGAGTAAGTTTTCTACTAACAACTATGTGCCTATATTTTTAATCATTAAATTCTTTCTAACAGAATTGCCTATAGGGGAAATACATTACAGTGCACTGTTTGGGACAGTCATGTTGCTTCTATGGTACCATATTATGATTCTGGTCTTAAAGAACCCCTAATTTTGGTTCTTCAACTTTGTCGGGCAAAAGTGGTGAATGGTAAGTTATGCAATTGCATTATTCTTTTGATTTTTATCTAGGTTTTCCAACAATCATTAACATGTATGATTCTAATAGGTGAAATCAGAATTACTAGCTGCTATGATGCTACCCAACTTCATTTGAATGGACCTTATCAGGAATTTGCTGATTTTAAATCTCAGTAAGTGCCTTAAATAACATGTGTTTTATAATGTTATCTACTGTTTACTGTCTATATTTTAAATACCATAGATTTTCATTCTCAGTAAGTGCCTTTTTTGATTTTAAATGTTATCTACTGACTACACTTCAAATAGCATGGCATTTATAATGTTATCTACTCTCTACATTTTAAATAGCATGGATTTTAGTATGTTATCTACTGTCTACTGTATACATTTTAAATAGCATGCATTTTAAATTTCATTAAGTGCCTTTTCAGTTTTTAGATGTTATCTATTGTCTACATTTTACAACTCAACACATAACAATGCATGAGACAACAATGAATCTACTGTATCTATTATTTATAACACTTATTCATAACATGCAATGGGCTCATATAATTTACTGTTTTGTTACCTGTAGGTTAAGTGCATCACACAACCCTTTACGCAGTATCAGCACTGCAACTGTGCTTTCTCAATCCCAAGGAATTAATGACTTCACCAGTGGTGCTTTGACTGTAACTCCAGTTGCTGATCTGTTGAAAAAGAAACAGGTTATACTCTGAAATTTTTGATATCATTAATACAGTCCAGTAAGATCAGTAATTATTTATCATTATAATACATACTAACCAAGTTACATTTCCTATGCTAGAATGGGGAATTCTATGTTCCTGCTCAAATAGTGGGAATTGAAGGGTCATTTGGATGGATGTACATCTCATGCATGTCACCAGGATGTAACAGAAAACTGTCTGGCCAATTAGGTGATTTCAGTTGTACACACTGTGAAAAGAAGTATCAAGAAGGCATAGCAAAGTATAGAGTGAAAGTGATTGTTCTTGATAAAGGTCAAAAAGATGCTCCCTTCCTTTTGTGGGATAGGGAGTGTTCTGAATTAGTTGGTATCCCAGCACACAGTTTGTACCTCAAGTATAGTAAGGTAAAGTCACATAACACTATAATTTAATACCTTAATAGCAGTTGTGTTAATCTATTTTGTTGTTAAGTATTCTATTTTGTTGATTTTAGGTTTCAGACATTCCAGTAGAATTTGAATCCTTAGTTGGTATGCGAATGATATTTAAGATATCATTAAACATGGAGTTCATTAAGGGAGCTAATTCAGCTTACACTGAGATGAGAGTACTAAGGGATGAAGTGTTAGTCTCTGCCTATTGTTCTAACCTTATTGAAGACCAAGAGAAGGACTTGATGACAAAAATGATAGATGAGGACGAGGAAGAAGATGAGGAATCTGATCAGGTTCTTATTTTTAATAAAGTATACACTATACTTACATTTTTAAGTCTTCTTATGACATGTGTTTGACTAAATAAACTTTTCATGTATATAGGAGGCTTCAAATGGAGAGAATGAGGTCAACAGTCCCTTGAGTATACAGCACTCTCAAAGTGTAGACCTTGAAACTGATGATTCTAATGGTGTGAAGAGATCGCTTCTGGATCAATTTTCCTCCTCTAGGAAGAAGGGGAAAAATGTTGTTGTTAAAAATGAAAAAGTTTAAGATCTTGGATACTACAGACTGTTACCACATGTTTTGTGGTTTTACTGTTTTGAAACTAATATTTTGGCCTGCAAACTATCTATTTTAATTTCGAAAACAATGTCAGTTTGTTTCCATATGAATATTTGTAGTTAGTTTGACTCTTTTCCTTTTTGGTTTATTTATGCTTAATTTTATTACACTGTTTATTTCTTTATTTGGTTAGATATATGAAACTTATGCAGGGGAAGAATTAAGTTACCAAGCAAGCAATCTAACAAGCAACTAAAGACAAGGAAGCAAACACAGTCACAAGCAGGTCAAGAATGAAGCACATCAAACCACTGTACCAGAAAAGCTTTCAAACTAATTTACTTATACCTATGTGATAAATCTATAGTCATGTACTGATTCTGTAATTTATTGTATTTTATATCTATTGTAATAAAACAATTTATTTTCACTATATACATTCTTCTATATTACTTTCAGACTCAAAACACTTTAAATAGAATCATTACCAAACTAACCAGAAAGTAACAAAGGAAAAAGTTTAAAGTAAAACAGTGACACTGAATAGAAAACATGTATTCAATCAAACACTCTAATGGTGTTAATAAAAAAACTAAATTTGAAATTAATCACATATACATTGAGTTTAAGGATAGTCCTACATAAATTAGATTCTAACCAAAATAATACATTTACCAGATTAGTTAGATAGTCCTATATTCAACACTTTGAGAGTGAAAAGTGTAGAAAAATTTGTTTTGACTTTGTCATTTCAAAAAGTAAATAGTCAATTATAGCACTAAATCAATTAAACCCAAATAATATGAACTAAAATAAATCCAGATATAGTTTTGGTGAATTTCAATTTACATTAACTTTGGTTAAGTTAAATATAAATTAGACTTTAAGGTCAAAATTGTATCCAAATTATTCAAATGATAACAGTATAAGTACATATTACTATATTCTAGAATATGTAGAGTAAATTGTTTTTAATAAAGTCTAATTTATTAAGGTTAACAGTAGAAAAAAACATTTACAAACTTAAAAATATAGTGTTGGAAGTAGCTATGAACAATGTAATTAAACAATCATATGTACTTCAAAAATGAACTTTGACTTCGTCAATTCAAAAATGATTATATTTTCATTTTCTTAAAATCCTATGTAATTATGATTGTTGTAAATAAATACAAAACCTTATCATATGAGAATTCATTAGTAATACACGATTAAAAAAGTAAAAAAATGTAGGACTGAAACTTTTATACATGTTTTACAAAATGTGATACATCTTTGAGCCTAGAAAGTACCAGAAAAAGCTCACAACGCTTTTTAGCACATTACAAAATCAAACCGTAAAAATTCTAATTGACCAAATATTTTCCATGTCAATTTGTGTAAAAAGTACACAATACAGTACTGTTTTTGATCTCAACGGATCTAAGATTTAAACATTTAAAATCTACAATTTACAGAAGTAAAGTTTTATAAACTTGGAGAGTAAATACTCATCCCCTACTACATATTATATAATCTACTAATTTGTAATCTGAAAATGTAGAATCTGTGATATATAAGAATCTGTTAGCACTGCCAAGTATTCAACTGCTGTGCCAAAACAAATGTTAAAAAAAAAAAAATATTGTATGTATTGAAAATGTAATTTAGTCATTCAACATATGCATCACAAACAAAGTTTCATCATTTGCCAAAGAATCAAGAACGAACAAAATGATTTTAACTGATTTTATTATAGCAACTTTAACAATATAAGTAACAAATGTGCCAACAAAGTATTCAAGTACTCAGTATGTAATCTATCATTATAAATGTAATGAATCTCAATATAAAATTGGAAACACAATGCTCTTTGGCTTTAAAAAGCACACAATTTGTAATTTGTAAATAAAAATGGTAAAAATATACAGACAGATTCTAAAAATTTCATATAACTGCATCAGACTTATAAGTTCATCATTTGCCAAATACTAAAAATAGTGATAGTATATTTGTAAAACGAATAAGTGCACAAATAGTAGGGGAAACATGTGTATTCAATGACAGCAATACACTATTGCATTTTGGTTTTTCCAAAAAAACTGTACAGTCATAATCATTTTAGTACATGTGTAAACATTAATGATTAGCAGCCACTAAAGCATTCAAAATATAGCAAATATGCATGCTCAAACTACACTCACAAATCATTATTGAAAGATCCAAAACAACATCAGACATGAGGAAAGTTCATTCTTCTACACTAATAAGGAGCAAAAGGAAGCACATAATCAACAATCAAGGTATACTCTACACTATTAAAACTCTTAATTTAAGTTTACCAGTTTCTGCTTTTACTTCAATGATCACAGCCTATTATGCATCCTGAGCTTCCCATCTTTCTCTTATGCAACCAATTATGAACACTGCTCCCCTAAAAGATAAGAGTATTTAAGTTAGTTGAAACCCTAAGAAATAATAGGATGAAACCCTATGCTAATCTACGATTTTAGGTAAATATTTGTTTCTATTTCACTTATCTGAGCGACGAATGGTCGAAAAATTCCTAGAATGTCTTTCTACGGTGATGAACACTGTACGACATTTGTACACAGATCTGCAAATTTTTTTTTAAAAAAATGTTAATTACAAGCAAGTTCTGATAGTATACGATAGAACATAGGGATAGAATAAAATTTGTAGGGAACTTATTTCATAGCGACTGGATTGAAAGAGGACAGTGCTTTGTATCTAGATCGTGACATCAACCCTAGAACCTTCAAAATACCATTGTAAACGAGGATGGACTAATCAAAACCCAAATCTTCCAATCGATCTGAGATCGGCCACTAAAAACGAAGCGAGAAGAAGAAAATCGAAGATCCGACACTCAAATCGAAGATCTCCGAGTAAACAACGAAGATCTGGCAACCAAATTTCAGATTGGAAGAGTGAAAATGAAATCGCCCACAAAATAGTAAAATCTTCGATTAACAAACGAAGATTGGGCACTCAAATCCACAATCTTCGAATGAGAACAAAGATCGGCTGATAAATATTGAAATGAAGATAGGGTTTTGAAAATTCATCCTCATCGGATGTTAAAGGTCATGAAGACCATTAGGACATAAAGATTATTGCCTGAAACTGTACAAAGCTCAAGAGCGAAGAAAGAAATAGGGATGTCCGCATTCGGATATGGATGAGAGGTAGCTGATAGTAAGCTGGGAGGAAGGAGGGTGTGAGGGGAGTGTTATGGGTGAGAAGTGGGCCGGGTATGGCTTATCAAACATTTGGGAATGGTTTGGGCTATGTATTAAAATCATTATATATTGGGCCTGATTAGGGGAATGTTTAATTATAGAGATTTGCAGATTTTAAACCCATACTTCAATAATAAGTTCGTACAAAAAAATAGGTGATTATGAATTCAGATTAATTGTTTTAAGTATTTTTGTATATAAGGTACATTACTTTTTTAATGGATGTACATTATTTGCATTTACAATTTTTTTATTTTAGTTTTGATTATGTTTCACGTTATTGCGTGGACCACGGTTAATGTATTGACGATGTTAATTCATGACTTATTTCATATAATACTTAGCTTCTAATAGTGTTTAAATTTCTTACCATTAAGAGCACTTATTTTTTTCTTTTTTTAATCTAATTATTTGTAATTTACACGGTATATGTATTGGACCATGGTTAATGTATTCACAATTTTTATTAATGCATCTATCATTATACAACCCATCCTTCAATAATAACTAACGAAAATAAAAATAGGTGATTATGAATTCAGATTAATTGTTTTAAGTTTTTCTGTATATAAGGTACATTACTTTTTTAATGGATGTACATTATTTGCATTTACCTTTTTTTTTTTTTTTTTTTTGAGTTTTGATTATGGTTCACGTTACTGTGTGGACCACGGTCAATGTATTGACGATGTTAATTCATGACTTATTTCATATAATACTTAGCTTCTAATAGTGTTTAAATTTGTTACCATTTATACCATACATTTTGCATTCATTTATCTAATTATTTTTAATTTATATAGTATATGTATTGGACCATGGTTAATGTATTCACCATTTTTATTAATGCATCTATCATTATAATACATAACTTCTAATAGATAACACAATATATGTTACTATTTTTACATTGCCTTTTGTATTGTTAAATTTTATTTTTAATTATTAATAACGTAATTGTGTGTACCCTGGTTAATTTATTCACTATTTTAATTAACTATTTTAATTCACTATAATACATAGGTTGTAATAGTTTTCAAAAATGTTTCCATTTTGACTTTGTATTTTGCACTTTTAAAATTTGTTTTTAATTATGTATCACGGTACTGTGTGAACCATGGTAATGTATTTAAGTTTTTAATAGTGCACTAATTCTTATAATATATAGCTTATAATTCAAGTTAAATATGTTAGTTATTTATTGTCTGATGTTTGCCTTTGCAGAAAATGTTGAGAACAACCATAACATGCTACAAAAAAATATTAATGATCCGCAAATGGAATACACACCACAAACGTATTGTAATTCAAGTGAGATGCCAAAAAGTGCTCTCACAACAGGTAAACTATTTAAAGATTGTACAAACTTTCTTTACAGTAGATAACATATGACAAACGTGTTATGTTTTTTCAGTTAATATAGAATCCTTGGATATACAAATTAGTATGCGTAGTACAGAATATACAATGAGCAACAGTAAATCAAGGCATTTTGTTTTAGGATCCCGAAATACATTCTCTTCGAGTGCAAAAAGCGATATACTTAACGGTGAGTTTTTATATTTTAGACCATAATTACTTAATTGTTTGTATTCCAGGTACATGCTTCAAAAATTTTCTTTTAAATTCCATGTTTAATTATTTATATAAAAGGTACCCACACAATGTGTGAGAACAAACACCCACCTCTAAACGATATATCCAATGGTAAGTATTGATTACATCATTTTATACAACTTAATAAATGTTTGTTAAATTATGCTAGCTAAGTTGTAAACTATATAGTTTTTAGGTAACACAAATTGCAACAAAAGAAAATGCATGGATAAGGGTAAAACTATTATCTAGTGTAATGTTGTCAACCGGGATTTGTTTCAAGATTTTGAAGAAGTTTCCAATATGGACACTATTTCAAAAACCGCGAAAGAAAATCATGGTACGTATAATGTTAAATAGTAGTAATTTCCAAATGTTTATTGGTGTTATTCTTGGTTTAAGTCATACGAAACTAATTTCATATATTATGCATAGGATTGTCACCAATTACACAACAACATATCCAAGAAGGTGAAAATGGTAAGTAATTATTTTGTAAATGGTAACAATGTCATTACGATATTTTCGATATGTTTGGAAACATTTTTAAATAACATTATTTATGTACATGGTAGGTACAAAGCAATTTTTTGAGACGGCATGCACAAACCAAGTCACAGTACGAATTGAATCGACAGTTGGGACTTCAAATGGTAGCCACGTCGGTGATGAGCAAACAAATAACTATCAAGTTACAGAACCAACTGCTTACAATACTGGTATGTTTACTATATGACGGTGTTTTAATAAATTTAGTGCAGTTTGATTTATTTTATTTTAATTATCTACTTAGTGGAATACCAAGATCTTGGTGATGCAACTATAACATGTCAGCACTGTGGAGCGCTGTTTTGGTACGAAGAAAGGACACACAAAACAGATAATCGCGGCCACCCGAAATATAACTTGTGTTGCAACAATGGTAAGGTTCAATTGCCATACATGCTGATGCCACCACAACCGATATATGATCTTTTTTTTGGAGAATCAGAAAAGAACAAGGAATTTCTACACAACATTAGAACATACAATAGTATGTTCTGCTTCACTTCGATGGGTGGAAAAATAGACCGAAATGTCAACAGAAACGGTGGTCCCCCAATCTTCCGTATAAATGGCCAGAACTTCCATTACATTAGTAGTCTATTGCCGGTAGATGGCATGAAACCGCATTTCGCACAGCTGTATATCTATGATACCAACAATGAAATGGACAACCGTGTCAATTATGTTAGGTAAGTGTGTGGCATTTTATGTTATCAATGTTGTTATGATGTAGTTTTATTACAAATCTAATTGTTCACCGTTTTATATTTTAGGCAAAATGGTAAGCGAAACGACATTCATGTTGAAATTGTCAATGTGATTCAATCAGTTTTGGATGAACACAATGTGTTGGTCAAAACATTTCGCATGGCACGAGATGAACTACAAAAAAACCCAACGGCTGAGGTTAAGATCAAATTGCTTGGTAAGAGATCAAGGGATGTTAGGACATACAATTTGCCACAGGTCTCAGAGGTTGCTGCGTTGATTGTTGGTGATATCGATACTAATAATTGTGAACGCGACATTCTGGTTGAAACAAAGAGCGGTCTCTTGCAACGAATCACTGAGTTTCATCCTGCTTACCTGCCAATGCAATATCCTTTATTGTTTCCTTATGGTGAAGACGGTTATAGGGAGGACATTCCCTTCTCAACGTTGAAGGGGAACACATCTGGTGGTCGTCAAAGGATAAGCCCTCGAGAATATTTTTCTTACCGTATCCAGTCTAGGATATCAGAAGTTTCAACATTGTTGCATGCAAGAAGGTTATTCCAGCAATTCCTGGTTGATGCCTACACGATGGTTGAGTCCGGAACGTTGATATATATAAGGACGCATAAAAAAAGTTTGAGATGCGAATCATATAATTGCTTGAATGATGCATTAACAAGAGGTGAACTTGACCCCACTGCTCAAGGAAAACGAATAATATTGCAATCGAGTTTTACCGGTGGTGCTAGATACATGATACAAAATTACCAGGACGCAATGGCGATTTGTCGATGGGTTGGATATCCAGATTTGTTCATCACGTTTACTTGCAACCCCAAGTGGCCTGAGGTACAACGTGTTAGGAATAAAGTGTAATGGTTTTGATATGCCAAATTTGTATTTGTAGATCCCCCAATTTTATTTCTAGGTCTAGTAGAGTCTTAGACCAAGATCGGGAAATTATTTAATTATGAAAAGAGAAAAACAGAGGAAAATGGATGAAAATAGAAGAAGAAGATATAAAGCCGAAAATCAAGAATTTGTCTGGAGAAAATGACAAATTGAAGAAGAAGATGAATGATACAATATTCACGTCGCTACTACTCAAAGAAGATATCCCAGAAGAATTTTCGTGAAGAAAATTAATATTGGAAGAATGCATGAAATTGACTTGGAGATCAAGCATCTATGGAAAGAAAGAAGTACATCAAATGTGATTGGAGATTTAATCAAAAGCTGTATGGACGAAGTGGATGATGCTTGATATATTATCCAAAATGGCTCAAGTTCAAAACTCACTATTAACAATTTTACAAGGTAAAATTTCAGAAGTCAAATTAAATTAATCTGATGGAGTTGGGCGCTAGTTTAAGCTTTGGGCGCCAATTACAAGTGGAAATTGAGATGCAATTGCACTTGGGAGCCAATTCAAAGGAATTGGGAGCCGATTTCATAGAAATTGAAATTGGGAGCTAGTTCGAAGCAATTGAAATTGGGAGCCAGTTTCACAGAAATCAATTCAATATGGGCTCCCAATGGGAGCCAATGTAGAATTGAAATTGGGAGCCAATTGAGGTTGTAGTATGGGATTCAAAGAAGACATGGAGATCAAATAGTAGTGGGAGCGAATTGAGGTTGTAGTATGGGATTCAAAGAAGACATGGAGATCAAATAGTATGGGATGCAATTTCGAAGTTGGGGACCGATTCAAAGAAGACATGGAGATCAAATTGAATTGAGTTGAAATTCAATACCAGGAGAAGTCTGGGAGCCAATTTCAAAGTCAAAGTCAACAATTCAAATTGGGAAGCAATTGAAAGCACCCGGAGCAGTTGGGAGCCAATTGCAAGTCAAAGTCAATTGGGAGCCAATTACAATGGAGAAATTCAAATTGGGTGCCAATTACAAGCCAATTGAAATTGGGTGTCAATTACAAAGGAGAAATTCAAATTGGGTGGAAGTTCAAAGCCAGTTTGAAATCTGAGAACACCCAGACGTGAGAATGAAGAAGATGAAGCAGAACTTACAGTGAAAAATATTCTCACAAGGAAAATACTAGTCTAACTAGTATGGGATTAAAATAAAGATTATTTTTGAATCCCAGAGATACAAGGACCACTTCAGAGCTGATCAGAGAAGCCATTCTACACCAAAACTGAGACCCAGATATTTCCACTCAACGTTAAAATAGAGGAATATCAGATGAAGTTTGGGAGCTCATTTACATGGAGATGAAACTCCATCAACGGCTAGCTTATCTTCTTCTGACATTTTTGCAGAAGATAAGATAAGATCTCTGACAAAAGATACAAGATTTCAAAAATGAGAGCGTCTCTTTCCAACGGACAGATTCTCATTACCAGCTATAAAATGATGAAGATATGAAGACTTGAAGAATAGAGCAGAGAAAAATATAAGAGCAGATCACGAACTCACGAACAAGAGAGCAGAAAATTCGAATCCATCAAAGGGATCGAATAGAGCAATTAAGCTTGAAAGAGCATAGAGCAAAAATCTCATTTGGTAAAGAGCATACCAAAAATCTTCAAGTGAGAAGTGAGAAAAGAAAAAGAACTCAGAGAGCTTCAAAAGAGAAATATTCTGAGAGTTCTTAAACATAGCAAAGCAGAGCAAAATATCAAGTGCTTTACTTGATACATTAAAAAGGAGAAAACACTCAGAGCTATCAAGAGAAATCATTCCAGAGTGTTTATCTTCATCAAAGAGACCTGCGCATCATTGAAGATCATCTACAGAGTCTCAGAAGTTGGAAGCAAGACAACACTTGTTTTGGAGCAAAACAAGAGAAGGGAGGAAAGTAGCACGGAGCTGTGAAATCCTGGACTGTCACACGGAGCTGTGAGATCCGAAGCAGCAGTGTCGGAGGCACTGGGCGTGATTGGTGTGGGCTTGGTGATCAAAGCACCAGATCACGGGATACGTTTCTACCGGAGTGTGGAAGACGGGGGGAAAGTAACGCGGAGTCGTGAAATCCTGGGATAGTAGCGCGGCGACGTGAAACCCGAAGCAGCAGTGTGGTGTCACTGGGCGTGATTAGCGCGGGCTTTGTGATCAAAGCACTAGATCACGGAAATTCATTGTATCTTGGAACCAAGGAGTGGTAGATATTGTGAATTGGCTCTTGGAGAAAAGAGCAAGTGGAGTAGGAGGATTACACCACCTCGCGAACCACTATAATTGTCTTGTCGTCTTTACTGCTTTCTTTACATATCGCTCTTTACATATTTGCTCTCACGAAGATATACTGCTCACACAATCTCACACACACTTTATGTTTATTTATTTCCGCTGTGCACCATACTCTAACAATCTAGTTAAGAGTTTTGGTTTATCTCTGTCTTAGCAATTGTTGTGCTATGCGAAAAAGTTTGAAAGTCTATTCACCCCCCCCCCCCCCCCCCGCTCTAGACTTTCACCCTACCTCTTTTGGGACCAACAATTGGTATCAGAGCTTGTAGCCTATTTGAGTCAGTTTGTACCAACCTTTGGTATTAAAACACGTTGCCCAATTGGGTTAACTGTTTTTGACTGCTAGGCTGATCCATTCTACAAAGTGTGTGAATTGGATTAATCTTTCATATTTCTCATGATGATGAGGAAGAAAGATTTAGCTCAAAATCTATTATTCTCTCTTGATAAATTTGATGATTGGAAAGTTCGTATGCAGGTACACTTATCGGCTTTACACGATGAAATGTGGGAAGTTATTTCCACTGGCCCTATCGAAATATTAAAAGTCAATACGGCGTTTGTCCTATCTCCGGATGCTCCACAGTACGTACAAAAGCCTAAACCGGAATGGACATCAGACGATAGAACGCGGAATAATCTTGACAATATTGCCAAGGATATTTTATTCAAAGCCGTAGATGATACAATATTTCCGAAGATCCGAAAGTGTGCCACTGCCAAAGAAATATGGGAAACTCTCATCAAGATTGGCGAAGGAGATGAACAAGAAAAAGACAATAAGCTCACAATCGCCATGAAGAAGTTCGAAGATTTCAAAATGCTCTCAAATGAAAGTGTTGCAGACATGGAAGCTCGAATGATCAAAGTTCTTAGAGAGATTAGTGATCTTGGCAAAAATATTAGCCAAAAAGAAATTAATCTCAAAATTCTACGTGGCTTACCATCTGCATGGGATATGAAGGTTATGGCTATGCGCGATCACCGAGATCTAAGAATGTTGTCAACAGACAAATTATTTAGTGATCTAAAAGCATATGAGTTCGAAATGAAGGCCAAAGATGATGATGTTCATGAAGCTCGAAATGCTGCTCTAATGGCCGAACAACCATCAACCTCCAGGTCAGTAGAAAATAATGTTGATTTTATGACTGACGAACAATTTGCTCTTTTTGTCAAAAAGTTTAGAAGGTTTATGCGAAAAGGAGACAACAAAAATTCTGCTCGTGGAAAATTCATCTCTCGCATAACACAAGAAGAAAAAGTCGAAGAAAATAAGGATTTGTGCTACAATTGCCGCAAACCCGGACATTTTAAAATAAATTGTCCGTATCCGATCGTTAGCAAGTATCAAGGCAAAAATGTTGAATCTACGCCGAACAAATCCGAAAGCAAAAGGTTCAAGCGCGACAAAAGAAAAGCTCTCGTTGGTAACGAACCAAACGAAAATGATGATTCAGAGGATTCATCATCAAGTGATGAAAGTTCATATTCGGACGATGATACGGCGCTAATATGCAAGCTAATGGAGTTGAGTACATGTGAAGATTGTCTTATGGCTCTTGACGCAGAGGAAGAAGAGGTAAGTTCTAATTCTTTCAATTCTGTTAATTCTTCTTTTTCTCGTGAATCTATTGATAATCTAATGCGAGACTGTCAAGAGATTATGCTCACTCATCCTCAACTCAAGGAGCGCAATAATATTCTAATTCTTGAAAAAGAAGAAATGAATAAAAAATTGCAAAATGCTTTACTTGAAGTGAGTAAATTGAAGAATGAAAATATTCATCTTCAAGAAGAGTGAAAAGCAAGAGAGGTTAGAGAACATAATCTTAGAGCTACTATTGCTACGTTCACTAATTCGTCTAAAATTATAGATAAAATGGTGAGCATGCAAAAGCCATCAGGAGATAGAACCGGAATTGGTTATGACTCCACATGTTCTCAAACCCCTCAAAATCTGACTAATTCTGCTACTACTTTAAATAATAAAGTTCAAATGGTAAAATTTGTTAAAAGTCAGAATAGCACGATGAGACAAGGACTTGGCTATCAATCAAACGCAAAGTTGAATGTTGAAAGGCCGAAACAAGTTTATACTATGGCAAAGCAACAAAAATTCTACAAGCAAAGATATGCCAAAGAGTCAAGTGCAAAAAGATTTCATAGAAAAGAGGGAAGCTTTTCTAGAAATAAAGTTGGGAGATTTTATCCCACTCAAAAAGATTGGTTGTGTAATAGATGTAATGCTTTTTACAGACCAAAGCAACCATTCTCTTCCCAGGTGCCAAAGTATAAAAATAATTTTCAAAACCCGGCGCCAAAAATATTTTCTAAAGTGAGTTATGATTATCATGTCTCAAATGGTTACAAATCGCCTCATCTTAATTCAATAAGATCAAGGTGGGTTTGGTTACCAAAAATCACTAACAGTAAAGGACCCAAGCAAGTTTGGGTACCTAAAATTAATTAATCTTTTTTTGCAGGATGTTTGGTACATCGATAGTGGTTGCTCACGCCACATGACTAGAAATAAATCATATCTAGTTAATTTCAAAGAAATCGATGGACCAAAAGTTATATTCGGATGAAATCAAAATTATGGAATTACAAAAGGAGTTGGCACGATCAAGAAAAATGGTTTGAAGATTGAAGATGTTTCTTTCGTTGAAGGATTAAAATTTAATTTGTTGAGCACTAGTCAATTTTGTGATAAAGGCTATCTTGTAGAATTTTCTAAAGATAATTGCCTAATCAAAAATGAGCTCACAAATGAGATTATTTTATCTGGAAAAAGGCGAAAGAACATGTATATTGTGGATTGGAGCACAAGCAAAGATTCAGTGTGCTTAATGGCCAGAAATTCAAATGAAGCTAATTGGGAATGGCACAGAAAGCTCAACCACTTAAACTTCAAGACCATCAATCAGCTTGCAAAGAAGAATCTAGTAGAAGGCTTGCCAGATATTATCTTCAAGAAGGACCAAGTGTGTGATGCATGCCAACGCGGAAAGCAAATCAAATCATCATTCAAATCAAAGACATACGAGTCAACGTCAAGACCGCTAAGCTTACTACATATGGACTTATTTGGACCGGTTGATCCAATAAGTGTAAGTGGTAAGAAATATTCTCTCGTTGTTGTTGATGATTTTTCCAGGTACACTTGGACCGTGTTTCTCAAGAAGAAAAATGAAGTTGAGCAAGTTCTACCGAAGCTGTTGAAGCAACTACAAAATGAGAAAGAATTGCAAATATCAAAAATACGAACGGATCGCGGAACCGAGTTCGTGAATGGAGTTATACAAGCTTTTTGCAATTCACATGGAATTTCTCATCAATTATCTGTCGCAAGAACACCGCAACAAAACGGTGTTGCCGAAAGAAGAAACCGGACGCTCAAAGAAGCCGCACGAGTGATGATTAGTGTTGCCGGTCTCCCGAAACGATATTGGGCGGAAGCTATCAACACTGCTTGTTACACGCAAAATCGAAGCATGATCCATAAGCAGTACAAGAAGACGCTATATGAGCTATATAAAGGGAGAAAACCAAATATTGGTTATTTTCATATTTTTGGATGCAAATGTTTTATTCATATTAATGATAAATTGCATCTAAAAGCTTTTGATGAGCGTGCAGATGAAGGAATTTTTCTAGGATATTCAGCTACCAGCAAGGCGTACAGAGTTCTGAATAAAAGATCAATGGTGGTTGAAGAATCCATACACGTGGTATTTGATGAAAAATCACAAATCAAAAATGGCGCTCTGGACGAAGAAATTGCACAAAATGGTAACAGGTGTCATATTGATTTTTGTGATACTAATGATACGTGTGAAGATGATGTTTTGCAGGGAATGGATGAGTTGGAAATTAATTCTCTAGAAAATCCCATCCCTCATCTAGAAGAAGTTTGAAATTCTTTTAATAATAATTTTGGGAGTGATGTCTCACGTGGGAATGGAGATGCAGTACAAGTTGGTGATCCAATTAATGATCAAATTGCATGTGATGTTGGTAATCAATTTCAAGACAATTTAATTGATGAAATTCGAACCAACACTGCAAATTCACAACAAATGGATCCACCCAGTACCATGCACCCATTTCAACCAGATTTAAGATGGCTCAAAAATCACCCTCCAGAATTAATTATTGGGAATATCCATGAAGGCGTGAAAACAAGATCATCTACCATGGAAGCATTGTTCACGTGTTATCTATCTCAGATTGAACCAAAAGAAATTGACGAAGCTCTCAATGATCCGGATTGGATAAATGCTATGCAAGAGGAGCTCGATCAATTCAAAAGAAATGATGTTTGGGAACTTGTTCCAAGACCGCCGAACCACAATCTTGTAGGAACCAAATGGGTCTTCCGGAACAAAGCAAATGAAGAAGGCGTGATTGTTAGGAATAAAGCAAGGCTCGTTGCAAAAGGATACTCACAAGAAGAAGGAATTGATTTTGATGAAACCTTTGCACCGGTGGCCCGACTTGAAGCAATCAGAATTTTCCTAGCCTACGCCGCACACAAAGATTTCACCGTTTATCAAATGGACGTGAAAAGCGCATTCTTGAATGGTCTACTCGAAGAAGAAGTTTATGTCGAACAACCCCCGGGTTTTGAGGTAAAAGGCGAAGGTGATAAAGTCTACAAACTTAAAAAGGCATTGTATGGGTTGAAACAAGCGCCTAGAGCTTGGTATGATACTTTGTCAATGTTCTTGATAAGCTGTGGATTCACCAAAGGCCTTGTTGACAAAACTCTATTTAGAATTCAAGATGGTGATCATATTTTATTAGTGCAAATATATGTTGACGATATTATTTTTGGAAGCACTAACAATTCTTTGTGTGAGAAATTTTCGAAGCTTATGCAGAATAAATTCGAAATGAGCATGATGGGTGAATTGAATTACTTCTTGGGCTTACAAGTCAAACAACTGAAAGAAGGAGTATTCATCAATCAAGCAAAGTACACCCGCGACTTGATAAAGAAGTTTGGCCTTGATGGAAAATCATCGATCAAAATTCCAATGAGCACATCAACAAGGCTAGACAAAGATGAAGATGGAAAGGATGTCGATCAAACAAAATATAGAGGAATGATTGGTTCACTTCTATATCTTACTGCAAGTAGGCCGGACATTTCTTATGCTGTGGGAGTGTGTGCAAGATTCCAAGCAAATCCAAAAGAAAGCCACCTCACCGCAACAAAGAAGATCATACGATATCTGAAAGGCACAATCAATGTTGGATTGTGGTATCCAAAAGGTACAGATTTTACTCTAACGGGTTTTTCAGATGCGGATTTTGCAGGTTGCAAAATAGACAGAAAAAGCACTTCCGGAACATGCCAGTTCTTGGGGGGAAGGCTTGTTTCTTGGTTCAGCAAAAAGCAAAATTCCATCGCAACTAGTACCGCCGAGGCCGAATATATTGCTGCAGGAAGTTGTTGTGCGCAAATTTTGTGGATGAAGCAACAATTGAAGGATTACGGAGTAAATTGTGATGACGTTAGTATTTATTGTGATAATACTAGTGCAATCGCTATCACTCACAATCCGGTGCTTCACTCAAGAACCAAACATATCGACATTCGACATCATTTTATAAGGGATCACGTTGAAAAGAAAAATCTGAAGATCGAATATATCCCTACGGAAAACCAAGTTGCTGATATTCTCACGAAGCCTTTATGCGAAACGAGATTTTCTACCTTAAGACACGAGTTGGGAATGATCAAAATGAGCTAAGTATCACTGAACTTAATCTCTCTATTTAAATTGATACTTGTGCTCAAAATTAATTGTTTACGTGGATAAATTGTTTTATGTGTTTGTATGCATGTTTTTATTCGAAATATTTATGTGATAAAATTGCAATATGTGTTAAAAATTTATTTGTGTATTTGCATGTATTATTTAACGTGAGATCATATGCCATGCAAATTAATTTGATAAAATGTGCAATTCGTGATTTATTTGATAATTTGTATAAAATTGCATGTTTTAAGGTGTTAATCAGTTTTTGAGTATGTGTTCATGTTTCTGTAAATTAACTAACTTGTTTGCATGAACAATTTGCTCTAAAAATGATTTACCATGTTTATTTGCTAATATATATGTGCTATGTGCAAAATGTGATTTAATATGTTATTTGTATGTGTGTTTCGTATATATGCAGTATATGTGATATAAATTGCTATAAAATGTTTTAGAAATCTAGAAATTAGTATTTTTGTTAGTTTCTAAAAAATATTTTGGAATCTGATTAATTTGTTTTATATAAAGTTGTTTGTAGTTATAAATTAGGAACATGTGTGTTAATTGTGTTAATTTCCTAATTATATGTATTTTAATTAGGAATGCCGTGTATATGTGTTTAATTTTTTGGTATGTGTGATTAATTATTTGTGGAGTAATTTTTGCTACTAACGAGATGTTTGAGTGTTATTATATCTGTGGTACACGAATTTGAGAAGGAAATCAGGAGACAAAGGAGGAAAATTAGAGTTTAATTGGGCATCAAACCTCCACCCATAAACTCCTACCCTTTCTAAACCTCCACCCAACCTAAACCTCCCCCCATAATCCTTTCCTATATCAGCATCCTTCCCAACCGATTCGTTCTCACTCAAATCGTCACCCTAATCCCTCATTAAATCTCCTAGAAACCGCTACCCATCACATCCACCGCTTTCTCGACCAATGAAGAGTCACGATAGCAGTCATCACACCTTTTGAAACCAAACGTCGGCTATATCCAAAGGAAACCCTTTCAACCCTTTCATCACTAGCCCACACGGTTATAGCACCTTCCTAGGCCTATAAATTAGGATCTGAAGCAAACAAATCTGTGTGGAGATTTCTTTTGTTTGTATCTATTTTTTTGCAGGCTTCGATGACTCCAAAGAATCAAGAAAAGAGAAGATCTTCCAGGAGAGTGGCCGAGCAAGCAAGACAAGCGATGCTGAGGGCTCGACGTGCCGCAAATGGAGGACATGAAGTTGGAGACACACCTAGCGATCCTCTCATCCTATTTTCTGAAGAAGAGGAAGGACAACCACCGACCAAGGATCAAGTTAAAAAAGGTCCGAAAGTCTCAGCAGTGCAGCTACGACGCTCGACGCCATCACCACTGTCCTCTCGTCCTCTAACCCGCAGCTTCAAGCGATCTGCTCAACTCTCAATGGAACCCGGATTAGTCTATACTCTGAAATCAAGCTCTCCATCTCCACCGCATGCTGATCTTGAGACTAATCACGGCGCTGGTCTCTCTACTGATGAAGCCTGAATATGTGATGTGAACTGATCCAAAAATGTTATCTCTCTTTCTCCCTAAGAAGGAGATAAATAAATTTTTTTTTTGGATGTTTTTGCTACTGGTCTTGTCTATCTCTATTTTCTCTCTGCCTCTCTCTCTCACAAAATGAAAAATCCCTACGTATATAAAAAGATCAAAAGTCTCGTAGCCAAAAAGATACATAAAAAAAATATATGAATAAAAATAAAATAAAAAGAAATTTAACAAAAAAATTATATATTATGGCTACAAAAAGGAATAAAAGAAGAAAAGATTAAGAGGAGAAGTGTCAGTACGAGAAGAAATAAGAAAAACAAGTGTCAGAAGAAAGAAGAAGAGATATACCAGTGGAAGTTGCAGTAGAAGTTGCTACTGAGAGTAGACTGCAAATCACAGAGGATTTATCCAGTGTATTGCCGGTACACCATACCGAGTCTACCATGCCTACCATGGACCCTGTTCTAGAAAATGAAGATTTATTTACAGAGAACTACACGAGAACAGAAGTCTTAGAAGAAGAAATTGGTGATCTCAATCAAGAAGCCGAATCACCTGAAGAAGAAGGGATGCAACTTATTGACACAGTTATTCTCACAGATCCGAATAAAAGTCCATTCGGATCCCCTCAAACTTTGTGCAGATGAAGGAACAAGAAGATGACATATTTTCATCCTTATTTGCCAAAGTGGCCGAATCCAGTGATGTTGTTTGTCAAACAATTGGAGAAAAATTGGTTGAACAAAACCAAAAGCTAGATCAACAACACACGGATGTATGAGTCAATCTGAAGGAGTTAATGGAGCATCAAAATATTTTGAAGACCCAGATTGACAAAGCAGAAAGAATTCTGAAAGGAGAATTGACAAAAGGCTTACTTGAAGTGCTTCAGCTCATGAAGAAGGAACGTGAAGCAGCTGAAAAGATTCACAACGAACGTCACTTGAGACAGATCAAAGCAATTCAAGACCAAGAAAGCCGAATCAACAAACTTGAAGCTGAACTCGCAGTTACAACAAATAAGCTTGACAACGTGCAAACCGTTTCCATTGAAACACACAATAGTGTTGAAACTGTTGAAGGCAAACCAAGCCCGAGATATTAAGACCCTTGCATTTTTGGTTGATAACGCCAAAAGGGGGGAAGAAATTCTCAGTCACTTGGCATTGCAACAACAAGACTTTATTCTTGGAAGTCAACAACAGCCAGTAATGTCTACTCAAGGTAGAGGCCGAAACCGCGGACAATCCTCACAAGGACCATCTCAGATTGGTTTTGCTCAGTTCGCGAATCCTAGTCTTGGTACGAGTACATCAAAGGTTGCTGAACAGCGTGGCTGGTTCGAATGCTCTAAGGGTACTGCCACTCAGACAACAATATGGACCAAAGAAAATTTACCAAGCATGATCAAGAAATGGCCTGCAGCCGATCAAGCCCAACGGATCTCGGAGAAGAATAAAGAAGAAGAAGGCAAAAGGAAAAGAACCGAGATGTGGTATGAACTAAGAGATTTCACCGGAAATATGGGCATGAATCTTGGAGAAGAAAGAAGCTTCGAAGAATGTGTCTTATGGTGGGAAAACGGAGTTCTTCCGGGTAACAATATCAAAGAAGCTTTTGGACATTACATGGTCGGACAGCTTACAAAGAAATTTCAGAATGCAAAGTTCAAAGATGATTTCTTCAAGCTCAGAGAACATGTCAAGGAAATTTTGAAGAAAGACTTTGGTGTGAAGAAACCCAGAAGGTAATCTGAAAATTCTCTTAAGCTGATATTCTCTATTTTCGAACCTCTGTTGCGTTTTCTCTATAAATTCGAGATATATCAATAATAATTTTTAATTCACGAAATTCTAATTACATTAAACAAAATGAAATTAAAGACGTCAAAATA
>NW_017616865.1:0-2500 GCF_001879475.1 Ipomoea nil
CGTGCTTGGCAGGACGTCGCTGCTCGAGCAGGGATCCAACCTGACCGCACACGCCGATAACCACTCACACACCGTCTCGCGTCGCAAAAAACGCCCAATCGCATTAGCCGAGGATCGATAGGAACCCGGCCCGGACGAATCCGTGCACGAGTCCCCACCGATGCTGGCCGTCACGGCAGGAACGCCCCGCGTCGATAGGTACGAAAGGTAACCCTTGAATCCCATCTCGCCGCTCACATTGGTTGTGAGTCCGTCTCGCCATCGGGTGAGGTGGAGGAAGCCCTCGAGGAGTGGAATCCTCGATCAATGCAATACCATACCTCTTGCGAGGTGGGTCAGCCCCCACGTCCGTCCGGAGCACAATCATCCTCTAACGAACAGCTTACTAGACGGTTGGAAACGGGTCTCGGTAACTCACAACCTACTACGGTATGTTGCAGATTCACGGTTGCTCGATTGACCGACAACCCCGCGCCAACGACGTTTTTTTGCATGTCCGTCTCCCTCAGTGCCCCGCGTCGATAGTTACAAAAGGTAACTACCGAATTTCCATCTCGCCGTACGCATTGGTTGTGAGTCCGTCGCGCCATCGGGTGGAGGAAGACCTCGAGGAGTGAAAGTCCTCGATCAATACAACACCATACCTCTTGCGAGGTGGGTCAGCCCCCAAGTCCGACGCTAAGACAACGCCCGTTGCGCTTGGGCAGATTCGTAGCGAGCGCACAATCATCCTTTAACGGACAGCTTACTAGACGGGTGGACACTGGTGTCGGTAACTTACAAGCCTACTGACGGTATATTGCAGATTCACGGTTGTTTTTTTGCCCAACTTGTTCCACGGCCGTTTTTTTTGCATGTCCGTCTCGGTCAGATCCGGACGTGTCGTCGAACGAGTGCTGTGGAGGAAGCCCTCGAGGAATGAAAGGCCTCGAGCAATACAATATTTCTATCCTCTTGCGAGGTCGGTCAACCCCCACGCCCGACGACACGTACGCTGCACTGCGCTACGCTGGGCGGGTTCATTTGCGAACGCCCGCCCTCCGCCCCTACGGCGCACCGTAATTCGTTAACGAACAGCTTACTAGACGATTGGACACGTGCCTCGGCAACTCACAACCTACTGACGGTATATTGCAGATTCACGTTTGCTCGATTGACCGAATTCACGTGCCAATGATGTTTTTTTTGCATGTCCGTCTCCGTCGGTGCGCCGCCCCGCCTTGCGACTCCGATGGGTCTATGCCGGTCCCCAATAATACGTACGAGCGGCGGGAACACTCGTACGAGGCCTACGGGACGAGGGGGGCCCGTCCCAACACGTTCCGAAAAAAGTCGACCGGCACCTCAACTACCATACCCCCCCTATAGTAGTTAAAAAAAAAAAAAACCCCAGTGACAGCAGTAGACACGGTTTGTCCCGTAAATCACACGGTCATTTCGGGTGGTTCCGTGCATTTTTTTTCAAATGTTATTGCATGGTCCTTTAGTTTAGAGCATTTTAACAATGCTTGGTAAATTTCAAAGCGTTTGGATGATTATTTCATTGAAAACGACGATGTCCAAATTTATGCCCAGCTGTCCGCAAAGTTCCTTGTCTGACTTAGCCAAGTACTTGGGATTGTTGGGAATGTGAGAGGAATATATGGCATATCGTTTGCCTCACTAATTAAATAGTACAATAAGCTCTAAAACAAATGTATATGCCATTTTGGCACGAGAACGACGTAAAACGACATAGGCCAAGGCATAACACAGAACCGTCGTAAAAGTACTGGGGTGGCAGGCGGGTAAACCTCTGTTGCGTGATATTTTCCGCATCCGTCCGCAACTGTGCGCAATTTGGGCGCCCTCGTTCCGCATAAGTCCGCAACCTCGGCACCCTCGTTCCGCATAAGTCCGCAACCTCGGCACCCCCGTTCCGCATAAGTCCGCAACTTGGGCACCCTCGTACCGCAACTTTCCGCAACCTCGGCACCCTCGTACCGCAACTTTCCGCAACCTCGGCACCCTCGTACCGCAACTTTCCGCAACCTCAGCACACCCGTACCGCAACTTTCCGCAACCTCGGCACACCCGTTCCGCATAAGTCCGCAACCTCGGCACCCCCGTACCGCAATTTTCCGCAACTTGGGCACTCTCGTACCGCATAAGTCCGCAACTTGGGCACCCTCGTACCGCAACTTTCCGCAACCTCGGCACCCCCGTACCGCAATTTTCCGCAACCTCGGCCCACCCGTACCGCAACTTTCCGCAACCTCGGCCCACCCGTACCGCAACTTTCCGCAACCTCGGCACCCCCGTACCGCAATTTTCCGCAACGTCGGCCCACCCGTACCGCAATTTTCCGCAACGTCGGCCCACCCGTACCGCAACTTTCCGCAACCTCGGCACCCCCGTACCGCAACTTTCCGCAACCTCGGCACCCCCGTACCGCAACTTTCCGCAACCTCGGCCCACCCGTACCGCAACTTTCCGCAACCTCGGCACACCCGTACCGCAA
>NW_017616866.1:0-17247 GCF_001879475.1 Ipomoea nil
AACTTTAGTGTTCTTTCAAGAAAGGATTTTGAAGTTTCGAAAGCTAGCTAACTATCCGCCGACTCATAGATCAAAATTAATGTTTCTGGATGGATGGCATTCATGCCCACGATGGCGTGCGAGAGACAACGTCTACGAACGCTATACAATTTAAACTCTTTCTAAAAGAGTCTTGATATATATGTGCTGCAAATCTACTTCCCAAATCAATGTCAAAAGCGGGTCTACTTAAAAAATCAATTTCTCATTATCCGTTTTGAGCGTACAATATATTGATTTCAAAGTCTCACTCAGTAATTAATTTTTTGGAAAAAATGGTGCTTGTGATGACCGAAATTCCATTGACAATAACAAAATTACTAATTTGGTCCCGAGTTAACGAATGTCTAACGGCAAAATAAAAAAAGGACTAAATTGGTTAACATTTTCAAAGTCGAGGGACTTAATTGGGCACGAAAAATTGTCAAGAACCAAATTGTAATTTTCACAATAGTCGACGGACCATTTTAGTAATAAATTTAGGGCTTGCCTCGATCCCTTCCAAAGTTACAAATCAGTAGTGTACCTATACTAATCATATTCATATTTAAAATTTAAATTATATTGATATTTATGTTAATCAGCTTGGTTAGTGTGCAATCGTTATACCCAGCAACATAGCGCATACAGCATTATGCGCCCGCGGCTCCCAAAAACGATCGTTTTAAGTTGTGTTAATTTGCGATTATGTACATTATGTATATAATTATGTACATTTGTTTATATAATTATGTACATTTTGTTTTTATACAATTATGTACATCCGAAACAAGGGATTTATGTGTATTATGTTAAGAGTTTATGTGTATTATGTATTATGTTAGATTATGTGTATTATCTTTTCAAAAAATGTATGTGTATTTTGTTATACAATTATGTGCATTTAGTATACAATTATGTACATTTTTGAAACATGAGATTTTTTTAAAAGAAAATTAACAATCCACACAGGAAGCAGATTTCGAAAAAAAAATAAAAATTCCAAAACGACGTCGGTTTGCACCAGGGCGCAAAATGCAATGCGCGCCTCGGTGCACGATATAAATTGGGCAAATTATACTGTGCACCATGGTGCACAATGCATTGTGAGCCCTGGCCAAAACAACGTCGTTTTGTACCTTTTTTCGAATGTACATAATTTTATACCTGAAAACACAGTATTTTATACTGAAAATACATAATCTTTTTTTAAAAGATAAAAATCCCCTGTTTAAATTTACATAATTTTATACATGTAAACACATAATTTTATAACTGAAAACACATAATTTTATACCTGAAAATACATAATCTTTTTTAAAAGGATAAAAATCTCCTGTTTCAAATTTACATAATTTTATACTTGTAAACACAGAATTTTATAACTGAATACACATAATTTTTTGTCACGTTAATTACCACAAACTTAACAAAATAACGTCATTTTGGGAGGGATGGGGCGCACACTGCTATGTGTACGTGCCTTGGTGCACGGTATACAATTGAATGTTAGGACCTGCTCAGGATATTTCGTGGTCTAACAAAAAAAAAAAAAAAAAAAACACATTGTCAAAGTAATGAAGTATATAATTTCTAATACTGAAATTAATGGACAACTACTAATATATATATTTTTTTTGTTTGAAAGTTGTGACAAACGGGTCTCCTTGAGCATACACAAAATCCATGCAGGCCTATATTCGATTGGGGGCCACGTCAGATGAAAGAGAGTGCATGATCCGTTGCTCATACTGCCAGCTGCCTCCGTACACTGCATGAGGGTACGCCACTACCTCTGTGCACTACTAAAAATAAAAATTAAAGGAAAAGATTCCGTTATCCCCCAACGAAACGAGAGATATCGCATAGTGGTGCTTATTAAGAGAGGAGCAGAAAGTAAGAGACTTACTGTGTGATATGATGGAGGTGTGTAAGGGTATGAATGACCTCGACAAAGTTGTTCTTAGGGAGGTTAACGGCAGCTCCGCCGAGGTAGCAACGCCGGCCATTCTCTCCGATTCATCTTTAATTTATTTCTCTCCGATTCAATATTTTCTGACGTTCTTTTCATCTTTTGGTTTGTTGATGACTGGATTGGACAAAGTGATGATTGTGGTTTATGTGTTATACAATATGTTTATATATGGACAGATAGAAAAACTGATCGAAATTGGAATGTAAACTTAAATATATAAATGCCTAGCTAATAATGTCGATTAAGTAAAATCATGTGATGCATATATGGATAAACAAATTGAATAAAATGTGGAGATGGAAAGGAGTGTTAATTTGAAATGTGACTTGAAACTTATTTATTTCACTGCATCTGCATGCTTAGCTTCCATTCCATTTTGGAGTAAAATTAGTGAGTCCAATGTCATATCCCACACTAACCATTATATTGCTTAATTAGGCACTATCTATCAGGAGGAGTTAAAGTGTTTTTGGAATAAGGTTCTAGAAGCAAAGCAAAGGAGGCTTGCTTTAATTTTATGTGAAAATTAATTAGATGAGGTCCGATGATCCTTTAATTTAAGTGTTTAATATATGTCCCTTAGCATAACTTAGATGGAGAGACATACATTCTTATATCCAATCCTCTGGTTCTTTTGTATTTGTATTATTTTATTAAACTCATACTCAACTTTATATTGCTAGCTAGGTTAGGTTGAATACAATATTTTGTAATTCCGATCCATTATTTTCTATATATACATCATTAACAAACTTCATATATAGTTAACTTTATGTTCACTGGATCCCAAATTAAATTAAGTTGCCACTTGGAGGTAGACTTTAATTTGTCCTTTTATTGCACCGTCACTAATTTTGTTTAAACTTGATCATGTGTCGTATTTCCTCTTTTTTACTACTTTGGCGGAATATAATAATTTTGTATGAGGCCGGGATTTCTCAAATAAGTTATGTGAATATTCAAAGAGTTGCTCCCTTAAATTAGCCTTTCATTAAGTCTCTAAGTGTATCTTGGAGCTAGGCTTTACTCTCTCTCTCTATATATATATAGTGTATAGTTTTGACATTATTATTTTCCCTTTATTCCTTTACCTTTCCATATTCTCCTTATAAAAATTTTCCAATTTGATCAGATCAATTTGATTCATTCCTTTGACAGCTTCAGTATATTGATTGATAGAATTGTTTTACTTATTGCTTCAAACTGTTTGAATAATTCGCGATCCTTCTTTTCTTCTCTTCTCTTATACATATTACAAACTTATTTTAGAAACAATTACATTTGTCTGATCTGCTTTTAATATAGTTTTGGTATTGTCTTTTGTAGCTGCTCTGCTGGCTGCTGCAATTTATGTTGCGAAGCTAAGGGAATACAATTGCAATCTATTGTTTTACATTTCCCTTAATATCACATTTTCTCTACAACTTGGATTTGAGTACTCAAGACTGAAATAATATTTTGGTGTTATAGATCTTTCGAAGAACAATTCTATGCATATTCTGAATTTTGTTATCTTTCTATACTTTCGAGGATCATATCAATTCTATACATATTCTGAACATTTACCAGAAAATACTTCATTTGCCATATATGTTCTGCATTAGTTCATGTGTTCCGTATGGAATGTTTTTATTTGATTGGTGATATTATATTTAGGTGCCATTTGGTTAATATTATATTATTATTATAATATCGCTATTGGAGTGGAGTATTATATGATTTTTTTAAGGTTCATATATAGAAATGATTTTTAAATTTATATTTAGTTGCAAATATTTATATTTTTTGACAATACTAGTTTCTTATTTTATTTTATTTTATTTTTTTTTTTGTCTAGTTTTAACTATTGGATGCACTGATTTTTTTGATTTTGTTTTTTGGTGACTGAAAGAAACTTATAGAGTCATTATTTGAGGAAAGGAAAGAATGAAAAAAAAAAATTCTTTAAAAGTTTCATTGATCTCTATTTTACATTGCTATTAATATCTTGGTGTTATCTTTCGAGGATCAATTCTATAGATATTCTGAATTCTGTTATCTTTCTATACTTTCGAGGATCATATCAATTCTATAGATATTCTGAACATATACCACAAAATACTTCATTTGCCATATATGTTTTGCATTAGTTCATGTGTTCCGTATGGAATGTTTTTATTACAGTGGCGATATTATATTTGGGTGCCATTTGGTTAATATAATATTACATAATATCGCTATTGGAGTATTATATGATTTTTTAAGGTTCATATATAGAAATGATTTTAAATTTATATTTAGTTGCAAATATTTATATTTTTTAACACTAGAATCATGCTCGAAAAGTTTCCTACTCGGTACTATTTGTGGTCTAAACATTCTAAAAATTTGTTGAGCAACGCGTGTATCATTACTGTACGTAGTCATGTCATCCAGGGCAATTCACAGTGAAATTTGCCCCTCCATGAATGTATATGACATATAAGACATGTCCAATCTTGCCCATCTATATCACTAATTAGTAAATTTGGGGTGTGGTTGAGTGGAAGGAACTCATTCATCCTTTTTTTTTTTTCTTATATTTTTCCTCTTCCCTACTCATTCTCTTTCACACCAAAAAACCTAGACTCATCATGTGGTTGCTCTTAAGCGGTTAACTAATTCAAAAATTGATATACCATGGCCAAGGGTCCAAGGTAAACCTTTAATTTATTTAAAACTGATGTGTCTACTGTTAATATAATATGTGCTTTCAGTTAATAAATTACTCTGTAAATAATGAATTGAAGACACATAAGAGTAAATTACACTTTTGGTCCTGCGACTATTGTGGTTTTATTAATTTCAATCCACGACTTTAAAAACTAATAATTTAGTACCCTAATTATTCAATTTGTATCAATTTTGGTCCATTTGGTCAAATTGCCAGAAAATACCAGAAAATACTTCATTTGCCATATATGTTCTGCCATGCATTAGTTCATGTGTTCCGATCTGTATGGAATGTTTTTATTAGAGTGGTGATATATTATATTTAGGTGCCATTTGGTTAATATTATATTACATAATATCGCTATTGAAGTATTATATGATTTTTTTTAAGGTTCATATATAGAAATGATTTTTAAATTTATATTTAGTTGCAAATATTTATATTTTTTGACACAACAAGTTTCGTTTTTTTGTCCTAGCTTTACTATTGGATACACTGATTTTTTATTTTTTTTTGGCGACGAAAGAAACTTATAGAGTCATTATTTGAGGAAAGGAAAAAAAGAAAAAAAAATTTCTTTAAAAGTTTCACTGATCTCTATTTTACATTTTCTTTACAACATGGATTTGAGTACTCAAGACTGAAATAATATTTTGGTGTTATCGATCTTTCGAAGATCAATTCTATACATATTCTGAATTCTGTTATCCTTCTATACTTTCGAGGATCATATCAATTCTATTCATATTCTGAACATTTACCAGAAAATACTTCATTTGCCATATATGTTCTGCATTAGTTCATGTGTTCCGTATGGAATGTTTTTATTTGATTGGTGATATTATATTTAGGTGCCATTTGGTTAATATTATATTATTATTATAATATCGCTATTGGAGTGGAGTATTATATGATTTTTTTAAGGTTCATATATAGAAATGATTTTTAAGTTTATATTTAATTGCAAATATTTATATTTTTGACAATACTAGTTTCTTATTTTATTTTATTTTATTTTTTTTGTCTAGTTTTAACTATTGGATGCACTGATTTTTTTGATTTTGTTTTTTGGTGACTGAAAGAAACTTATAGAGTCATTATTTGAGGAAAGGAAAGAATGAAAAAAAAATTCTTTAAAAGTTTCATTCATCTCTATTTTACATTGCTATTAATATCTTGGTGTTATCTTTCGAGGATCAATTCTATAGATATTCGGAATTCTGTTATCTTTCTATACTTTCGAGGATCATATCAATTCTATAGATATTCTGAACATATACCACAAAACACTTCATTTGCCATATATGTTCTGCATTAGTTCATGTGTTCCGTATGGAATGTTTTTATTACAGTGGTAATATTATATTTAGGTGCCATTTGGTTAATATTATATTACATAATATCGCTATTGGAGTATTATATGATTTTTTAAGGTTCATATATAGAAATGATTTTAAATTTATATTTAGTTGCAAATATTTATATTTTTTAACACTAGAATCATGCTCGAAAAGTTTCCTACTCGTTACGGTACTATTTGTGGTCTAAACATTCTAAAAAATTTGTTGAGCAACGCGTGTATCATTACTGTATGTAGTCATGTCATCCAGGGCAATTCACAGTGAAATTTGCCCCTCCATGAATGTATATGACATATAAGACATGTACAATCTTGCCCATCTATATCACTAATTAGTAAATTTGGGGTGTGGTTGAGTGGAAGGAACTCATTCATCCTTTTTTTTTTCTTATATTTTTCCTCTTCCCAACTCATTCTCTTTCACACCAAAAAACCTAGACTCATCATGTGGTTGCTCTTAAGCGGTTAACTAATTCAAAAATTGATATACCATGGCCAAGGGTCCAAGGTAAACCTTTATTTAAAACTGATGTGTCTACTGTTAATATAATATGTGCTTTCAGTTAATAAATTACTCTGTAAATAATGAATTGAAGACACATAAGAGTAAATTACACTTTTGGTCCTGCGACTATTGTGGTGTTATTAATTTCAATCCACGACTTTAAAAACTAACAATTTAGTACCCTAACTATTCAATTTGTATCAATTTTGGTCCATTTGGTCAAATTGCCAGAAAATACCCGAAAATACTTCATTTGCCATATATGTTCTGCATTAGTTCATGTGTTCGGATCTGTATGGAATGTTTTTATTAGAGTGGTGATATATTATATTTAGGTGCCATTTGGTTAATATTATATTACATAATATCGCTATTGGAGTATTATACGATTTTTTTTAAGGTTCATATATAGAAATGATTTTTAAATTTATATTTAGTTGCAAATATTTATATTTTTTGACACTACTAGTTTCGTTTTTTTGTCCTAGCTTTATCTATTGGATACACTGATTTTTTATTTTTTTTTTGCGACGAAAGAAACTTATAGAGAAATTATTTGAGGAAAGGAAAAAATGAAAAAAAAAATTTCTTTAACAGTTTCATTGATCTCTATTTTACATTGCTATTAATATCTCCCCACAAAATCATTCGGCTTCTCAACCGTGGGTAGAATCTTAATTTGTTCAAAATCCCAGAAATCATTGCATTGTTTTGATAAGTTGCTGAATGGGAAGCTGATTACTGAACAATGCGATGCTGCTATTAAAATTGAAGGAGAAGTAAGGATTTTAGGAATTTTCATTGTGTCAAGTATTGTATTTGCTGCCTTTACCATGTCTCTCATTTGGAACACAATTTTACATAGGTGGAATTTACATATTTTCTGCTCTCTAATATTGCTTCACCATTAATGGGAATTGAGCAATTTGATCCCCCTGTTTCTGGGCATCAATTTGTTTTGAAGATTAATCTTCCAAAATTTAACATGTTCCAGGAATCCACCGCCTACCGGGGTGGCATGAACTTCCGTGCACAAATATGGTCCTATTTTATCACTCTTTACAACTTGAGGTCAATATATTTTTTTAATGGGTGGAGAGTGATACACAAAAAGAAATAAATAATTGGTCGCTCAATTAGGTGGAAGTCTAAAATGAAATAATCAATTTGGAGGTAATATTAGATGACAATTGATCACATATTAGTAGAAGGAAATTATGTATATTAGAATAAAAGATCATTACCTTGTATAGTTAATTAGTATAATATTAGTAGCATAATTATTATTGGTGTTCATATCCAACAATATTTACAATTATATTTCTTAGGTAGTTTATTTATTTATTTTTAAATTATCTCTTTTGTTTTAATGTTTCGCCTTTTTTGGAAAAAATTTCTGAATCCGTCTGTACTGTTTCGCCCTCCCTCAATCGAATTTCTGGCTCCGTCCCTGGGTGTTAGTAATATACTATCAATAGATCCATTGTATATGAATATTAAGGGCGTGTATTTCATGAACGCGTGTATCATTATTGTACGTAGTCATGTCATCCGGGGCAATTCACGGTGAAATTTGCCCGTCCATGAATGTATATGACATATAAGACATGTCCAATCTTGCCCATCTATATCATTAATTAGTAAATTTGGAGTGTGGTTGAGTGGAAGGAACTCTTTCATCTTTTTTTTTTTTATTATATTTTTCCTCTTCCCTACTCATTCTCTTTCACCCCAAAAAACCTAGACTCATCATGTGGTTGCTCTTAAGCGGTTAACTAATTCAACAATTGATATACCATGGCCAAGGATCCAAGCTAAGGTAAACCTTTATTTCAAACTGATGTGTCTACTGTTAATTAATATGTGCTTTCCGTTAATAAATTACTCTGTAAATAATGAATTAAAGACGCATAATATATTAACTGCATGCACATAATGTGTAGTTAACATATTATGTGCCTACAATTAACCTATTATGTATATCTAGTTAACATATTATGTGTATATAATTAATAAACTATGTGTCTTCAATTAATTTACTGATCAGATACATAATTCGTTATATGTTAATTAGGAACAAATATGAATGTCATTTTAAATAAGGGTTCAAAATGCAAAGTGGACCTAGTCGGATTTGCCCTATCTTTGCCCCATCAAATTCAAAGAGTTAAATAGTTATAGTTTTCTTTTGCCATAGAATATAATATTTGATTCTTACATAAAGAAAGATATTGAATTTGTTGTTGTCGATTATTATATAATTACTTTGAAAATGTTATAAATATTTTATTATTATGGCAATTAAACTTGTGACCTTTTGTTAGCCTTTACCTATTTCATTACTTATGTTAAAGGATGTGAAATGTTGTAATCATCCCTATAAATTGAGGGTGAAGGCTTAATGAAAAGATGGTCTCATGTGATTGTGTTCTATACATTGTGTTCTTCCTCCCCTTTTACTTATCTATTCTATATACTCATGTACATACAATCTCCAAGCATTACCGTGCAAACATCACGCGAGAACCAACGAGTTGATATGCCGAATTACAACACGTTATCAGCACGAGTCTCTATTGTAATCTCCGGTGAACGGTAATATTGGTTCATTTTCCTGTGCATTTTGTTTTTCTTTTTCATATGTCATTGTTTATATATAAATATTATGTGTATATATGGCTATGAGTTTGGTTTGGAACCTTCAATTCTTGTTTCTATAAAATGAGTGATTATTCTTCTTGTTTGTTAACAACTTTTGAGTGGTGAACCCCTCATCAAGACATTGTTAAGAATTTGGGTAAATACATGAATTTGTAAATACATATTTTCTTTATTTATTCTCTCAATTCTTGTATATGAGTTAGGCTCTATATGAACCCATAATCCATGATGCTTTGAAATGGTAAATATATGTAGTTATATGCCAAATTGTATGTATATGTATCCATGTATGTTCTATTACTATGGATATCGAATGCATAATCGGTCATTATTATATGTTTGCATCGGATTGCTGTGTTTGTATTAGAATGCTAAGAAACATATATGCATATTTATGTAAAAGATGTTTCTTCATCCATGGCTTGAACATGTATTCAAAATAATGGGTTTTCCCCAAGTTGTCACATTGCTTCCTAAAGTTGCATCAAATGATGATCTTATATATCATGCCTTTCATTGAAAAATGTGAATTTATTGAGTTCGCTCATGTCGATTGCAATTATTTCACTTGGGCTTTTGATATTGAAATATATTTGGCATCTAAGGAATTGAGCCAAACTTTTGTAACTAAGTCACAGAGCACCGATGCCCTGAAGGCACAAACTCCCATTTTCGTACGTCACTACTTGAACTACGATCTTACAAATGAGTATTTGATTGAAAAAGTTTCTATTGCATTGTGGAAGTCCCTGAAGGACCATTTTGACTAGTAGTCATCTATTGTCCTTCCTCAGACACAATTTAACTAGATTAATCTTAAGTTTTAAGATTATAAGTCAGTAATTGACTATAATTCAACTCTGCATAAAATAGCCTCACAATTAAAATTCTGGAAACAAGAAGTTTCAAGAGAAATATTTAATTAGAAAGATATTGCCAACTTTTCATTGTGAGAAGCATCCTAAGCTGATTTTAGCACTCATTGTGGCTAAGAAAGATAACGAGTTGTTGATAAATAATCAAAATGCATGTCTAGTTGATTTTGCACAGGTGCCTGAAGCACATATTGTTACCCAGTTGAGTAACTTTATAAGGGGTTGCGGTCGAGATTATAACCGGTGTGGTATGAGTTCGAGCTCAGAATAAGAAACAAAGTGATCAAGATATTCAAGGACGACCAAACTCATCGAGGCAAGATCCTAGCCAGAAGCAGGTTTGCTAACAATGTGGGTTTGAAGGGCATTGATCCCTACGTGCTGCACACCAAAGCATTTGGTCGTCGAAGAATGCGCCTCATCTTGATGATTCTAGGTAATTTGCCTGAAGAAAATACCGCGATAAATGATGATAATGAAACGATGAGGTATTAATGAAGAATGATTGGTGTCATGATAATGTTTGAGTAATTCATGAAAATATATTCATGGCTGAAAAAGTTAGTCCATGCTAGAAGCATGAAGCATCCAAGAAGTTAGCTCATGCTTGAAGCATATGAGAAGTTAGCTCATGCTTGAAGCATCCGAGAAGTTAGTTTATGCCTGAAGCACCCGAAAAGTTAATTCATGGCCGCAGTATTTATTGCGTGGTCGAGAAGTATATATACTCCAAAAGTGTCTTTGAGTGCAAAGTTATTTTTGGATGCAAATTATGATGAATGCAAAGTGATTTTACTTTGCTTATTTTCCTTGCTATTTTTACTACTTGAAGGGACTATTCATAAAGTTTACTTCTCTAAGCTTGCCCTCTAAGCTTAACTTTCTAATTTTACTTTTTGAAATTTTAATTTTCGAATGATATTTACTTCCCAGACTTTATTTTCCGGGGAGGAAGTTTACTTCTTGGAGTTACTTCTTTTAGTTTGCATGCTTATTTAAGGAAGTTTTTCTCATGCATACAATCATGACTCTCGTATGCAATTGACTGGATGCTAATTCAAAGTTGAATATTATTTGTTCCATAAATCCTATATCAATCCCGAAAGGATTGCTATTATCAACAAATTATGATAATCATCTTTTGACTAAATTTAAGATGTCAACAAGACAAATCCCTCTCCGACTATGGCTTAGTGCAATTCTGTGCTGTTTAAGGAGTGGTATACTCCTTTATAAGAATGATCTTTGACTAATGCCATACATGATATGATTAATTTAGATGTTATTGGTTTGGAAGATAGAAGCGAATTATATCATATCAGTTTGCCCGAAACAAATGAGAGAATGAATTATATCATATCAATTTGCCTGAAGCAAATGAAGGAATAAATTATTTCATATCAGTTTGTCCGAAGCAAATGAGGGAGTGAATTATATCATGTAACTTTGCACGAAGCAATTCCCAAACTAGTGAGTGAACTAATGTAAAGTTGAGGATAAGGATTTTTGGGAGATCCTGAAGATCTATTTTATTTGACAAGCTTCCAACTTCCTTATGATTGTTTTGTACCCTTATAATATCACTTGGTATGTATGCTTTCATATCTGATTATATGTGTTAATCTTAGATGATTGCATATGTGTTTTGGGTAATGGTTTTATTCATAAGTCTGAGAGTGATAAGGAAACCATTAAAATTAGTAAGGGTGCTTTAACTGTGATGAAAGGTAAAAGGACCACATGGAACATTTATAGGTTGTTGGGTAGTACTGTTGTAGGTGGAACACATTCTGTTGAGTCTAGTGATGATACTACTAGGTTGTGGCATTTACATTTGGGTCACCTTGGTGAACGTGGTTTGTCTGATTTGCACAAAAGGAATCTGTTAAAAGGAGTTAAATGTTGTAAGCTAGATTTCTGTGAGTTCTGTGTCCTTGGGAAACAGACTAGAGTCATTTTTTCTAATGGGCTGCATAAAACTAAAGGGATTCTAGATTATGTGCATTATGATGTTTGGGGACCTACCACGGAACCTTCAATGGGTGGCTCTCGATATTATGTTACATTTATTGACGATTTTTCTAGGAAAGTCTGGGTGTATTTCTTGAAACATAAATCTGAAGTGTTTGAGAAATTTAAGTTGTGGAAAGCTGAGGTTGAGAACTAGACTGGAAGAAAAATCAAGTACCTGAGGTCTGACAACGGGACAGAATATACTAAGAAAGAATTTCAGAAATTCTGTGCAGAACATGGAATTCAAAGGCACTATACAGTGCGTAAGACACCACAACAGAATGGTGTTGCTGAGCGGCTGAATAGAACCATTGCTGAGAGAGCAAGGTGTCTCATATTGAATGCTGGGCTCTCTAAGTGTTTTTGGGCAGAAGCAGTGAACATGGCATGTTACTTGATCAATAGATCACCACGGACATCACTTGGTGGCAAGGTTCCTGAGGAGGTTTGGTTAGGTAATCCTGTAAGTTTTGATCACTTACGAGTTTTTAGTTGTCCTAACTATGTTCTTATTCCAGGTGATGAGAGATCAAAGTTAGATCCCAAGTCAAAGAAGTGCATCTTTTTGGGTTACAAGAAAGGTGTAAAAGGATATAAGTTTTGGGATCCTGCAACCAAAAAGGTGGTGATTAGCAGAGATGCAGCGTTTGATGAGAATTTCATGTTCCAGCCAAAGAAAGAAGATACACTAGTTGATGGTTCTAGCACAGTAGAAGTGGATATGGATCGTGTACCTTTGAGTGAGAAAGCAGTTAATCCACCTACGATTGAGACTCAAGAAATTGCAGATACTACATCTGCAGCAGGTTCGAGTTCAGAAAATTTACAAGATCACAGTTTGGCTAGAGATAGACCAAGACGCACCAATGTCAAACCACCTAGTAGGTATGGGTTTGAGGATATGGTTTCTTTTGCACTTCTTGTTTCTAATAATGATCCAGTTACCTTTCAAGAGGCTGTTTCTAGCCAAGAGAAAGATAAATGGATGGTAGGTATGATTGAGGAGATGGAGTCTTTACATCAGAATCATACTTGGGAGTTAGCTCAACTTCCTCAAGGAAAGAAGGCTATAGGGTGCAAGTGGGTCTATAGGAAGAAGCCACCAGTATCAGAAAAAGAAGGGGAAAAGTTTAAGGCTAGGTTAGTTGCGAAGGGGTTTTCTCAACAGAAGGGGATAGATTATGATGAGGTTTTCTCTCCTGTTGTTAGACATACTTCTATCAGATTAGTACTTGCTTTGGCTGCCATTTGGGATTTGCATTTGGAACAAATGGATGTGAAAACTGCTTTTCTACATGGTGATCTAGATGAACAAATTTACATGAAGCAACCTGAAGGGTTTGTTAAACCCGGAGGTGAGCACCTGGTTTGTCGATTCAAGAGGTCTTTGTATGGGCTGAAACAGGCTCCACGGCAGTGGTACAAGCGGTTCGATGCTTACATGATTCAAACTGGCTATACACGTTATGAGTATGATTGTTGTGTCTATGTTAAAAGCCTTGATGATGGTTCTTTTATTTTTCTCTTACTGTATGTGGATGATATGTTGATTGTTGCTAAGAGTATGGATGATATTACTGCATTGAAAGTTTTGTTGGGTCAGGAATGTGATATGAAAGACTTAGGAGTTGCAAAGAAAATTCTTGGCATGGAAATTCACAGGGATAGAGGTGCAAGAAAGTTGTGGCTAACTCAACAGAGTTATATAGAGAAAATTCTTGACAGGTTTGGGATGAGTAAGTCTAAACCGGTTAGTACCCCTTTGGCTAATCATTTTAAACTCTCATCCAATAGGTGCTTCGTACTCACCACCTCTCTCGCTTCTAACTTTCTTAATCTTACGATTAAGTTGGTTTTCAACTTCATTCTTATAAAGAATGAATTTTTCCAAGGCTTCGTCTTTGCTCTTAAGCAAATACACATAGCAATAACGTGTGCTATCGTTGATAAACATGATAAAATATTTATTACCACCTCTCGTTTGTATCGATCTAAAATCGCACAAATCACTATAGATTAATTGAAAGGTACATTCGTTAGTTTTGCCTCAATACAAATTTCACATTTGTTATTTGTGTTAATTTGGAAATTAGGAATATGGTTCAAGTTAATTAATCTACGCATAGAATTATAATTAACGTGACCTAGTCTACCATGCCACAAATTGGAAGACTCAAGCAAGTAAACGGAAGTAACATTACTTTTATTCATAGTAATAGGCATTACATTGAGCTTAAAGAGCCCATCGGTTACATAACCTTTGCCTACAAACATTCCTAACTTAGACAAAACAACCTTGTCTGACTCGAACACCATGCGAAAGCCATGCTTGTTCAACAGAGAGCCAGACACAAGATTCTTACTCAGCTCCGGAACATACAGCACGTTATTCAACGTCAGTTCCTTCCCGGAAGTCATCTTCAGAACCACCTTGCCCACGCCTTCCACAGCAGACTGAGCAGAGTTTCCCATCCAAAACTTCTCGCCCTCAATGTTCTCAAGGTGTTGAACATTTCTCGGTTGCAACACAAATGCCTTGTCGTACCAGTATCGATGAACCACTCTCGTGGGTTAGAGTCCACGAGGTTCACCTCGGTCACTATATAGCCGAAAGGCTAATCTCGACCTCCTTCTGACTGCATTCCTCAACCATGTTGGCTTCAGAACTCTTGTTCTTCTTCTTTGGAACTTTGCATTCAGAGGACTTGTGGCCAGACTTGCCACAATAGGAACATTTTCCATGAAATTTCTTCTTGGTAATGCCTCATTTCGGACCTAGCTTCTGCTTGTCCTTCTTGTTCTTCTTGGAGCTTTTAGCATGCTCCACAACATTGGCCTTAGCGCCAACAGTGACAGAATTTCTGCCATCATTCGTCCTGTTCCCCTCCTCAATTCGGAGTCGCTGGATCAGGTCCTCCGGGTTCATTTCCTTTCGCTTATGCTTAAGGTAATTCTTGAAGTCCTTCCACCCTGGAGGTAGCAAGTGGATAATAGATCCCACTAGGAAGGCTTCACTCAACGTCATGCCTTCGTCACGGTCTTGGAATAAACCATTTTGAAGTCAAGGAATCGGCCAACCACAAATTTCTTTGCACAGGCATCCTCACTTCGGTATTTATGATCCAAGGCTTCCCACAGCGCTTTTGCTGTGCCAATCTTGCGATATACATCGTATAACGCATCACATAATCCGTTCAGGATGTAGTTTCGGCATAGGAAGTCCGAATCCTTCCAATAGCCAACTGCCATCACAGGTTGGGCATCCTGTTCCCTTAATTCGGGAACCGTCTCGGTCAAGAATCTCGCCAAGCCGAGAGTTGCCAGGTAGAACAACATCTTTTGTTGGCAACCTTTTGAAGTTCGATCCACTACCGGTGAACTCCTCCGGTCTTTCGGCCGAACCACTTGGTACCGTAGGTACCGCGAGTCATGGGAATATATCCCTCGGTGCTCCCACCATCTTGTGAACAAATGTTCACTGGTGTAGCTTGGGAATTAGCAACATTATTGTCATTCCCACCATTGTTGTTTTTCAACAACATTCTCCTCCCCGAGAGCTAGCAAAACTGGATTCTCCATTTCTTCTAGGAAATTAGAGATAAATAACCAACGGGAAACAGAAATAAGGTTTTAAGATTGTTGGGTAGTATGGTTGAAAAAGTCCCAAAAATAATAATCCTACGAAAAGATTAATATTATATGGGAAAGCAGAAAAAACTGGGAAGGAAAAGGTTGAGTGTTTGGTAAAGGTTTAGCACGAGTTTGAACGTAAGGTTCTTTTCCTTAAAACCTTATTTGCTACCTCCCACAAGTGCTAGGAGCGTTGTAGCCTAGGTTTCCCAGGATAAAACGTGCCACGATTCCTTGTTTAAGCACCTAAACAAGGAACCTGTCGAACAAAGCAAAGCTTAGATCACGGCTGGGGAAAGAAGAGAGTAGAAGCAAAAGTTTTGAAGCAGAAAGCTACTGGAATTCCTTTCGTTTTTCACTGTGTAAAATAGCTACTGCTCTACCTCCCTTTATATAGGGCTATTGGAAGGGATAGCATTCAACATAGCCTTTAATTGGTATTAAACCAATTGTATAACACCTGTAACGGTCACCCACTAAGTAGGATTAAACTCAGAATTTAAAATTGGAATTAAAAACAGTATTAATTCCGTAACAGATGAGTTTAATCTGTACAACAGGATGAACTTTCAGGTTTCTGACCGGTTGGGGTGCATGAGAGTACCCACTCTCGTGTTGTGATACAACACGAAAGTACAGCTCTCGTGCTGTGGTGCAATACGAGAGTACACCTCTCGTATTCACCGTTGGACGAGAGTTTTGCTCTCGGTGCACCACAACCTCTCGTGCTCTCTGTAGCACGAGAGTGGTGCTCTCAGTTTCGGCGAGCCAAGTGACTATAACAGATGGAAAATGATACCGAAGTTTGGCATAACTTAGCCCCGCAGGTGCCGGCGCACGCGAGCTCGGGCTTGATTCAAGCCTTTTGAGCTCTTCTAGTTGGATTTTGATTTGCATCCCCCGCCCCCCGCGTGCGCGAGAGAGCCTCTATACTATACAATTCTACAAGCTTGAAATGAGCTCTTGTATATAAGGGGGCAAATCTTGTTTCCAAACCAATGTGGGACAACGTCCACTACTTTCCCTTCATTTCCCAATTTAAATGGGTCTACTTTGAGAATCAATATCTCATTCAACCATTATCCTTTTGAGCGTACAATATATCAATCTCTTCGTCTCACTACGAAGAACATGAATCCACTTTGACCCGACCCAAATCGGAAGTGGAACCCACTAATAATTGTACCACAAAATAGCCACTTAATATGCCATTTTAAGCTAATTTTCCAACACTCATGTGATATGTGGATTCTGATTATGCTGGAGACATGGATAATAGACGTTCTATAATAGGGTATGTTTTTACTCTTGGGGTGGTCCTGTTTGCTGGAGATCATCAGTTCAGTCTATTGTAGCTTTGTCTACAACTAAAGCAGAATACAAGGCTGTGACTGAGGCAGCTAAAGAGGCTTTGTGGCTTTCAGGTTTGATTAAGGAGTTGGGTATTGAGCAAGATGGAGTTCAATTACACTGTGACAATCAAAGTGCCATTTTCTTAGCTAAAAATCAAGTATACCA
>NW_017616866.1:23214-48214 GCF_001879475.1 Ipomoea nil
ATCCATATCTAGCCAATTCGATAAAAAAATTGGAAAATTACTTTGACAACATGATATTCTGTATATACTAACAAAAAATTATTTTTCTTTTAAAATGGTTTTTTGTTTTTTAATAATTCGTAGGCGGTCCTTATTTTCACCTTAATTACGATTGTAGGTGGAAATAAGTCGATAAATTAAAATAAATAATATATTATATATATATCAACAAAAATAGGGATTTATAATTTAGCAAAAATAATGTGAGAAATAAATACTTCAATTCGTATCATGTGAGAAATACTAATCCAACAATTGTTTGCACATGAAGTTCAAGAATCCCAAAAATGGGCATTATATTGTTTTCTCAAACCTTTAGCTTCAAATAAACTAAAGGGATTGCCTCGCCCCTTGCAAAGTTACATATCCGTAGTGTAATGGACAACCTTACTAATATATAAAATGAAATATTAATCCTGTGAATTGAAGCACTCATTTTTCCCAAGCATATCAGACCACGCTTGTCAACTACTCCAAAGAAAACACATTGTCCATGGTCCCGTACATTCTAACTTCTTCTGGAAATTCCTCAACTCCACCCAAATCAAATTGTCTCCAAACCTCAGTGTTCAAATTACAAATCAAAATGGAAAGCCGTTCACTATTCATAAATAACAACACAATCTCCCCATCATGATTTGTAGTATGACGCAGGAATGTGCTCCTAAGTCCCTCTTCTAATGGAATGGTCATAGTAATGTTCTCCAGCATTCCTTAGATTTCTCCCAAGTCCAAACATCCATGTAGAATTCTCTTGGGCGAACACGAACCATAGCCAGTCGACCTCCATCAACTTGTAGAAATGCAAAATTTTGGTTAAGAAAGTGATTTTTTTCCCAAGCTGAAGATAAAACTACATAATATTCCCATAATGATGATAGTTCAGTTGGAAATGGTATCAAAAAATAAGTCTCAGACCCAACTTCAAATGCTACTATGTGGAAGCTAGGACAATCAACTTTAGTGAGCCAATTATAGAAATAGATAACGCCGTCAATGTAGACACTAGTATCATAGCAGAAGTTAAAGCAGGCATAGTCATCAAAGGGGTAGAAGGGGTAGGAAAAGGGGTAGTTGATCTCCCTCCATGATTGTCCACTCCCACAGTCAAAACCCAATGCTTATACTCGAAGCGGATGGGCGTGCTGCCTCGATCAATCATACAGGCTGACATCCAAAACCTTGTATCTTTTAGATTGTGAATCAAACCCCAACTGTGCACAGGATAAAGATGGATGGGGGAAGTGGAATTGGATTGTCGGAAGGGAAATACGTTGTCCCGTGCAAACGTTGGCAAACAACGACGTCTCCATTGGGTCTGGACATACAAATCAGGCCATCCGAGGAGGAGTGTAGACAGCCTTCCAGAAATGGTTCAGCGTCCAAGTAGCCGAGACGGTTGGCTTGGAGCATTCCCGGCTGCCCTTGGCTGAAATTTATGGTGTAATACACATGGGAGGAACGGGAGGAGAGCCGCTTTGGCTGTATGATAGCGATGAGGATGCCCGCCCTAGTGGGAAGTGTCAAGGACAAGCTGCGATGCAGAACGCCAAAGCCATGGTCGGCTATGAGAGCGCAAAAGAATTTAGAAACGCACCTGAATCGTACTAGCGATTTAGCGGGGAGCTTGGAGAGGATTCCGACGAGAATATCTTGGGGAAGAAGAAGAGGTTGCGTCTTCTCCGATGCGCCGCCCATCGTATCCTACAAGCTGATCGAAGGTTTGCAGGAGTTTTAGGGATTTTCAAGAATGAGTTGAGTTGTATTTAAGGTAAAATTGTATTCTCCCTCTCCTCCTGATTGCGAATTTTATGCAACTAACCATTGTTGGACTCTAAATTTAAGATTTCATAATTAAATGAGGGATTAGAGCAAAAAGAAATTAATTCTATATATACTAGTATTTTCGCCTATGCGTTGCACGGAATGAATTTGTTAAAATATTTTAATAATATTTGGATCGATATATAATTATATAAATTATTACATCGAATATTATATAATGCAATTGAAGAATTGAGTTGGATCGATTGTATTTTTATGATGTTATCATTGCTTGAATTTGATCAAATAATTGTCCAATTAATAGTCAAATGTACGCATCCGTAGTCAATGGGTAGATATACGCATCTGGTGCTAAAACTTTAGAGATTTTAAATATCAGTGTTCAATGAATTATATATGGGGATCATATTTAATTTCCTTACACATTCTATACATAATTACACATCTTTATATATACCCATTGTAATGAGGTCCCATGATTTTGGATAAAGATATGTTACAAAATCAGTCATAATTAATTTCTTTTGAATCATTCATACGTATTGTAAGAACATTTCCATCTTTAATTACACAATTTTCCTTATAAATTGTGGATACTAAACGATTCTATTCATTTTTTTCCATTTATAAATATAATATATATCTTTATATAACTATACTTCCAGTAACATATATATACAGAATTTTTTAAATATTTCAAGTAACTTTACATTTTATAAAATATATAACTGAGATTAATATTTTTTCATCCCGGCTAAACCTTATTTTTTGTTGACATACTTGGCTAAACCTTATAATTACACAATCCTTATATTCTTAGTATAAAATAACATTTGGTGTAAAAATTATTAATTTCCATCTCGATTAATATTCATTCAAATTTTGGCTAAACCTTATATTTCCATCTCGTATTTGCAAAACCTTTTCCATCTTTAATTACAAAATTTTCCTTATAAATTGTTGATACTAAATGATTCTATTCCATTTTTCATTTTTAAATATATATCTTTACATAATCATATTTCTGCAACATATATATACAATTTTTTTATATATATATTTCCAGTAACTTTGTTGGTCCCGGTAGGGTCAAAAGAGGGTCTAGAGGGGGGGGGGGGGGGTGAATAGACTCTAATCGATTTTTCAAAGTTGGTCATTTCGGAGCGATGCACAACGGAATTAAGGTTTCGTCTTAGATATATGCTTTGCACAATTTTGTAAGAAACTTTTAATGCACAATGGAATTAATGCTCCTTGTCTTTTGTGAAAATCATTCCTAGGACACCTTTTGTCCGAATGATTGCGCATTCATGAGACAACATTCTTCTTTCTTTATTTTTAATGAAGGTTGTCTTTACAAGTTTATCTGAAACTTGTTTTCTCGGAGAAGATCTTCGAAAGATTGTCCTTATCTTTTGACTTATGATGAGATCCATTTTGTGGAGAGATGTCTATCCGAGAGTTGCTCAATCCATCTTTCGTCTGCAATCATCTTTCGACCATCTTGTTATCTTCGTGTTTTCAAGTAGACCTATTATGCTAGTTGATGATGACGGTTTTCACACATCCATCAAGTATCAAATCACAGTATAGAGTTTAGATATCGTTCCACTGGAGATGGCTCTTGTAATGTTAGGAATTGATTGCAAAGCGGAGTTAAGCACAAGCTAGAACTATTCTTTTAGAAGCTAGACCTATTGGTAAGGAGTTGGTTTGATATGATTATACTAATAACAAATAGAACAAGTAAAACAAAAGACCGGGATTTGATTGATTCAAGCTAAGATGCCAAATATTGTACTAAGGTTTAGGGAATTAAATCAAGGCATAGGGTAAGTGAGATGCACAAAAGTGTCCAAATACCACTCTCGTAGCTATTTGGACTTGCAACCTCATATTGAACTCCACTCTCGTGACAATTCAACCCAACGATGCCCAAACAAGAACACAAGGCAAAGATTCCCCTTAACACCCAAAATACTCTCGTATTGGGTATTAAGTGTGTGAATGTGTGGCTAGTGTACAAGCTCTACTCTCGTAGCAACAAACACACTCCAAATCAAGCATATAATTGGGATCCAACAATCATACACAAATTTCTCAACAAACCCATTTCACACAACAACCCTAGATCACCCAAATAATCCCCTTTATGCAATACAACTCAAATAGGAATCAATAGCAAGAAATCAAACCAAATCCTAGTCCCAAAACACTTAGCTACTCATAATATAACAATAGATACACAATATTAAAAGAGAAATTGAAAGCATAGATGAAAAGTAAAGAGAAGAGATGAATAAGAAAACTTCTCTATTGAAGCCTTGAAATCCAAGATTTGCAATGTTCTTGAGCTTGGAAATGGAAAGGAAACACAAATCTACACTAATCTAAGCTATTCTAAACTAACCCTCACTAGAGAAATGAAAGGGAAATGAAAGATGTAATGAAAATTATGTTTTGGGGTGGAAAAATCCTCTTAAAAGGGTAAAAAACGGGCTGCAAAAAGTTGCAGAGGGCTGGCCACGGGTGTGGCCACGGGCGTGGCTTCACCCGTGGCCAGAAATGCAGGGCACACTGCCCAGTGGCCTTCACTAGCAATGCACAACACACAAGATCAAGAATTTATTTAATTATTAAGGGGTTAACAAGGTCATTGGCAAGAGAATAGATCAATCATGCGTTACACTTTGACTCATCAATCACAAGTTGAGTTGTAACAAGTTCCACCAAGACAAACCACAAACCAACAAAGGGGAGTAATCACAACTACAAGAAGCTACAAGGTGAAATCCTAAATGATTTTAGCAAAAAGGGAGATTTCAACAACTACTAAAAGAGGAAACTAAATGCGAAGAGAACAACCTAAAGAAAACTAAATGCTAAAAAGAACAATTATCTTCCAAAGCTCAAGAGCAAGAATAAGCAAAAAAAATAAAATAAAGCCCAAAGCGAACCCCCCACACTTAGACAAAAACATCGTCCCCGGTGTTAGAGAAGTTAGAAACAATAATCAAAAGGACAAGGAACGTAACACCAAGAAATAAAAGAAACAAAATCCATCCTTCTAGCGTGAACAATTCACAAAAATAATCCAAAAGCGAGGATGAAGAAGTGCTAGTTCCCTGAAATGATTCATGGGAAGTAGGAGGAGGTTCATGCAACCTACGTGGGCTCAAAATGTGCTAAGTAAAACCAACTAAAGAAAGCATAAAATAAAATAAAAGTGCAGTAAAGCAAATTTAAAATAAAAGAGAAGGGAGTCAGTGCTTCGGAGGCCCTTGAGTGGGGTAGTGATGTGCTCTGAAGTCCTGCCACTGGGTCCACATTTCTGTGACTTGAGTCTCAAGATTTCCCACGGAAGCGCGTAAGGACTGGAGTTCCTGGAGCACTGTGGATTGGAAGCCATCAAATCTAGAATTCATGTCCGCTCTAAGTCCATCAAACAACTGTTGCTGAAACGCTTGCATTTGCTCATAGGAGTCCGCCACATGAATGGGTCGGCTTCGGGGGGGAGCTGGTACTTCTTGCTCATGCACACGGTCAGGTATTGGGCGTGAGATTTTTAAATTCAAGAGCCAGCGCTCAGATTGAGGGATCATAAGTGCAATGGGCTGCAATTCCTCCAATTGTTTCTCAAAACCCAAGCTCTTTAATAGCTTCGTAACAAAAGGTCCAATGTACGGTGTTGCTAGATCCTTGTTTGTGTGATTGTGGAACATGCTAGCCATAACAACACCCAAATGGATTGGAACCTTGTTGACAATGTTGTAGAGACATAAAAGATCAATTTTTCTCACTACCCCGGGAGAAGACTTTCGGCCTGTAAATGAGTGGGCAAAAATATTGTGGATGATCCTCAACTCTAGTGGAAGTTCACTTTGCTTGCTAATACCTGGATCATAATCATAGCCTTGAAGAGAAATTTGGTCCCAAAATGCTTGCAGGCCTGGAGGATCGGGGACATCGGTCAACGATTTCATGGAGTTATGCTCGTCGAACTCCTCTCTCGTATAAAAACCCAAGTGGATAGCCAAGTCATCTGCACTAAGTTGGAATTCCTTCCCAAATACTGTGAATTTGATGTCCTTCTTGCTTGGTTTATGAGCCTCTCTTGGGCATGAAAGTGTTGCAAGGATTTCCCAAGTGGGTAAGGCATAAGTGGGCTCACGAAAATCAAGGAAAAAATACTCCCACTCCGGTAGGCCTTCAACAAGCTCAAACACCTTGTTTTTAATGCCAAATTGCTCAAGCACGGGCGGGTGCAAATATCGTACTTCTCCAAAACCGTTCTTCTTCCAGTTTTCAAACTTTTCTTCCAATTCCTTATTGTCAAAATGTGGGGATTCCTCCTCTTGGGCTTGAATATATGTGCTCCCCTCTTGTACTTTACTAGACTCCCCCGTCCCAATTCTTGGCCTTTTCTTTGTGTTAGGGGGAGCAGACTTCTTCTTTGGTGGCATTTTTCTCTACAAAGACATCATATAAAGAAAAGCAATACCACCCAATTCCAAATGCAATCAATTTCAAAAGAAGTTAAGCGTTGAAGCATAAACAAAAATTAGAACTTTGAACAAGAGAGATTTCATTATGCACAACTATTCAATATTCAAAGAAAAATAAGATCACCAAAATCCATTCATCAAAATATATGTGAATCAAAAACCATTCATCATCATGTTAGCCAAACTTCTCTAACACCTCCGTTGTAGTCTAGTTGGTTAGGATACTCGGCTCTCACCTGAGAGACCAGGGTTCGTTCTCCGGCAACGGTGCCAAATTTGATGATGACGGTTTTCACACATCCATCAAGTATCAAATCACAGTATAGTGTTTAGATATCGTTCCACTGGAGATGGCTCTTGTAATGTTAGGAATTGATTGCAAAGCAGAGTTAAGCACAAGCTAGAACTATTCTTTTAGAAGCTAGACCTATTGGTAAGGAGTTGGTTTGATATGATTATACTAATAACAAATAGAACAAGTAAAACAAAAGACCGGGATTTGATTGATTCAAGCTAAGATGCCAAATATTGTACTAAGGTTTAGGGAATTAAATCAAGGCATAGGGTAAGTGAGATGCACAAAAGTGTCCAAATACCACTCTCGTAGCTATTTGGACTTGCAACCTCATATTGAACTCCACTCTCGTGACAATTCAACCCAACGATGCCCAAACAAGAACACAAGGCAAAGATTCCCCTTAACACCCAAAATACTCTCGTATTGGGTATTAAGTGTGTGAATGTGTGGCTAGTGTACAAGCTCTACTCTCGTAGCAACAAACACACTCCAAATCAAGCATATAATTGGGATCCAACAATCATACACAAATTTCTCAACAAACCCATTTCACACAACAACCCTAGATCACCCAAATAATCCCCTTTATGCAATACAACTCAAATAGGAATCAATAGCAAGAAATCAAACCAAATCCTAGTCCCAAAACACTTAGCTACTCATAATATAACAATAGATACACAATATTAAAAGAGAAATTGAAAGCATAGATGAAAAGTAAAGAGAAGAGATGAATAAGAAAACTTCTCTATTGAAGCCTTGAAATCCAAGATTTGCAATGTTCTTGAGCTTGGAAATGGAAAGGAAACACAAATCTACACTAATCTAAGCTATTCTAAACTAACCCTCACTAGAGAAATGAAAGGGAAATGAAAGATGTAATGAAAATTATGTTTTGGGGTGGAAAAATCCTCTTAAAAGGGTAAAAAACGGGCTGCAAAAAGTTGCAGAGGGCTGGCCACGGGTGTGGCCACGGGCGTGGCTTCACCCGTGGCCAGAAATACAGGGCACACTGCCCAGTGGCCACGGGTGTGGCCACGACCGTGGCCAGACCCGTGGCCACAGGCAGTGTGCACTGCCTGTGCACTGAGGTCGTCTTCTAGGCCAGTTTTCACCCTCAAAACCTTTGAATTAGCCTTTGGTGCTTGAATCAAAGTTGTAGCCCTTCAAGTTAGCTTTCCAATGATATAAAATTCACTTGGTCTGGACATTCCTACGCAGAGATATGATCAAAAAACCGAGCAGTGGACGATTTGTCCGGAAATTTCAACTTCTTGCTCTTTTGCTCCACTTTTGCCTTTGTTTGTCCAAATGACCAAGACCAATAAACACACCATAATTTGGCTCTCTAAAAGGTGTTTCTCCATCTTCATAGCTTCTCATTGACTCCCATTGACTCTACATGCATCTGAAATGCCCCAAAAATCACTCAATTCATCTAAATCATCAAGAATTACTCATAAGCCCACAAATGAATCAAATGAGGATACTTCGGACAAAATTATAACAAATAACAAGGAAAATAAGCTTAAATGCAATGTGAAATTATAAACTTTTAGACTCTTATCACTAGTCTCAACTAAGATTCGTACACCTCATAGTTTAATCAATCGTTGAGTACAATAGCTTTCAATTGTCACAAGAGTCCTAACTACGAAAGGAAAAATAGGGGTTTACAATCTTAGTTAGTTTGGTATCATCAAAATCTAATTACATTTGTTCCTAACAAATTCCCCCTTTTTGATGATGCCAAAGCCTACTCTCTTTCTACAAGGCTGAATGATGTCCTTCAAAGGAGATTTTATTACAAAACAGCCCTATAGATGAGTTTACATGAAGATCTATGAGATTTACTGAATTTAAAGAAAAAGAATACTCAAGATATGTGCAAAACAAACTTTTATTTATAAAGAGAAAATTACAAAACGAAGAATACTGAAATTAAAAGGATCATTACATGTTCAAAAGATTCAGTTTCACTTGTTGTGCTTCCTTTCTTTCTTTATCATCACGTTCCTTTTTCTTCTTGAGCATGTTGTCGAAGTCTAGTTTGTTATTGATTGAATCTCTAACGTTTCGGAGAGGGTTTTCTCGAACCAAACCTTCATATTTTTCTCCAAAAATTGCAGCTCCTGTAATTCTTGTAAGCCTCTAAAATGTATCGTCCTGGTACAATGCCAAGGTTCCACCAAGTCACTAGCTTTATGGAGTTCATTCATTCCACATAGCTCTTGCCGGATTCTCTGTGTATTTTGAACACGACATCGTATTTGACACTTGTATCTGCATCTTTTTCAATTGTCGAAACATCTTTTATCTTCTTTTGTATTTCTTGAAAAGGAGTAAGTTCTCGCTCTCTCAAGTTTCTGGCTTCTTCATGTTCAAGCCAAAGAGCTTCATTTTCCTTTGTTATCTTCTCATTTTCTCTCCTTTGGTACTCTTGCCTTGTTGTGTTGTCTTTCTTCTTGAGCCAAATTGGTAAGTTACAACCTTCAAATCTTTTCCCGCTTCCTCTCTCATATTCTTTGAACTTGACAAAGGTCCCTGAGCCATCCATTGTTATAGAGTTCTCCCTCATCAGCCTACTACAAAGATTTATCTTCTCTCTGTGAGATCGTCCTGCAAATGCGTAAATGGATTTGGAGCCATAGGATGGATGGGGTCTTATGGATTGTTGACGAGACTTGGAAGGTGGTTGATGAGACTTTGGTGGAGGTTCATGTCGAGACATCGATGGAGGGGGATGTGTCTTGTATCTGCTATCGTCTTGTCTGTTGTCGAATGTTCCCTCTCCTCTTCTCTCATCTTCATCGTCATCATCTTTCTTGTATCTCCTTTCCCCCTTTTTGGCATCATCAGTAGGAGGATCAAAGGGCTTCAGAAGCTTGTCAACCTTGACAGAGAGATCTTTGATATAATTCAAGATTTGAAGTTGATAATCAACCATTGTTTTTTTTTTTTTTTTTTTGGTGAGGATCAGCCATTGTAAAGATGTTATCTTTTGCTGAATCAATCTTCGAACAAGAAAGGTCAACTCTTTCCTTGAGACCAAATTGTGAAAGCTTGATCGAATGTTGTTCCTTGGAAATTTTGTCAAGCATCTCATTTTGATGACTGAGATCAGGAGGCTGCTGTTTTTTTTTTTTCATAGAAGTTAATGTGGCCGAAATGAGGGCCATTTGTGAGGATAAATGCTTCATCATCTCAACATCTTGCTGTCGCTGCTCATTGTACCGCTGATGTTGTCGTTTGAGTGCCGTAACTGTGTCGGCGAGAAGAGTTAGGAGGGACTCAGCGTCAATGTATTCTTCATGGACATTAGTTTGAATGCCTTTCTCCTTTTGACCAGAGTCATCATGTCTCGCACTCGGTGATGCTTTCGGTTTGCCATCACGAGCTGATCCAGGACTTAAGTCGTTTCGATCATTTGACGGAGAATTTTGACCATCAGGAGTCCTTTCGGGAATCATCACTGTGTTACCTATGATGGGAGATTCTTCGGTGTCAGCATCACTGTCATCATCAGAATCCGCATCACTATCATCATCATCTCCATCATCATTCCCATCATTATTCCCATCATCATCTTCATCATTATCTTCATCTTCTTCATTTTCACCATCAGTATCATCTTCTTCTTCAGAATGATCTTCTTCACTACTGTCTTCTTTATCTTCTTCATTATCAGTCTTTCGTGGCACATTCTTCCTTTCGGTTTTATCAGGCTGGTGGTCCTTAGTTTTCTCTTCATTCGTTTCTACTGGAATATCAGCACAGGAATCATCACCTTTCATTCCACTAACGCTACAGTGAGGATAATTCTTGTACAACTTCTCGATTTCCGTCTTGATTTTGGACAATCTAATGGCGTCTCGAAGATCCTTCATTTCTGCCTCAAAGACCGGATCGTCAAGTGGGGGTTTCTTGATGTCGATACTTATTGCAGCATTTCCTTTTACAATGCTTCGATTGGTGATCTTATATGAATATGCCCGAGCGATTGTTTCCAATCTGATGGCCTGGTATACATCCTTCGTGCCAATCCAAGCAAGTGAAAAATCCTCCTCATTTCTCATGTCATCAAGGCTTTCGAGAAACAAGTTGAGAGGGGATGTACGCCATTTATGCCATTTTAACACTTGCTGATAATCATCGTATATGGCCTGTTGAAGGAGTTGATCTTGAGATGGTGGTGGTTCTCGTACCGTCTCATTGATCACTTCTTTCGTCTCTGCTGGCAACCCAAGTTCTTGTGGGAGACTTAAGTGATCAGTTGAAGAAGGATGCCCACTTTCGTCCTTGTCTACCACAACAGGTTCTTGTGTCAGAATCGGGTTGACCTATTCTGCCATGATAGGTTGTTGTGGTAAGGAGCTTTCGGGGTGAGGTGCATTTGTGATCTTTCGCTTCTTCCTCTCTTGCACTATGACACCGCATAAATCTAAACACTAATCAAGGATTAATTGAAGAATTAATCCAAGTTTCCTTGCTAATCCATTCCTAAAAGTCCTGAAATTTGATAGTCGAAGGACTAGATTTTGACTAGTCACTTAAGTCAAAAGGTTGTACCTTGTGCTTCTTGAGTTGTGTCCTTGTTCCTTTGCCTTTCCAACATTTGTAAGGGTAAATATGTCTCTTCACCTAAGAATTGTGATTCAAGCTAACCTAGCAAGATTTTCTCATTTCATTCACCTTTTCAACCTAAACTCAAATACTCTAGCTTATCTCTAAGATGGTTTAACTTCTTCTCCAAGTAAGAAATTGAACTTCCAAGATTCCTACTTTCTCCTTCTTGAGCATAGGAAAGGGTAAGATCCTTAGCTTTTTGGTGTTTTTAACCTTCTTTTAGGTGTCTTTAACTAAAGTTATAATCTTTGTGTGTTTTGGTTGGTGTAAGAAGTTGGTGTGGGAGGAGGGCTTTAGGAAAAGGTTATTAAAGGTGGATAGAAAAAGTTATTAGACTACAATGGTAACCTATGCTATACAAACCTATTTTCTTACTTATATGATGATTCTTGGCTTCTACTTGTTATTCTTGTGATGATTTGTGAGATTTGATGCATGATCTTGTGGTGAATGTTTAGAGCTTGTTCTTATGTTTCTTGAATGCCATTGCTTGGCTATTTCTTGGATTCAATTCATATCATTGTTGTGTGTGAGATTTGGATGTTTTGGACTTGAACTTGACCTTGTTGTTGATTTTCCCCGAAGAGAAATTGTGGAGTATAGGTATGTACCCGCGGGCGGAATGGTGGGCAGAGGCCTACCCGCCGCCCCAACCGCGGGGAACCGGTGCCCTGTGGGTGTGTACCCGCGAGCGGAACCACGGGTGGAGGTCCACCCATGGCCCCACCTGCGGGGTACATTATTGATGTTGGCCGGGGATTTGTTCCCCGTGATTCTTTCTTCTCGGTATTTATGTTTTGACCTCCCGATGTTGATCAATTGGGCTATTTGTGGGTCTTCTTGATGTTTCGTATGTCTAGAACGGTGTGTTAGGAATCCATGTTAGGATTTGGTGTCTTGAATCGTGCTTGTGGTCCAACTTTGTGATTCGTTGGATTGATTTGAGTCTTGAATGTTCTTTGGAACTAATTTTGGTTTACCCGTTTGATGAGCATGCTAGTTTGATGTTGATATGCTAGTATGTATAGTTTGTTCCTTCTTATTGAGATTGGTAACTTGTGTTGACAATCATTTGGCGTTCGATGGTAATCCCTTGTTGTTGAGTATGGTCTCATGTCTTTATTGTGATCTCTTAATTGATTCCTATGATGTGATCGTATGCAAATCATTATACCCTTTGTTGATACTTGATTGAGACTATTGTTGAGCCTTAGTCTTCTTGGTAATGATGATGACCTTGTGTGACTATGACTGAGATTGGTGGTTTGTTACTTGAGCTTTGCTCACGAGTTTGGCAGTTTTGTGATTAAGAAATTAATGGTACCCTCGTGTACTGAGAGTTTGGCGGAAATGTGGGTGGTATAGGTGGGGGGACGACGGTCCCCGGAGGCAAAAGGTTGGACTCAGAAGTACAGGGTGGCACTAGGAGGTAACGGTTGGAACTGTGATAAGGCCGGGGATAGCCATAAGGTTGGAACTATGAAACTTGTGACATGTAGTTGTCACTGTGTGATTGTGAATTCCTTTCTTATGAGCATGTCTTGATGTGTTCTACCTTGTGAACGGTAGGATGCATCCTGAGTTGTGTTGTCTATTGTGTTTGTGGTCTTGTTGTTGTTGTGAGGTTAATGATCCTCGTTTTTATTGAGAGTGATTGAATGAGTCTTTGATGTTCACTTCCTTCCTTGGTTTTGAAATGATATATACTATATTGCCAGTTTCAAACGCTTTTGATTATATCTATCTATTCTATGATATTTAACGCGTATTGATGGGTTACCGACAATGTTCGCTGACCGGGTGTTATCCCCATGTTTTACAGGTTTTGAGTAGATGCTGAGCACGCTAGATGTGGACCATAGATAGTATAGATCCATGCTAGACGTTTATCTTTTGTTGGCATGTGTGCCTAGAACTAGTGGTCTGTGTGCCTTAGAATTGTTATAGTTTCGTTGGATTGTTGTTGACTAGCCTGTGCACCCATGGTTTATTGGTGTGGCATCACATCTCTCCGATTTTAATTAATTTTCCGCTGTTATTCATCTTGATGATTAGATGTTTACATTTGAAATTAAGTTTTAAAAATGTTGAAAAATCGGGGGTGTTACATGCACAATGGCAAGAGCTTGTGCGATTTGCTGAGCTTTAGATAAACTTTCGGATTTTCCTTCCCCCTGAGCAGTAGGCGGGGGAGTAGCTGATTTTCTCCTTAGCTTTGAAAGGGTTGAAGTAGGAGGTGGAGCTAGCCTAAGCATGACTTCCTGTGCTTTCTCAGCTATTGGTCTGAAACGTGCCTTGGCTTTGGCAGCGCGACTTACTTCTGAACTTCCTCCATCGGATGAGTCTTCTATCTGTGTTCGTTTAGAGGAGGAACTGCTTATCTGATGAACTTGCTCAGATGTATGCGAGACTTCCCTTTCCATTGTAGCAGTTTGCTTCATAAGCTCGTCTGCCAAATCTTTTGTAGTTTCGAGATGTGTTAGAGACGGTGTCGAGACAACTTCAGCTGATGGTTGCTTAACCATTCGTGCTCGTTTCTGTCTTTTCGATGTTAGTTGATCAACATCAGAATTGTTCTTCCTTTTCGTTTTCCTTTTGGATTTGGATATTGGAATTGGCAAACCCAACTCTAGGGCTCGTTGTTTGTTATACCCTGGTGGCATGGATTTCATGTGGCAAACTTTCGGACCAAGCTGGGTCCCTTCTCTTAAAACAACTTTCTTATAATTCAGCAAATAGCCAATCATGAAGCTGAAACCAACCTTTCTCCAAATGTCCCCATTTGACGTTTTGCCTGCTGTGATATAGATTCGCAGATGGTCGAAAACAACTTTCGACCAATCAACCTTGTAACCATTCAGAAATGCATGAATCATATATCTTCAACTTCTCCTGTGTAACATCATCCGTCCCAGATGTTTTGTGATATACGATCTTGTTGAAAATATCTGCAGTGAATTCTTAATCTAACTTGAACCACTTTTTTTTCACATGCCACTTGACATTTGATCTGCTTTGAGCATTTTTTATACTGCCCTAGAAAGCATGTTAATCGAAGAAATATTGCGAGAGATTAGAGTGGTAAGACTCATCTCTGTCAGGAAAACCAAATGCCTTCTTGATGTCTTCACTAGTCAAGGAGATGGTCGTTCCATTCACCTCAGATGTAATGACTGATGCGTCTGAGGACACCTTCGCGTTTAGATATAACTGAGTAACATCAGATGTGAAGAAGAAGGTGTAGACATGAGTAACAAAACTGTATAAGCCTGATATCCTTGAGCAAATTGATAACCTTTTCTCCAAACTTTTTGTCCATAACGTGTTGAAGAAAACCATGTGCATCCCACATGTAGCCACAGGCGATATAATGCTCCCTCGACTTGATGAATGCCTCGTCGGAGGTAGGGAACGATGGTAGCTGTTCAGTGGGTGAAGTCTCAATATCTTTTGTGGAGGCTTTGGTTCTGGATTTCTTCGCCATTGGTGCCGGTACAGAGAAAAATGCAGAGATTTTTGGTGAAAAATGAGGAGATGGCTAAGAAACATAGTGGAGAAGAAAAGTTTTATGGGTATAAGTGTTTAGGTTAAATAGAAGATACCTAGTTTCTTAGGATCGGGTTGATGGATGAGCCGGAATTTGAATTGAAAAGGTAAGGGTAAGGCTTAGTTTAGACTTGGGCCAACTCTGACTAATAAGGCAACGCTTCTGTGAAGATCATCTGATGAGGTAAATATCAGATCAAAAGTTATCATTCTGAATTAAATGAGGAGAGAGAAATGCACTCGAGTACGTGATATGGGCATTAAATGCCAGTCCTTTCATCTGACACGATCATGCGTGATCATGGGTTAGTGGATCGGTTTTCTCGGCTACACGATTTTCTCCACTAACATCATCAAACGGTTGGGATTAGGACTTTTCAAATAACCGTCTAATCTACGAGAGATGATGTCTTGACTTAATCCATAAATGTAGATTCATGATCCTCCATGAAACAAATAAAGTTTCGTGAAGTCGATTGTCGTTCTTTCATGTGTAAGATGTTTCGGAGATGTTTTAGAGATAGCAATATCTAGGAACATGAAACTTGGAGATGATTTTATTAGGCACACGAAACATAGAACATACATATCATAAAACTACATTTTCATAGGGCGATAGATGATCCCAGATCCTTCCTTCTTACTTGATCTTTCCTTTCTTCAGCTCAAGAGATCTCTGCTCGATGAAATCTTTGCCAAAGACTTCAAATGGTAAGTAGGTCAATCAGAACAGAGTCTGATTCATCGTTGGTTTCTTCTTCTTCACTGCTGGGATCACTACAAGGGAGATCTCGAAGCCACATCATGTAATCCCTATCGTACATGGGATTGTTGATGTAGGTTTCAATGCGATTCTTGGTTGACAAAGCATTAGATGGAGTGATTGGAGGTGGGGCTTCATTCGTAGCAGGACATAGGTTAATAGCAATGAGAGGACCCATTCGATCTTTCGAACTTTCTCCATGACATAGATTATCACGAGCATATCTGATTTTTTTTTTAGCTTCCCTCGTTCACGTTTCGCATCATCCTTAGTGCTGGACACCATTAAGTACACAATATTCTTCCCTTTTTCATTTTCTTGGAGACTTAGATGGGTTTGAAAACTTTTTGAAGCAAGTCCTTTATATAGATGAATGAAGGTCACGGGTTGTGATGCCTTCAAGACGAGACATATTGGAATGGTAGGTCACTGAGACTCGAATCTTAGTAGCATTCAAGGCGTCATCGACTGAAGATAGAATAATTATTGTTTTCCGAGACAAGGATGGCTTCTTTCTGGATTATTCCTAACCCATTCCGCTTAGATCTAATATCGATATCTCGTCATAAGCTGAATCAGAAACGATTCATTTTCTTGAAAAGAAAGGATACGAAACAAATAAAGTTTCAGACACGCATTGATAAATATAGACATGAGGCATAGAGACATTATTTCTTATTAATGAACTTAGGGGACTAGAACAGAGATTCTATCATACATAACAGTCCTTAACATAAATACGAAAGGAAATCTACTTCTTCTCTTTTCCTTTCAAGCTCTTGCTTGCCTCTTCTCTGGCCTTGAGCATTTTGCCCATCTCACGGATTAACCATTTTGAGGTTTCTGTCCTATTGGAGCTGAAAGAAGAAACAGGTCCATCTTCAGTATTCTCACTGAGTTCTGGCTCAACATCATATGTGCTCAGAAACATGACATAGTCTCTGTCAGCGTGTGGGTTCTTCCAATTGTCCTTAGATGGAAATGTTCTTCTTTCGTGTACAAGAGGTTGATCCACAAGAGGAGCATCTTCAGGATCATCTGCCAGAAAACCTTCATGGTGCTGAAATGGCTCACTGTCAGATGAGACTTCCAGTGGAGCTCTCAGGCTATTTCTGGGGTAGAGATCCCCTTGTTCTTCTCGAATCTTTTGAGCAATTTCCTTTTGCCTCTTGGTGGCATATCTGGTAACTTGTTTTCGAGGAGGCATGGTGATTTTTCTTTCTTTTTTTTTTTTATAAAAAAAAAAAAAAAACTTGAAGTGTGAGAAGAGTGATTTCCATGCTTCGCGATCATATCCTTTTATAGCTACAAATTTGAAGATCACGGGTCTCAATTTTAGGTAAAATTAAATGACCATTCAATGCTTTTGCGGTTTTCCAATTCTCATTGATTTCATCCTTGACTATTTAGCATTGGATTAGACCATGTTGGTTCCGTAGTGACTCCTTCGGTCTGGTCATATAATAAGACGAAACCAGTGATTATAGATGAGAAGTCATTACGAAGTAAATAAAGCTTCGCAACAATAAATAGAGGAGCTCCTAATATATACATATTATTTCCTTAGTTGAAAAATGGACACTTATTACACTTAGACATAATAATAATAATAACATGTGTCCAAGAAGACCACAAAGAGAATCAGTTCTTCTCTTTTTCCTTGATGCTTGGTCCATCTACAGAGTATGGGCTTTCTTCCTCAAATTCTCCAGCCAAACACTTTCTAACTTCCTTCTTCCAGGTGTTAAGAGATACAAGGGACTCTGTATCACTTTTAGGGAGAGGAAAGTGGGTCATACGAATGTTGTCGATGAACTTCAAGAGATTTTTGTCAAAATCAGGGTCTTCAATGTCATTCTTCAGTTCTCGCAACTCTTGCTTTGAGTGACATGCAAGAATTTTACTCATTTTTTCTTGCTTCTGACCCTGACCTCTCTTGGATTTACTTCTTTCAGCATTCTACTTTTTAGAGATAATGGATTTTCCGTTCTTCTGATTATCCATTTTGAAGTGAGATGATAAGAATGAGAGACTGTCGTCCTTAAATAGCAATTTTAATATATCATGGGTCATCAATTTTGTTGGAGTCAATTATGATAACTTCTATGACCATAAAATTCCTCAATGCATTCAATTTCTGTTTCGAAATTTTAAACGTTCTTTCACATCAATGTTGCCCTCAATTCAATATGTCATTATGACTTTTTGACTATACAGACGTTTGTAGTAGATGTAAGAATCTTTCGTTGGTCAAGATTGATATTATGACATAGATGAAAGCAATATGAGATTACGTGATTAAGATAAGACAACCAGAAAGAGCGAGGATTTATTTGATTTGCAAGAAAGGAAATGATAACATGCCAAAAGGGACTGCAAGAGATTAGTCTTTCTTTTTCTTGCTGTTGGCAGTTGACCATAGAGAGGTAGATAGAGCAAGTGGAGTGCTTGATGGTGAATAGTCGAAACTATCGCTTCTTTCGAGTACGCACTTCACATCCTTGTATTCGTCTAACTCACTGATAGTGAGAGAGGACACATGAGACACCAATTCAGTTGGTGGTCGAATTTGAACATGCGAAATGGTCCATCAGACTTTGTGATCTTTTGTGAATAGGGTACCAGCGAAACGTAGCAGGAATTTCGACGTCAGATTTGCTACCCGTCTTTTTGATGAACATGATTCTCTCATTTGCAAACTTTCGAGCATGTTCAAGATAGTACTCCGTTTTGGCTCGTGAATCTGCTAGGATTTTGTCCAATTCTTTCTTTTGTTCAGCCAACTCAGATGGAGACAATGTGATCTCTTCTTTGTCGGAGTGTTCTCTGATATTGATGACCTTTTCATTGGTCATCTTTCGTGCTTCCTTCAAGTATTGCTCTCTACGAGCATCATATTTTTCTGATGCTTCGTCTATCTTCTCCTTTCCTTTTCCTTGACTCATACCTACAATAAAAAAATAAATTAAAACAAACTAGAATTCTATGTGAGATTAGTGTGAGCTTTTCATATGAGGAAGCTGGCCTTTTTATAGTGGGAAAAAGGCGTTATTTTGCGTGAAGATATCTCCAAGATATTTTCACCCTTCTTTCAAGATATTTTCATTTTCTACATTTATTCGTTTCAAGATTTTCTTTTGGAATCTTTCAGGAATCTTCTTGCACATGTCTTAGTTCATATGAAAGAGTATACGTTACGGATTCAATCTTCCGACTAAACCATTTTGATCATTCCAAGTTCATGTCGTAGGGATGAGAATCTATTCTCATTCAAAGGCTTTGTGAGAATATTTGCCAATTGATCATCAGTATTGATGTATTCGAGCAGAATATCCTTCTTTTCAACATGATCTCGAATGAAGTGATATTTAATATCAATGTTCTTGGTTTGAGAATGTAGCACTGGATTGTGTGTTAAGGCAATAGCACTTGTATTATCACACTTGATTCGAACTTCTCATGCTACAATTCCATAATCTTTAAGTTGTTGCATCATCCATAGTATTTGTGCACAACAACTTCCAGCTGCTATGTATTCAGCTTCAGCAGTGCTAGTAGCAATAGAATTTTGTTTCTTACTAAACCATGACACGAGTCTTCCCCCTAGGAACTAGCAGGTTCCAGAGGTACTCTTTCGGTTAACCCTACACCCAGCAAAATCTGCATTTGAATAACCAATTAGATCGAAGGACCCTTCTCTCCGGTACCAAAGACCAACACTTTGGGTTCCCTTGAGGTATCTTAGGATCTTTTACGCCGTGCTTAGGTGGCTTTCTTTTGGTTTAGCCTGAAATCGTGCACATACCCCAACAACGAAAGAAATGTTAGGTCCACTCGCTGTGAGGTATAAGAGAGATCCAATAATCCCTCTATATTTTGTTTGACCCACATCTTTTCCCTCATTATTAATTTCCATACGCAAAGATGTGTTCATTGGAATTTTGACAGATGTTTTTCCATCGATTCCAAACTTTCGCATTAAATCTTTCGTGTATTTTGCCTGATTGGTGAACATTCCATCAGGACATTGTTTAACTTGTAACCCAAGAAAGTATTTTAGTTCTCCCATCATGCCCATTTCAAATTTTCCTTGCATGAGCTTTGAGAACTTATCACATAGTTCTTGATTTGTGTATCCAAAGATAATATCATCAACGTATATTTGCACAAGTAGGATATGGTCACCATCTTTGATACGAAAGAGGGTTTTATCAACCACTCTTTTTGTAAAACCACATTTGATAAGGAAATATGATAGAGTGTCATACCAAGCACGTGGTGTTTGTTTTAAACCATATAATGCTTTCTTTAAGTGATATACTTTATCACTATCAATGTCAGTTATGAACCCTGGAGGTTGTTCCACATAGACTTCTTCTTCAAGAAGTCCATTTAGAAACGCACTCTTTACATCCATTTGAAACACTTTGAAGTTCTTATGAGCAGCATAGGCGAGAAATATTCGGATTGCTTTAAGTCTGGCAACTGGAGCAAATGTTTCATCAAAATCTATGCCATCTTCTTAGCAGTACCCTTTGGCTACTAGTTGAGCTTTATTCCTGACAATTACTCCATCCTCACTCATTTTGTTTCTGAAAACCCACTTGGTTCCAGTTACGTTCTAATGAGTTGGTCTCGGAACAAGTTTCCAAAAATTGTTTCGTTCAAACTGATGAAGTTCTTCTTGCATGGCTGAAACCCAATCTGGATCACCCAAGGCATCTTCGATGGATTTTGGCTCTATTTGAGATAGGAAGCATGCCATCATAGTTTCTTGCATGGAGGCACGAGTTCTTACACCTTCTTGAATTTTGCCAATGACTTGGTCAGGTGGATGATCTCTCAACCATCTTAGATCTGGCTCGAAAGGTGTTGGTGGATTTTGTGCGTCCATCTCAGGTATGTAGGTGAAACTTCTTCGTTAGTTGCTTCAGTCTGAACTTGTATTTCAGGTTCAATGGATTGAGATTGACATCTTTGATATGATGTGTAAAGATCTTCATGATCAGAATCATCTTCCCTTGCTTGACTTGGTTCAACTTGCATGCTCAGATTTTTGAGTGATGCATTGTTTTGTGAGATCTTTTCAGCACTTTCATCAAATTTGACGTGAATAGATTCCTCAATGACCATAGTTCTTTTGTTTAGAACCCTAAATATGTTGCTTACTGAAGAATATCCCATGAATAAACCTTCATCGGCTCTTTCATTGAAAGCTCTTAAGTGATTCTTCGCATTGTTGTGAATGAAACACCTGCATCCAAAGACGTGAAAATAACTAACAACCGGTTTCTTACCTTTCCATAATTCATATGGAGTCATATTATGAGCTTTGTTGATGAGAGTTCGATTCTGAGTGTAGGATGCAGTATTGATGGCTTCGACCCATAAGCGTTTTGGCTGTCCTGAATGTGTTATCATCATTCGTGTAGCATCTTTCTAGGTTCTGTTTCTTCTTTCGGCTATTACGTTTTGTTGAGGAGTGCGTGCGGCCGAAAGTTGATGGAAAATGCCATTTTATCCACTGAAGTCCTTGATGACATTGTTTACGAACTCTGTCCCTTGATCTGACCGGATTCTTACAATGCTGAGCTCTTTTTCAATATGTAATTGCCTTAATAGATTTGGCAACACTTTCGGAGTTTCATTCTTCTTTTTTAGAAATTGTGTCCAAGTATATCTCATGTAGTCATCTACGACAACTAGAGAATATTTTCGTCTACCCAGGCTGGCAGGATCAACTGGTCAAAACAAATCCATGTGTAGAAGGTTTAAGGGGCGAGAATTTGTGTATGGAGATTTTGATTTGAAAGATGCTTTAACCTGTTTTCCTTTTTGACATGCATCACAAATTTTGTCTTTGACATAGGTTACTTTTGGTAACCCTTCCACAAGATCTTTCTTTGATAGCTTGTTAATGGTTTTGAGATTTAAATGACTCATTTTGTTGTGCCATTCCAGGCTCAAATATGCATTACTAGTAGCAACAAGACAAATGTTAGTTTTACAAAGTTCCCAAGCAACTACATACATGTTTTTCTTTCATTTTGCTGTGAGAACGATGTCACCATCTTCATTGCTAATGACTTTGGATTCATATTTGGAGAACTCCACTTTATAGCCCTTGTCACAAAATTGACCGGTGCTTAGCAGATTGAACTTGAGTCCTTCAACGTGTGTAACATCTCGAATGATTACTCCATTTCTAATGATGTCTCTTGTTCCTTTCGTTTTTCCACCTGATTCTCCTCCAAATACAACTTTTGGTCCATCAACTTCTTTGTAATTGCTCAAGTTTGATTTGTCTCCGGTCATATGTCTTGAGCATCCACTATCAACTACATATCATATGACCTGTTTTCCCTGAAATAAAAAATTATGTAACTTTAGGTACCCCTTCGGTCTCGGGTCCTTGAGGGTTAGTAGTCAATTTTGGGATTCACATGAACTTAGAGTTGGCATAACTCATCCTTGGTCCTTTGTACCCATTAGATACTTGATCAGCATAATAAATCTTAGCAAAATTTTTGGCTTTGTATGGACTTTGAAAATAGTCACCAGGTGGATTGCGATACTGCTTAGAATAGTTGGTTTGTTTATGCCTATGAATCTTTTCAAATTCTGCTTTTTATAAAGGTTCGAGATAAACAAGTTAATCTTCTTTAGATGGTCCACTCCATCTGTTGCCCTCATTGGTCTTCTAAGTGACCTCTTGACATGCATGTGTGTTTCGTTCTTCTTTCAGATTTCCTCGTAGAGGATCCTTTCGTGGATACTTAGAACGATTTTGCCTCTGATTTATATTCGATTTTACCTTCGTTTGGTTATTCCTTGTAGGCTGATCTTTATGATAGTATAGACTAGGTCTATTTCCTTTCGATACATTCCTTTTGACATGTGTTATGCCTAGGATTGCCTTTCAAGGAATTTCCATTCGGAAGTTCCACAACTCGTTGTACAGCCTTTCCTTTCGGTTGGCTTGTTTGTTGTGGTTGATTACGATTGTTAATATGTATCATTGGCTCAGACATTTGGGTCGGGCCTTGAACAAATGCAGACTTAAAACTTTCATGTGAGTAATTATCTGTAGATTTGTTCAACAAAATATGTGAAGGGGAGCTGAGGTCATAACCAATTCCAGTTCTTTCCTATGGCGGTTTTAATCCATTCACCAATCGATCCATTAGATTAGATGATTTGTTAAACGAATCAAGAACCTCACGCAGATGTTGCTCCCGCAACTCTCTTTCTGTACGCTGCTCCTTAAGAAGAAGAACTTGTTTTTCGAGCTGATATTTTGCGATGGCTAGCTTGATGTTATCGATTCTAACTCACTGTAGCTCATCGTAGCTGATCAATAGTCGAGAGTTTTCTTCTTTTAATTTGGAGTATGTGTTTTTGATTACTTTGAAATCCATCATCATCTCAAAGATAGTTTCATTTGGATTTCCTTCATTTTCTGAACTGGTCTCTATTTGAGTAGACGAGGAAGTTTGAGAGTTTACCTCATCATCATTTGCCATTAAACACAAATTATCTGCTTTTTCTTCCTGATTGAATAGACAGAAAAGGCCCTTCTCATCTCCTGAACTTTCGCTCTCTGAACTTGAGCTTGAGGTGCTTGTTTCGGGTTGAGCTTCTCCAACTGGTTTATTTACCACCGTTGCCTTTCTTCTTCTCTCGTGTGGAGAACTTGGTGATTCTAGTTTTCCACTTCTCTTGCTAGATTCAACAGCTTCTTTTGCTGAGCTTGTGCTGGTATCCAGGTCTTGGTATTTGCGGACTATGGGATGAAGACAATTTTCTTTGAAATGTCCTAGCTTTCGACAATTATAGCATAGCACTTATGCATCCACCGTCTCTTGTTTCGATGACTGGGGAGATCTTTTGTATTGCCTTCGGTTGGAGGAGTTTGGTGATCTTTGATGATGTTGAAAGTTGTTCTTCCTCATGAACCTTTTCATATTTCGTACAAACAAAGCAAAATGTTCATCAGATAAGAATTCACTAGGGTTAGAGTTTGACCTGTTTGATGTCGACATTTGTTGACTTGCAACCAAGGCGATATTCCTTATTTCAGATTCCTCAGATTCTTTGGGATCATGCTCAAATTTGTAGGCCTTGAGTTCACTAAAGATTTTACTCGTGTTGGTAGTCTTCATGTCTCTGTGATCTCTCATGACTGTCACTTTCATCTCCCATGACTTTGGAAACCCTCGGAGTATCTTTAGATTCTTCTCCTTTTTAGTTAGCTCCTTTTCGAGATCTGAAAGGTCACCCATAAGTTTTGTGAACCTAAGCTCCATGTTGGTGATTGCTTCGTTTGGCATCATTTTGAAGTCTTCAAACTTCTTCATGGCAACAGTGAGCTTGTTGTCCTTTTCATGTTCGTCTCATTCTCCTAGACTCATGAAAGTATCCCAGATTTTCTTTGCCGTAGTGCATTTCCACGAAAATAACGAGTCATCTAGTGACTTGAAGAGAATATCTCGTGCAACGTTGTCGAGATTTGCTCATGTCTTCTCATCTAAATTAAGCTGAGACTTCGGTTTAGGAATCATGACTTTTGGATCTGCTCCTTGAGCAGCCGCTTGTGTATTCACCATCATAACAACGATAGGACCTTCTTTTATAACGTCCCACATTTCATCATGAATAGCCGAGAGATGAGCTTGCATCCTTACTTTCCAATCATCTAATTTAGATAGATTAAAGGCAAGAGGCCTAGAATGGTTAGCATGATCTCTTTCCATTTCTTTTCAAGAAAATACGTGCAAAGACGAAAAAGCAGTTTAACCTATATAGATTTTGCAAAAGGGATCTACCAGGCAGTAAAGCAAAACGTTTACCATAAAATGTAACCGCTCTGATACCACTTATTGGTCCCGGTAAGGTCAGAAGAGAGTCTAGAGGGGGGTGAATTGACTCTAATCGATTTTTCAAAGTTGCTCCTTTCGGAGCGATGCACAGCGGAATTAAGGTTTCGTCTTAGATATGTTTTGCACACTTTCGTTAGAAACTCTTAGCGTTTGGTCGATGTGATATGCATTGCACGAAAGCAATAAAGCAATAAATAAAGAGATATGGAGAGAGAGATTTTATAGTGGTTCGGCTGGTAACGAAGTCTACTCCACTCTTCTTTACAAACTCGTGAAAGAGTTTGCACTATCACTCCTAGTACAAACTACTGCAAGCTGGCTTCCTTGATCACTAAGCTGGACAACCACTTGATAGGTTTTTCAACTCCTCAAGTTTACTCCGCCTCTATCAACTTCTTCCTAAGAGTTGAGATGTTGGAAAGAAAATCTAGTGTTTCTCCAACAGGTTGAAGCCTTGTCTTGATATCTGGATGAATCTTCACTTGAGAAAATGCAAGACTTCTTCAAATTGTGAAGTGTGGAAATGGATGAGCCCTTTGAAAAACATCACAAAATCACT
>NW_017616866.1:53214-54505 GCF_001879475.1 Ipomoea nil
CGTCGGTTTGCACCAGGGGCGCAAAATGCAATGCGCGCCCCTGTGCACGATATAAATTGGTCAAATTATACTGTGCACCAGGGTGCACCATGCATTGTGAGCCCTGGCCCAAACGACGTCGTTTTGTACCTTTTTCGAATGTACAGAATTTTATACCTGAAAACACAGAATTTTATAACTAAAACACATAATTTTATACCTGAAAATACATAATCTTTTTTAAAAGCATAAAAATCCCTGTTCAAATTTACATAATTTTATACCTATAAACACAGAATTTTATAACTGAATACACATACATTTTTGTCACGTTAATTACCCACACAACTTAACAAAACAATTTGAGTATGATTAGTGTATATCGCCATGATAAGATATGTAAGTGCAAGCATGAGATTGTTGATAAGCTAAATTATTGTGAAAGTATGCCTATTTGATAATTAGGTTGCAAGCATATAGAAACCCTGTTGAGTATGTTTAAATGTAGCTTAAGTAGTGGTTTAGAATGCTTGATCTAATTGTGTGAAACAAATGTTTTCCAAAAGCATATACTATGGTATTTTACAAGGTTGAGTGCGTTATACTTAGCTTCGTGATAACGGGTTGCATTCTACTTGTTTGTTCGTTAACCCCTTTCAGGTGGGCCCAAGTCATGAGAGCGTTCGAGTTAGACTAGATTAGCTTAGTGTGCTAGTTGTAGTCTAAACTCTTACTTTAGTTATGCTATTTTGAGACTTTGGTTGTAGACTTATTTAGTTGTTTTGATGGTGCTGGACACTGGGTTCAATCCCCAAGTTGTTTTTAAGTAGTAAGTTTGTGGATGTTTAGAACCTTTCCTTGCCTGTGCAATCACCAAGTATGGTGATTGTGGCGGTGACACCTCTTTTTGATGATTAGTAGATTTATTATGCTTGTTAGTATTCATTTCTAAGTTAAGTAATTGTTAATAAGGTTTAGAATAATTGAGGGGGCTAATATGCTTACATGGATAATTCAGGGGGAAAATGTGCTATAAACATATAATTCAGGGGGATTATGTACATTATGGTATATAATTATGTACATTTGTTTATATAATTATGTATTTTTTTATACAATTATGTACATTTTTGTTTTTATACAATTATGTACATCCGAAACAAGGAATTTATGTGTATTATGTTAAAAGTTTATGTACATAATTTTATACTTGAAAACACAGTATTTTATAACTGAAAACACATAATCTTTTTTCAAAAGATAAAAATCTCCTGTTTCAAATTTACATAATTTTATACATGTAAACACAGAA
>NW_017616867.1:0-4405 GCF_001879475.1 Ipomoea nil
TCGACTGAGGGACTCGGCGAGAAGAGATAGGAAACAAGGGCCGAGACCCTTAGTCGTTTCCGTGAAAAAGCCAAAGGAATCGCCTCGATTGAGGGACTCGGCGAGAATTAAAGAAACAACGGGGCACTGACCCTAAACCGTTTCTAAGAAAAAAAAGCCTAGGAGTCGCCTCGACTGAGGGACTCGGAGAAGAGATAGGAACCAAGGGCCCAGACCCTTAGTCGTTTCGTGAAAAAGCCAAAAGGAGTCGCCTCGACTGAGGGACTCGGCGAGAAATTAAAGAAACAACGGGCACTGACCCTAAACCATTTCTAAGAAAAGAAAAAGCCTAAGGAGTCGCCTCGACTGAGGGACTCGGCGAGACGAGATTGGAAACAAGGGCCTAGACCCTTAGTCGTTTCCGTGAAAAAGCCAAAAGGAGTCGCCTCGACAGAGGGAGTCGGCGAGAAGAGATAGGAAAGAAGGGCCAAGACCGTTAGTCGTTTCTGTGAAAAAGCCAAAAGGAGTCGCCTCAACTGAGGGACTCGGCGAGAAATTAAAGAAACAACGGGGCACTGACCCTAAACCGTTTGTAAGAAAATAAAAAGCCTAAGGAGTCGCCTCGACTGAGGGACTCGGTGAGAAGAGATAGGAACCAAGGTCCAGACCCTTATTCGTTTCCGTGAAAAAGCCAAAAGGAGTCGCCTCAACTGAGGGACTCGACGAGAAATTAAAGAAACAACGGGGCACTGACCCTAAACCGTTTCTAAGAAAAGAAAAAGCCTAAGGAGTCGCCTCGACTGAGGGACTCGGTGCGAAGAGATAGGAACCAAGGGCCCAGACCCTTAGTCGTTTCCGTGAAAAAGCCAAAAGGAGTCGCCTCGACTGAGGGACTCGGCGAGAAATTAAAGAAACAACGGGGCACTGACCCTAAACTTTTCTAAGAAAAGAAAAAGCCTAAGGAGTCGCCTCGACTGAGGGACTCGGCGAGAAGAGATAGGAAACAAGGGCCCAGACCCTTAGTCGTTTCCGTGAAAAGCCAAAAGGAATCGCCTCGATTGAGGGACTCGGCGAGAAATTAAAGAAACAACGGGGCACTGACCCTAAACCGTTTCTAAGAAAAGAAAAAGCCTAAGGAGTCGCCTCGACTGAGGGACTCGGCGAGAAGATAGGAAACAAGGGCCCAGACCTTAGTCGTTTCCGCGAAAAGCCAAAAAGGAGTCGCCTCGACTGAGGGACTCGGCGAGAAATTAAAGAAACAATGGGGCACTGACCCTAAACCATTTCTAAGAAAGAAAAAGCCTAAGGAGTCGCCTCGACTGAGGGACTCGGAGAAGAGATAGGAAACAAGGGCCCAGACCCTTAGTCGTTTCCGTGAAAAAGCCAAAAGGAGTCGCCTCGACTGAGGGACTCGGCGAGAAATTAAAGAAACAACGGGGCACTGACCCTAAACTGTTTCTAAGAAAAGAAAAAGCCTAAGGAGTCGCCTCGACTGAGGGACTCGGCGAGAAAGATAGGAAACAAGGGCCCAGACCCTTAGTCGTTTCCGTGAAAAAGCCAAAAGGAGTCGCCTCGACTGAGGGACTCGGCGAGAAATTAAAGAAACAACGGGGCACTGACCCTAAACTGTTCTAAAAAAGAAAAAGCCTAAGGAGTCGCCTCGACTGAGGGACTCGGCGAGAGAAGATAGGAAACAAGGGCCCAGACCCTTAGTCGTTTCGTGAAAAAGCCAAAAGGAGTCGCCTCGACTGAGGGACTCGGCGAGAAATTAAAGAAACAAGGGCACTGACCCTAAACGTTTCTAAGAAAAGAAAAAGCCTAAGGAGTCGCTTCGACTGAGGGACTCGGCGAGAAGAGATAGGAAACAAGGGCGAGACCCTTAGTCGTTTCCGTGAAAAAGCCAAAAGGAATCGCCTCGATTGAGGGACTCGGCGAGAAATTAAAGAAACAACGGGGCACTGACCCTAAATTTTTCTAAGAAAAGAAAAAGCCTAAGGAGTCGCCTCGACTGAGGGACTCGGCGAGAAGAGATAGAAACAAGGGCCCAGACCCTTAGTCGTTTCGAAAAAGCCAAAAGGAGTCGCCTCGACTGAGGACTCGGCGAGAAATTAAAGAAACAACGGGGCACTGACCCTAAACCTTTCTAAGAAAAGAAAAAGCCTAAGGAGTCGCCTCGACTGAGGGACTCGGCGAGAAGAGATAGGAAACAAGGGCCCAGACCCTTAGTCGTTTCGTGAAAAAGCCAAAAGGAGTCGCCTCGACTGAGGGACTCGGCGAGAATTAAAGAAACAACGGGCACTGACCCTAAACCGTTTCTAAGAAAAGAAAAAGCCTAAGGAGTCGCTCGACTGAGGGACTCGGCGAGAAGAGATAGGAACAAGGGCCAGACCTTAGTCGTTTCCGTGAAAAAGCCAAAAGGAATCGCCTCGATTGAGGGACTCGGCGAGAAATTAAAGAAACAACGGGCACTGACCCTAAACTGTTTCTAAGAAAAGAAAAAGCCTAAGGAGTCGCCTCGACTGAGGGACTCGGCGAGAAGAGATAGGAAACAAGGGCCCAGACCCTTAGTCGTTTCCGCGAAAAAGCCAAAAGGAGTCGCCTCGACTGAGGGACTCGGCGAGAAATTAAAGAAACAACGGGCACTGACCCTAAACCGTTTCTAAGAAAAGAAAAAGCCTAAGGAGTCGCCTCGACTGAGGGACTCGGCGAGAAGAGATAGGAAACAAGGGCCCAGACCCTTAGTCGTTTCGTGAAAAAGCCAAAAGGAGTCGCCTCGACTGAGGGACTCGGCGAGAAATTAAACAACAAAACTAAACCGTTTCTAAGAAAAGAAAAAGCCTACGGAGTCGCTTCGACTGAGGGACTCGAGAGAAGAGATAGGAAACAAGGGCGAGACCCTTAGTCGTTTCCGTGAAAAAGCCAAAAGGAATCGCCTCGATTGAGGGACTCGGCGAGAAATTAAAGAAACAACGGGCACTGACCCTAAACTGTTTCTAAGAAAGAAAAAGCCTAAGGAGTCGCCTCGACTGAGGGACTCGGCGAGAAGAGATAGGAAACAAGGGCCAGACCTTAGTCGTTTCCGCGAAAAAGCCAAAAGGAGTCGCCTCGACTGAGGGACTCGGCGAGAAATTAAAGAAACAAGGGCACTGACCCTAAACCGTTTCTAAGAAAAGAAAAAGCCTAAGGAGTCGCCTCGACTGAGGGATCGGCGAGAAGAGATAGGAAACAAGGGCCAGACCCTTAGTCGTTTCGTGAAAAAGCCAAAAGGAGTCGCCTCGACTGAGGGACTCGGCGAGAAATTAAAGAAACAACGGGCACTGACCCTAAACGTTTCTAAGAAAAGAAAAAGCCTAAGGAGTCGCCTCGACTGAGGGACTCGGTAGAAGAGATAGGAACCAAGGGCCAGACCCTTAGTCGTTTCTGTGAAAAAGCCAAAAGGAGTCGCTCGAATGAGGGACTCGGCGAGAAATTAAAGAAACAACGGGGCACTGACCCTAAACTATTTAAAGAAAAGAAAAAGCCTAAGGAGTCGCCTCGACTGAGGGACTCGGCGAGAAGAGATAGGAAACAAGGGCCCAGACCTTAGTCGTTTCCGTGAAAAAGCCAAAAGGAGTCGCCTCGACTGAGGGACTCGGCGAGAAATTAAAGAAACAACGGGGCACTGACCCTAAACTGTTTCTAAGAAAGAAAAGCCTAAGGAGTCGCCTCGACTGAGGGACTCGGCGAGAAGAGATAGGAACAAGGCCCAGACCCTTAGTCGTTTCGTGAAAAAGCCAAAAGGAGTCGCCTCGACTGAGGGACTCGGCGAGAAATTAAACAAACAACAGGGCACTGACCCTAAACCGTTTCTAAGAAAAGAAAAAGCCTACGGAGTCGCTTCGACTGAGGGACTCGGCGAGAAGAGATAGGAAACAAGGGCCGAGACCCTTAGTCGTTTCCGTGAAAAGCCAAAAGGAATCGCCTCGATTGAGGGACTCGGCGAGAAATTAAAGAAACAACGGGGCACTGACCTAAACCGTTTCTAAGAAAAGAAAAAGCCTAGAGAGTCACCTCGACTGAGGGACTCGGTGAGAAGAGATAGGAAACAAGGGCCCAGACCTTAGTCGTTTCTGTGAAAAAGCCAAAAGGAGTCGCCTCGACTGAGGGACTCGGCGAGAAATTAAAGAAACAACGGGCACTGACCTAAACTGTTTCTAAGAAAGAAAAGCCTAAGGAGTCGCCTCGACTGAGGACTCGGCGAGAAGAGATAGGAAACAAGGGCCCAGACCCTTAGTCGTTTCCGGAAAAAGCCAAAAGGAGTCGCCTCGACTAAGGGACTCGGCGAGAAATTAAAGAAACAGGGGCACTGACCCTAAACGTTTCTAAGAAAAGAAAAAGCCTATGGAGTCGCCTCGACTGGGGACTCGGCGAGAAGAGATAGGAAACC
>NW_017616868.1:5000-7500 GCF_001879475.1 Ipomoea nil
TGCCTAAGTGCCGGACTTGTGCGGAACGAGTGTGCCTACGTTGCGGGCATATGCGGAACGAGTGTGCCTAAGTTGCGGACTCATGCGGAACGAGTGTGCCTAAGTTGCGGACTCATGCGGAACGAGCGTGCCTAAGTAGCGGACTTGTGCGGAACGAGCGTGCCTAAGTGCCGGACTTGTGCGGAACGAGCGTGCCTAAGTGCCGGACTTGTGCGGAACGAGCGTGCCTAAGTGCCGGACTTGTGCGGAACTAGCGTGCCTATGTTGCGGACTTGTGCGGAACAAGCGTGCCTAAGCGCCGGACTTGTGCGGAACGAGTGTGCCTACGTTGCGGGCATATGCGGAACGAGTGTGCCTACGTTGCGGGCATATGCGGAACGAGTGTGCCTAAGTTGCGGACTCATGCGGAACGAGTGTGCCTAAGTTGCGGACTCATGCGGAACGAGCGTGCCTAAGTAGCGGACTTGTGCGGAACGAGCGTGCCTAAGTGCCGGACTTGTGCGGAACTAGCGTGCCTATGTTGCGGACTTATGCAGAACGTTGGTGCCTACGTTGCGGACTTATGCGGAACGATGGTGCCTACGTTGCGGGCATATGCGGAACGAGTGTGCCTAAGTTGAGGACTCATGCAGGACGATGGTGCCTAAGTTGCGCAACGAGGGTGCCTAAGTTGCGGACAGTTGCGGACTTATGCGGAGCAAGGGTGCCTAACTTGCGGACAGTTGCGGAACGAGTGTGCCTACGTTGCGGGCATATGCGGAACGAGTGTGCCTACGTTGCGGGCATATGCGGAACGAGTGTGCCTAAGTTGCGCAACGAGGGTGCCTAAGTTGCGGACAGTTGCGGACTTATGCGGAGCAAGGGTGCCTAACTTGCGGACAGTTGCGGAACGAGTGTGCCGAAGTTGCGGACTTGTGCGGAACAAGGGTGCCTAAGTTGCGGACTTATGCGGAACGAGTGTGCCGAAGTTGCGGCCTTATGCGGAACGAGTGTGCCTACGTTGCGGGCATATGCGGAACGAGTGTGCCTAAGTTGCGGACTCATGCGGAACGAGTGTGCCCAAGTTGCGGACTGATGCGGTACGAGGGTGCCTAAGTTGCGGGCATATGCGGAACGAGTGTGCCTAAGTTGCGGACTCATGCGGAACGAGTGTGCCCAAGTTGCGGACTGATGCGGTACGAGGGTGCCTAAGTTGCGGACTTATGCGGTACGAGGGTGCCTAAGTTGCGGACTCATGCGGTACGAGGGTGCCTAAGTTGCGCAACGAGGGTGCCTAAGTTGCGGACTTATGCGGAAACAAGGGTGCCGAGGTTGCGGAATTATGCGGTACGAGTGTACCCAAGGTGCGGACTTGTGCGGAACGAGGGTGCCCAAGTTGCGGACTTATGCGGAACGAGGGTGCCGAGGTTGCGGAATTATGCGGTACGAGGGTGCCCAAGTTGCGGACTGATGCGGTACGAGGGTGCCTAAGTTGCGGACTTATGCGGTACGAGGGTGCCCAAGTTGCGGACTGATGCGGTACGAGGGTGCCTAAGTTGCGGACTTATGCGGTACGAGGGTGCCTAAGTTGCGGACTCATGCGGAACGAGTGTGCCCAAGTTGCGGACTGATGCGGTACGAGGGTGCCTAAGTTGCGGACTTATGCGGTACGAGGGTGCCTAAGTTGCGGACTCATGCGGTACGAGGGTGCCTAAGTTGCGCAACGAGGGTGCCTAAGTTGCGGACTTATGCGGAACAAGGGTGCCGAGGTTGCGGAATTATGCGGTACGAGTGTACCCAAGTTGCGGACTTATGCGGAACGAGGGGTGCCGAGGTTGCGGAATTATGCGGTACGAGGGTGCCGAGGTTGCGGACTTATGCGGTACGAGGGTGCCCAAGTTGCGGAATTATGCGGTACGAGGGTGCCGAGGTTGCGGACTTATGCGGTACGAGGGTGCCCAAGTTGCGGACTTATGCGGAACGAGGGTGCCGAGGTTGCGGACTTATGCGGTACGAGGGTGCCCAAGTTGCGGACTTATGCGGAACGAGGGTGCCGAGGTTGCGGACTTATGCGGTACGAGGGTGCCCAAGTTGCGGACTTATGCGGAACGAGGGTGCCGAGGTTGCGGAATTATGCGGTACGAGGGTGCCCAAGTTGCGGACTTATGCGGAACGAGGGTGCCGAGGTTGCGGAATTATGCGGTACGAGGGTGCCCAAGTTGCGGAATTATGCGGTACGAGGGTGCCCAAGTTGCGGAAAGTTGCGGCACGAGAGTGCCCAAGTTGCGGAAAGTTGCGGTACGAGGGTGCCCAAGTTGCGGACTTATGCGGAACGGGGGTGCCGAGGTTGCGGAAAGTTGCGGTACGAGGGTGCCTAAGTTGCGGATAGTTGCGGTACGAGAGTGCCCAAGTTGCGGAAAGTTGCGGTACGAGGGTGCCCAAGTTGCGGAAAGTTGCGGTACGGGGGTGCCCAAGTTGCGGAAAGTTGCGGTACGAGGGTGCCCAAGTTGCGGACTTATGC
>NW_017616870.1:7500-11389 GCF_001879475.1 Ipomoea nil
TTGCGGACTCATGCGGAACGAGTGTGCCCAAGTTGCGGACTGATGCGGTACGAGCCTAAGTTGCGGTTGTGCCTAAGTTGCGGACTCATGCGGAACGAGTGTGCCCAAGTTGCGGACTGATGCGGTACGAGGGTGCCAAGTTGCGGTGCGGTACGAGGGTGCCTAAGTTTATGCGGTACGAGGGTGCCTAAGTTGCGCAACGAGGGTGCCTAAGTTGCGGACTTATGCGGAACAAGGGTGCCGAGGTTGCGGAATTATGCGGTACGAGTGTACCCAAGGTGCGGACTTGTGCGGAACGAGGGTGCCCAAGTTGCGGACTTATGCGGAACGAGGGTGCCGAGGTTGCGGAATTATGCGGTACGAGGTGAAGTTGCGGACTGATGCGGTACGAGGGTGCCTAAGTTGCGGACTTATGCGGTACGAGGGTGCCCAAGTTGCGGACTGATGCGGTACGAGGGTGCCTAAGTTGCGGACTTATGCGGTACGAGGTGCCGGCGAGTGTGCCAAGTTGCGGACTGATGCGGTACGAGGTGCCTAAGTTGCGGACTTATGCGGTACGAGGGTGCCTAAGTTGCGGACTATGCGGTACGAGGGTGCCTAAGTTGCGCAACGAGGGTGCCTAAGTTGCGGACTTATGCGGAACAAGGGTGCCGAGGTTGCGGAATTATGCGGTACGAGTGTACCCAAGTTGCGGACTTATGCGGAACGAGGGTGCCGAGGTTGCGGAATTATGCGGTACGAGGGTGCCGAGGTTGCGGACTTATGCGGTACGAGGGTGCCCAAGTTGCGGAATTATGCGGTACGAAGTTGCGGTGCCGAGGGTGCGGACTTATGCCGAGGTGCCGAGTTGCGGACTTATGCGGTACGAGGGTGCCCAAGTTGCGGACTTATGCGGAACGAGGGTGCCGAGGTTGCGGACTTATGCGGTACGAGGTGCCCAAGTTGCGGACTTATGCGGAACGAGGGTGCCGAGGTTGCGGAATTATGCGGTACGAGGGTGCCCAAGTTGCGGTGCGTACGAGGGTGCCAAGTTGCGGAAAGTTTGCCCAAGTTGCGGAAAGTTGCGGTACGAGGGTGCCCAAGTTGCGGACTTTGCGGAATGCCGAGGTTGCGGTTGCGGTACGAGGGTGAAGTTGCGGATAGTTGCGGTACGAGAGTGCCAAGTTGCGGAAAGTTGCGGTACGAGGGTGCCCAAGTTGCGGAAAGTTGCGGTACGGGGGTGCCCAAGTTGCGGAAAGTTGCGGTACGAGGGTGCCCAAGTTGCGGACTATGCGGAACGGGGTGCCGAGGTTGCGGAAAGTTGCGGTACGAGGGTGCCCAAGTTGCGGAATTATGCGGTACGAGGTGCCGAGGTTGCGGACTTATGCGGTACGAGGGTGCCCAAGTTGCGGAAAGTTGCGGTACGGGTGTGCCGAGGTTGCGGAAAGTTGCGAACGGGGTGGCGAGGTTGCGGAAAGTTGCGGTACGGGGTGTGCCGAGGTTGCGGAAAGTTGCGGTACGGGTGTTGCGGAAAGTTGCGGAACGGTGGCCGAGGTTTTGCGGAACGAGGTTGCGGAAAGTTGCGGAACGGGGTGGCGAGGTTGCGGAAAGTTGCGGAACGGGTGGCCGAGGTTGCGGAAAGTTGCGGAACGGGTGGCGAGGTGCGGAAAGTTGCGGTACGGGTGTGGCCGAGGTTGCGGACTTATGCGGAACGCGGTCGCCAAGTTGCGGACTTATGCGGAACGAGGGCGCCCAAAGTGCGCACAGTTGCGGACGGATGCGGAAAATCTCACGCAACAGAGGTTTACCCGCCTGCCGCCCCAGTACTTTTACGACGGTTGTGTGTTATGCCTTGGCCTATGTCGTTTTACGTCGTTCTCGTGCCAAAATGGAATATACATTTGTTTTAGAGCTTATTGTACTTAATTAGTGAGGCAAACGAAATGCCATATATTCCTCTCACATTCCCAACAATCCCAAGTACTTGGCTAAGTCAGACAAGGAACTTTGCGGACAGCTGGGCATAAATTTGGACATCGTCGTTTTCAATGAAATAATCATCCAAACGCTTTGAAATTTACCAAGCATTGTTAAAATGCTCTAAACTAAAGGACCATGCAATAACATTTGAAAAAAATGCACGGAACCACCCGAAATGACCGTGTGATTTACGGAACCGTGTCTACTGCTGTCACTGGGTTTTTTTTTTTTTAACTACTATAGGGGGGGTATGGTAGTTGAGGTGCCGGTCGACTTTTTCGGAACGTGTTGGGACGGGCCCCCCTCGTCCCGTAGGCCTCGTACGAGTGTTCCCGCCGCTCGTACGTATTATTGGGGACCGGCATAGACCCATCGGAGTCGCAAGGCGGGGCGGCGCACCGGACGGAGACGGACATGCAAAAAACATCATTGGCACGTGAATTCGGTCAATCGAGCAAACGTGAATCTGCAATATACCGTCAGTAGGTTGTGAGTTGCCGAGGCACGTGTCCAATCGTCTAGTAAGCTGTTCGTTAACGAATTACGGTGCGCCGTAGGGGCGGAGGGCGGGCGTTCGCAATGAACCCGCCCAGCGTAGCGCAGTGCAGCGTACGTGTCGTCGGGCGTGGGGTTGACCGACCTCGCAAGAGGATAGAAGTATTGTATTGCTCGAGGCCTTTCATTCCTCGAGGGCTTCCTCCATAGCACTCGTTCGACGACACGTCCGAATCTGACCGAGACGGACATGCAAAAAAACGGCGTGGAACAAGTTGGGCAAAAAAACAACCGTGAATCTGCAATATACCGTCAGGGGCTTGTAAGTTACCGACACCAGTGTCACCCGTCTAGTAAGCTCTCCGTTAAAGGATGATTGTGCGCTCGCTACGAATCTGCCCAAGCGCAACGGGCGTTGTCTTAGCGTCGGACTTGGGGCTGACCCACCTCGCAAGAGGTATGTTGTATTGATCGAGGACTTTCACTCCTCGAGGTCTTCCTCCACCCGATGGCGCGACGGACTCACAACCAATGCGTACGGCGAGATGGAAATTCGGTAGTTACCTTTTGTAACTATCGACGCGGGCACTGAGGGAGGCGGACATGCAAAAAAACGTCGTTGGCGCGGGGTTGTGGGTCAATCGAGCAACCGTGAATCTGCAACATACCGTAGTAGGTTGTGAGTTACCGAGACCCGTTTCCAACCGTCTAGTAAGCTGTTCGTTAAAGGATGATTGTGCTCCGGACGGACGTGGGGGCTGACCCACCTCGCAAGAGGTATGGTATTGCATTGATCGAGGGATTCCACTCCTCGAGGGCTTCCTCCACCTCACCCGATGGCGAGACGGACTCACAACCAATGCGAGCGGCGAGATGGGAATTCAAGGGTTACCTTTCGTACCTATCGACGCGGGGCGTTCCTTCCGTGACGGCCAGCATCGGTGGGGACTCGTGCACGGATTCGTCCGGGCCGGGTTCCTGTCGATCCTCGGCTAAGCGATTGGGGCGTTTTTTGCGATGCGAGACGGTGCGTGAGTGGTTATCGGCGTGTGCGGTCAGGTTGGATCCCTGCTCGAGCAGCGACTGCCAAGCACGCCTCTTCATACAAGACGACACAACGCGCAAGGCCTTGGTCGCACGACGGTTTCCTGTGTTGCATACCTCGCACGGCACTGACGGCTTAACGTATTCGCATTTCGTCGCGCGCTCGTCTTCGCAACACGCGTGGATTTTGCGGGACGAACGGAGAAGCATCGCCACGTTCCACGGTCGTCGCGAATTGTCGCGGCGGCCTTGGCACGAGGGCGACTGTCCGAGCTCTCGGATTCGGTCCACCTTGAGGGCAAGGGGCGTCGAGCTCCAATCTGCCTGTCCCGAGCGTTTTGTACGACTCAAACTGTCGCCTCGAGCTAGCACGGTCGTTCTCGTCGCCAAT
>NW_017616871.1:0-17425 GCF_001879475.1 Ipomoea nil
GAGATGAGGTTGGAGCATAGGTATTGCTTTGGGAAAAGGTTGCAGGAGAAGTTTCATGCCTTACAAATCCCTAGGCATTTAATGTGGCATTAAATGCTTTGCAAATTTCTAGACCATTTTGCTGCTATAAATAGGCACCATCCTTCATTCATTTTGTTCATTTCATCTAGGTCATCTGTATCATTCTTTCGAAATACAGAGAAAATATAGCAAAATACAGAGAGTAAAATTAGAGAGTTTATATTTGTAATTCCTATTGTAATATCCTTTTGCCAATACAGAAAATTCTTCTTCAATTTGCCTTGTTTTGTGTATGATTTATTTTAAATCTTACACTATAAATTTATTCTCAATATTTCCAGTTCAAGTTGCTATTGTATTTTTGGTGTTGTGAACCGTTTCGATCCTAACAAGTGGTATCAGAGCCCTAGTTCATAGGTATCGTTTATGTTAGAACTCATACTGGTAAAGTGATTGTACATGTCTAGGAAAAGCTCTGGTTAAGACTTGGTATTTAAGCAGTCCATTTGTGACTCACCTCTTTTCTCCAGAAATATTTTCCTGGTGTACTATTCAAAGGACCGGTAGTGTTCTATTATACGATACTATTTAGATATATTGTTCAGGATCTGAATTAAGAACACCACTTACAATGACGGCAAAATACGAGATTGAAAAGTTCAATGGGAACAATTTCTCGTTGTGGAAAATGAGAATGAAAGCAGTTCTCAGAAAGCTAACTGCGTAGCAGCAATTGAAGAAAGACCAGCCGATTTCAGTGACGATGCGAAGTGGACAGAAATGGATAGCAACGCTATAGCCAATCTACACTTAGCACTTGCTGATGAAGTTTTGTCAAGTGTGGCGGAAAAAGGTACGGCAAAAGAGGTATGGGATACTCTCATAAATTTTTATGAGGCCAAATCATTGCACAACAAGATCTTCTTGAAGAGGAAATTATACACTCTCAGGATGATGGAGACATCTTCAGTAACTGAGCACATCAATACTCTCAACACTCTGTTTTCACAACTCTCGGCGTTGAGTTATAAAATAGAAGTGAATGAACGTGTTGAAATCTTACTCCAAAGTCTACCAGATTCATATGATCAACTCATTATCAATTTGGTCAACAACAAGGAGGAACTTGTCTTCGATGATATTGCAGTTGCGGTTCTTGAAGAAGAAAGTCGACGCAAAAATAAAGTAGACAAAGTTGGAATCTCGCAACAATCTCAGGCGTTGACAGTGACAAGAGAAAGATCAATGGAGCCTGGCTCAAGTGGAGTCACAACCGAGGTAGATCAAAGTCAAAGGTAAGAAGAATGTCAAGTGTTTTCACTGTGGCAAAAAGGGGCACTACAAGAATGATTATTGGCAACTCAAGAAGGATGGGGCCAAAGGCAAAAATCCCGAGACATCAAATGCTCAGGGATGTGTTGTGACTACATCGGATGGAGGCGAAGTTTTATTTGGTGAAGCAGCAACGATTGTTGAAGGCAAGAAAAGTCTAGCTGATGTCTGGCTAATGGACTCAGGAGCAACATGGCATATAACCTCACGGAAAGAATGGTTTCATGAATATGAACCTGTCTCTGGAGGATCAGTGTTCATGGGAGATGATCATGCCTTAGAGATTGCTGACATTAGTACTATCAAACTAAAAATGTTTGACGGTACGGTTCACACTATCCAAGAGGTACGACACGTGAAAGGCCTGAAGAAAAATCTATTGTCTCTAGGACAACTAGATAGCCGTGAATGTAAGATTCACATTCAAGATGGGATCATCAAAGTAATCAAGGCACGATTGTTGTGATGAAAGCCGAAAAGATAGCGGCCAATCTATACATACTTAAAGGAGAAACACAACTACAAGAGAAGCTGCTGTTGCAGCAGAAAATCTTATGGAGGAATCAACGATGATGTGGCATCAAAAACTTGGCCACATGTCGGAACGAGGTCTAAAGATTCTTGCTGATCAACATCTTCTTCCGAGGCTAACGAAGGTTTCATTACCTTTTGTGAGCATTGTGTTACAATTAAGCAACATAGATTGAAGTTCGAGAGATCTAAAGCAAGGAGCAAGGCTATCTTGGAGCTAATCCACTCCGATGTTTGGCAAGCACCAGTTATATCCCTGGGAGTGCAAAGTATTTTGTATCCTTCATCGACGACTACTCTAGGAGATGTTGGGTGTATCCAATCAAGCGGAAGGCGGATGTATTTGATGTTTTCAAATTCTTCAAAGCGCGTGTGGAACTTGAATCCGAGAAACGGATCGAGTGTTTGAGGTCGGACAATGGAGGAGAAACACTAGTGATGAATTTGATAAATTCTGTCTATAAGAAGGTATTAAACGACAGTTCACGGTGGCGTATACTCCACAACAAAATGGAGTGGTAGAGCGGATGAAAAGAACCTTGTTAGAAATAACAAGGGCAATGTTGAGGACTGCAAATTTGGCAAATTCATTTTGGGTGAAGCAGTCAAAACCGCTTGTTATGTGATCAATCGGTACCATCAACCGCAATTGATCTGAAAACGCCAATGGAAATGTGGACGGGTAAGCCATCTAGTTATTTTCAATTTCATACATTTGGGAGTCTGGCATATGTGATATACAACGCTCAAGAAACATCAAAACTTGATCCAAAATCAAGAAATGTGTTTTCTTGGGGTATGCTGATGGAGTGAAGGGGTATCGCCTGTGGGATCCATGCCCACATGGTCATCATCAGCAGGGATGTTCTATTTGTAGAAGGGAAGGTACAAGAGAGTGAAAGCACTGGGAAAGAGAAGCCAGTGACTACAACAATACAAGTTGAGGGAAGAAAGGAAGAAGAAATTCCAGTTTCCCCTGAGGCAACAATAGAGCATGATGAACAAGATCAAGCTGAGTCTTCAACTTCAGAAGTTCGACGATCAACTCGGGAGAGGAAGCAACCAGCTTGGCACTCAGATTATTCTATGGAGGGAAATGTTGCATACTGTCTACTAACAGAAGATGGGAGCCATTTACTTACCATGAGGTAATAAATGGTCCAGATGCATCTCTGTGGATGACAACAATGCAAGAAGAAATTGATGCTCTCCATAAGAATAAAACATGGGAACTTCTCTCATTTCCATGAGGAAGGAAGGCTATTAGAAACAAATGGGTCTATAAGATCAAACGAGATAGCAACAACCAAGTGGAACGGTATCGTGCTCGATTAGTTATGAAAGGATTTGCTCAAAAGGAAGGAGTTAATTTCAACGAGATATTTTCTCCTGTTGTACGACTTACAATGATTCGAGCAGTCCTAGCGATGTGTGCTGTGTTTGACTTGTATCTTGAGCAGTTGGATGTGAAAACTGCATTTCTACATGGAGAACTTGAAGAAGAATTTTACATGCTCCAACCAGAAGGTTTTGAAGAAGAAGGAAAAGGGAACTTGGTTTGCAAGTTGACAAATCTCTATATGGTCTCAAACAGGCCGAGATGTTGGTATAAGAGATTTGATTCATTCATTCTGAGCCTTGGATACAACAGATTTAATTCCGATCCTTGCGTATATTGCAAGAATTTGATGATAATTAGTTTATCATCTTGCTGTTGTATGTTGACGACATGTTGGGTAGTAGGCCCCAACAATGATCGCATCACGGAGATGAAGGCTCAGCCAGTTAGGGAATTTGAAATGGAGGACTTGGGACCAGCAAACAAGATTCTAGGGATGCAAATTCACCGAGACAGAAATAATAGGAAGATTTGGCTTTCTCAGCAGTATTATCTGAAGAAAATCTTGCGGCGCTTCAACATGCAAGATTGTAAGCCAATTTTTACCCCTCTTTCTATTAATTTCAAGTTATCCTCAAGAATTAGTCCTAGCAACGAAGTAGAGAGGATGGAGATGTCTCGAGTACTGTGTACATTAGTAGTGGGCAGTTTAATGTTTGCTATGATCTACACTAGACCAGATATTGCACAGGCAGTGGGAGCGGTCAGTCAATACATGGCGAATCCTGGTAGAGAGCATTGGAGTGCTGTGAAGAGGATCCTTAGATATATCAAGGGTACCTCAGATATTGCATTGTGTTATGGAGGATCAGACTTCATTATTAAAGGCTATGTTGATTGAGATTATGCAGGTAATCTTGATTGTAGTAAATCCACCACGGGTTATGTGTTTACTCTTGCTGGCGGAGTAGTAAGCTGGGTCTCGAAGTTGCAGTCGGTTGTGGCAACTTCAACGACAGAAGCAAAATATATAGCGGCTACTCAAGCTAGTAAAGAGGCAATATGGTTGCAAATGCTATTGGAGGAGCTCGGGCACAAGTTAGAGAAAATGCCTCTATTTTGTGACAGTCAGAGCGCTTTGTATATGACAAAGAATCCAGCATTTCATTCCAAGACGAAACACATACGAGTTCAGTATCACATTGTACGTGAAAAGGTGGAAGAGGGAAGTGTGGATATATAGAAAATCCATACTAAAGATAACCTGGCAGATATGTTAACAAAGCCTATTACCAACGATAAATTCGTATGGTGTAGATCCTCAATTGGCCTAACAGGAGTGCAAGCAGCAGGGAGTTGGCAAAAAGGATGAAGATCCACATTATGACTTTAAGTGGGAGATTTGTAAATACTAAAGTCAAAATGTGGAAGGAGATGAGGTTGGAGAAGAGGTTTGAATAAGACAAAGAATGAGATGAGGTAGGAGATGAGGTATGAGAGGAGGTTTGAATAAGACAAAAGATGAGGTTGGAGCATATGTTTTGCTTTAGGAAAAGGTTGCAGGAGAAGTTTCATGCCTTACAAATCCCTAGGCATTTAATGTGACATTAAATGCTTTGCAAATCTCTAGGCCATTTTGCTGCTATAAATAGGCACCATCCTTCATTCATTTTGTTCATCTCATCTAGCTCATCTGTATCATTCTTTCAAAATACAGAGAGAATATAGCAAAATACAGAGAGTAAAATTAGAGAGTTATATTTGTAATACCTATTGTAATATCATTATGTCAATACAGAAAATTCTTATTCAATTTGCCTTGTTTTGTGTATGATTTATTTTAAATCTTACACTAGAAATTTATTCTCAATATTTCCAGTTCAAGATGCTCTTGTATTTTGGTGTTGTGAACCGTTTCGAACCTAACATAGACATCTGCAACAAAATCCAGAAATGTAATAACAAGCAAATTTCAAATCAATAGTCCAACTAATTAAAAATATCAATCGAACAATATAGCACAATGCAAACCAAGTTGAAAATAATCTCATAAAAAAATCTTTATATATAATCAAATCTAAAAAAGTTAATCCTAAAATTTCTAACAACCAAACAATGAATCAAAGTCTAGAAAGGATATTCTAGAGTCGCTCACCGAGAAAACAAAGTAATAGATAAACAAAAACATTATAGCAAAACGAATGACACTCTAAATAAATAAATAGAAACTCATTTTCAGCTAATGATGAACAATGAAATTTTATAAACTTAACATATATTAAATATGAAAGAGATCATATTCTATAATGATGAATCTGCAATCCCACATAAAATCTAGCTTTAAAAAGAATCTTATATATAATCAAATAAAAAATAAAAGGGAAAAAATTGAAACAACAAAGGAATCAATATTTGGAAAGGTATATATTTCCAGAGTGGCTCACCAAGAGAAAGAAACTAATCGATTAACATAAACATTATAGCAAAATCATATCGATCTTTATAAAAACACTCATTTTGACAAACGAACAAAAAATCCAGGCATTTCCTCAAAAACTCTAGTTGTAATATATCTTACATATACTCATATCTGACAAAACAACTAGTAAAAATTCAAAACATATAGCTAATTAATTAAAGTCTAGAAAAGTAATTTTAAATTGGCACACCAAGAGAAACAAAGTAAATAATCAACAAATATATTATAACAAAATCAAATTGATCTTTAAAATGCACTCTCATTTCGATGGATTGATGAACAATGAAATTTAAAAAATATAATTCCTCAAAAATATATGACATATATACTAAATATACATTGGACATGAAAGAGATGAAACATAAGACCTAATTCTATGCAATTCACAAAATAAGAGAGAGAGAGAGAGAGAGAGAGAGAGAGAGAGAGAGAGAGAGAGAGAGAAATAACTACCATGCCTTGGTGTTTAAGTGAAAGTGTGGAACTGAAAATAATAAGATCTCTACAACAAAACCGCAAGAATGAGGCAACAGCAAATTTATGACTACTAGTATGGCTAAAAAGATCAAGACAGCACATAGAGAATAATAAAACACAGGACGAAAAAAAATCTCACTGAAAAATCTTATATATAATCAAAGCTTTAAAAAAAATAAAACTGAGAACAAATTACTATAACGGTATTCTTGAATGATGTCACGCCTTACGTGACATTTTCCTATATGGAAAATCTCAACAATTAAATTTGTTTCCATTGGAGAAATATTTCGATCCATAAATTTATTAAAACATTATAAAATATTTAAAACCGATTTCTCTAATTTTAGAAAATTTTAAAATACCTTTTCTAATAATAAGAATTTGATAAACAATTAATTTTTATGCATTAACGAAGAAAAAATATTTATAAATATACTTATATTTTTTATATTTGTACTTTCCCACGTGTTTCGTATCCTAGGATTATTGTCCTCCTTTCCCATTTCCATGAAACTTAGACTGGCATTCCTCAATTTCTTTGACCCTATCAATCACTTTTCTAGCGATTCTAGCAATTAAAAATAAATATACTTGTAATCTCTTGCATTACAAAAATATATAATAAGATTTGTATTTTGTAATATTTTATTAGTATCCGATCAATAGTTAACAAAATAAAAATATATACGATAAAAATTAATAAGCAACACATTTCAAATGATATAATTGTACGACATTTGCATTTGAAAAAAAAAATAAACAACAAAAATATATAATACAACATCAAATACTAATTAAATATGCCTGCTATTACTATTAGTCAATGTTATATTAAATTTATGCCTCAATACGAACAAATATTATCAATTTACTATAGATAATTTTATTTAAGAATTAATAAGAAAGTAATTCATAATTTTGGAACTTCATATTCACAATTATTAAACTATATATTCACAATTATTAAACTCTATATTCACAATTACAAAACACTATGTTTATAAATTTTGAACTCTATATTTACAATTATGATAGTTTTGAAACCGTGTCCACCTTGAAAGGTGGACACGGTTCCACAACATAATTTGCCATCACCAGACTACACGTCAAAAGATAATCAACATTTAATGCACACTAAAATCCAAATAATTTAGAGTTACTTCCATTTTTGGTCATAGATTTATGGATGACAGTACACTTTTAGTCATTTTTTATCAAATCATCCATTTTTAGTCCTAGTATTATTGTGACATGACCAATTTTTGTCCGTTATAATAAAAAGAATTGTTGAAATTACGTTAATTACAAATGCATTTTGCTCTTCAATTATGAATTTTTCAAAAAAAAACAAACATAAAAAATATAATGGGTCAATACACTTTGTATTAAAAAGATCAAAATGCCCTTCAATTTAACAAAATTGTAACGATTTTGTTGATAGAGGACCAAAATTGGTCATGTCACAGTAATTACTTGATGGGCCAACTTCGATAAATTATCTTAGTAAGACGATTACTTCAATTGGGATAGAATTTATTGTAATTATTAATTATATTATAAAAGTTAAATAGTTACTTAGTAGGTCAAGAAAGACGAGAATGTTTGTAATAAGCTACTTTCTTAGTGTTCTTAAAAGAATTTTTGTAATTAGAATTTGATAAATAATTAATATTGATGAATAAATGAGGAAAAATATTTGAAAATGTACACTTATATTTTTTTTTATATATATGTACTTTTCTCACGCATTTTGTATCATAGGACCATTGTTCTTGTTCCATTTCCATTCAACCTAGACTGGCACTTCTCAATTGCTTTGGCACTTTCGATCACTTTTATTGGAATTCTAACAATTAAACATATATATCCAAGTAATCTTTGTCATTAAAGAAATGTATAATATGATTATAACTTACATGTGTTGTACACTTGTATATTTCTATTTTGTAATATTCTATGAGCATTAATGCATGAAGTAATTTAAAACGAAAATTTCATCTCCTTGGATGGAACCTATATAAACTCACCTTCATCAACTAAGAAGGTCTGTTCATTATCACTCGACTTACTCACTTTCTTTTTTTTTTTTTTTTTTTTTAAATTACTTTTTGTCTTACACCTCAAGGAAGTCTTGACATCAAAGCTATCATATCAGAGTCAAGATCTCGTTAAATTCAAGAAATCATTTTCTAAACCTCAACTCAGGAAAAAGTTGATTAAAACTCGAGGAGATGAAAACCTACGAAGGCTGTCCGAGTGATCAAAATCTTTGTGTAATTGTACTAAGATGATAGTGCAATTAACAAAAAAATTGTGATCACATTTTGCTCTCATATCATTTCTATTATCTTTAAAGTTTGGTCAAACTCGTGCAAAGTATAAAACGAATCTATCATATTTAAGGTGACGTTAGGGCTCTAACGAAAAGAGTCTATTTCTAGACTCTCATCTCATTCTATCAAACTACTATATTCAAATTAATATACAACAATTATAAACGAAAGACAATATTTGGTGAGGGTGTGTGCGCGTATAGGGAAGAGTTTAGGTGAGAACACATCCACACTCTACATCAACTTTCAAGTTTCCAATAATTATATAATTCACCCCATGATATTTTTAATAATTTTATAATTCACCCCATGATATTTTTACCTCATTATATATATTGGGGAGGGTTAAGGTGGTGTAAAACAGTAACTACTAATCTGATCATCTGCAAAACACACAAGTTTAAATAAAATAGAGATTGAATCATATATACAATGAAGATCATATTTCTAAGTAGAGGAGGATACTGGTATGCCAAATAAATTTAACAATGCTCCGCATAAAAATCAAGTCTTCAATGTATCTAGCAAAATTACACAATCTAAGTGCCTAAGAATCATTATCATCTTTTACACCATTTTATACTAGACACATAATTTATACTCCATAGATACATTAATTCATAAAACAAGACACATAAACTCACAATAGTAGAAGATACATAAACATTATGTAGATAGAGTAAATTTCAATTTTGGTCCGCTAATTATTGGAGTTGTGTTAATTGCAACAGTTGACTTTCAAAAATGTTAATTTAGTACCTTGACTATGCAATTTCTATCAATTTTGGTCACGCTGGCCAAATTGCCGACCAAATCTCACCGGAAATATTTAATAGGTCAAATAATGAAGATATTTTAGTCATTTTACTCATCTTTTCTTTCTTCTCCGATGAGCTTCTCTCCATTTCCGGCGATCGTTTCTTCTGCGCTCAATGTGTTGTCCCGGTATGGTCGAAAGTGAGTCTAGAGGTGGGGGGTGAATAGACTATACTCGGGTTTTAGCAACAATTCCTTTCGTAAGTTATACGTAGCAGAAAAATGTAGGTTTGTTTTAGATTAAACTTTGCATAATTTGAATATGAGAAATCATTTAGGGTTTGGTCAATATGATTGCAATATCTTGAGTCAGAATCCACTTCAAAATCAAAAAAATAAAAAGTCATTTTCACTAGACTACCTCAGCCTAAATTTTTCAATTAATGAATTTGAGTTAGTTCTATCCAAGCTCATCAATAAATTAGTCAATATAGAATTGTATGCATTCCTACTTATAAAACCAATAAATGGTGTCCCCCCCCCCCCCCCCCCCCAATTGCTTTAATTTTAAGATTACCATATCTGATAAGGCAACACCACGTGCTCTTCATCTTAAAATCTTATACCAATCTGATAAGGCAACACCACGTGCTCTTCATCAAATCCTTTAGAGATGATTCTTAGACAACTGATCTATGCGATCCCTAAAGAATAACTCTTACTCGGTGGAACCAATTCATAATTATGCACCTTTTCATGCTAGGTCATAGTCCACATCCTATTCTCATCTACATCAAATTGAATAAATGCATGACAACATTATATGTTCGAACTAACCTCATCTTTTGACTAACAACCCTTTCCAGCCTTTTTAAAAAAAAAAAAAATTCAGCCTTCGGACACTAAAACTTATTCATCTTTTCTATTTGTGTAACACCATTATATGTTTACTTGACTCTCCTCACACTAAAACCTAATTTACAGACATAGTCATTATACATATCGTGTGCATCATCCACAGAACTCATTGACAACCATAACACATAATCCTGATCATCTACAAAACACACAAGTTTAAATAAAATAGAGATTGAATCATGTATAGAATGAGATCATATTTCTAATTAAGTAGAGGTGGATACTGGTATGCTGAATAAATTTAGCAATGCTCTACATAAAAATAAAGTCTTCAATGTATTTAGCTAAATTACACAATCTAAGTGCACAAGAATCATTATATTTTTCACCATTTTATACTATAGCTAGACACATAATTTATACCCCATAGATACATATATAAATTCATAAAACTAGACACATAAACTCATGATAGCACAAGGTACATAAACATTATGTATCTTTACTTAACCATCACTGTATTAGGTACAGAAGTCATGACCTTAAAGCACATAATTTCATAACTTAAAACGCATAAACTCATGAAATAATACACATAAACATGTTGAGTGTGTCATGCTCTTAAGGCACATAAATTCATAATACAAGACACTTAAAAACCATAAAATGAGACACATAACTCAAGCTACTCAACTCCATCTACATAGAAACCCTATTATAAAATACACATTAATATCTGGTCTAGCAATTCAATCATAATAACTCAATAATAATTAAACAATATATCATAGAAAACATTATTAGGTAAGTAATCATAGCATCTCAAATGGAAATTTAATCACATTAAAGGTAATTATTCAAGCAACTGGCCAAAAAATAAATAAGAAACACACAAAATAATATTGTCTAACACTTCCCAATCTTGCTGAGCAATGAACTCGTCCATATCTAGCACAAATCCTGCAAGTAAATCCACAAAGACCAAATCCAAAATTAGAGTGTTGGGAAAACCAGAGAGTAGAGACCATGAACATTACAAGAGAAAATCTAAAAAATGATACTACTAAAGAGACTGTTGAAAAAGAGAAAAGTGGGGACAACTATAAACCATTACAATCTAAGTCACAAAACGACGTCATTTCGATCTAGGGTCTATAAAATATTGTGGACATTGGTTCACGATATAATTTGTCGCACTAATCTTGGGGGACATGGTAGTAAGATGACATAAGCCCAACTAGAGAATTTGATCCAATGTGGCTGGGCCTAGTGCCCTAGTTAGCCATTTGAGGCACATTCTACCAAGGACCAGGGTCCAGTTTGCACTTTGGACCCTGGTCCAAAATGATATTCAAATTATGCGTACGTAGTTAACATATTATGTGGATTCAGTTAACAGATTATTTGTATGTAAATAAATTGAAGGCACATAATATATTAAATACAAGAAAAAAATATTTCGTCAACATTTTATGTGCCTATAGCTAATCTATTATGTATCTGTAGTTAAATATTATGTACCTTCAATTTATTTATAGGTACATAATTTAATAACTAAAAACACATAATGTGTTAACTGCAAATGTGTAATTTTTTGGACCAAGTTCACATTGCAAGGTCGACCTAAATTGCTCCAAACCCTACTAATATAACACAAAATGCCTACCATAATGGAAATACAATTAGATAATTAATTAAAATGAAATAAAATTTTGATTCAAAAAATCTTAAGCGGGTATTATGTAATTTGAAATAATCTTCAAAAATTAACCATTGTTACAACACTGACTTTGTTATAATATCCCATCTGTTCGTAAATATATTCACATCCTACTAAAGCACAAATAGTCAATATCGCCCCCATTGAGTCTCAAACTCATGACATCCCAATTGAGAGACCCACTTGGTGCCACTAAACCACAAGGTCATTGGTCTTAAATGACCCAACAAAAATCGAAGGAACCTACGCTTGGAACTGACTACGAAAGAGATGTGCCACCACAACTCCCATGTAAATATGGACTTGTTTGATGATCCATATAGACAAAGATAATCCATAGTAGACACCTTTGCTTCCTCACTCCCTACCACAAAAGGAGCATGAAAGAACATATTGGAGCAATTTATACTCCTCCTTTCTGGGACCCAGGTCTAATGGAGATTGCTAGTGCACTTGGGACATTGGTCTAAAGGAGATTGCTAGTGCACTTGGGACATTTTAAAAGCCATTGCACCTTTAATTTATGTATCTATCGGCTTTGTGAGTCGTTATTACCTTCAGAAAGGAGGAGCATAAATTGATCCAATATATTTGTCACACCACATTTGTGGTAGGGAGTAAGGAAGCAAGGTGTATACTATGGATTATCTTTGTCTATATGGGATAATCAAACAAGTCCCAATTCACATGGGAGTTGTGGTAGCGCATCTCTTCCGTAGTCATTTCCAACCGCAGGTTCCTTCGATTTTTGTTGGGTCATTTAAGACCAATGACCTTGTGGTCTTGAGGCATCAAGTGGTTATCCCAATTGGGAGGTCATGGGTTTGAGCCTTTGTGAGGTCTCTCAACTTGGATTTTTATTGTGCTCTATTATCGCTTTGATACTTTTAGTTGGACTACTAATTTTAACTTTGCTTCTCGATTCTTTTTGGGGACTTTGTTGCAAATGTCAACTGCTTTTATGTTCTACACAAGATCAAGGATATATGGACGTCACCACAAAAGTTTTTAATGGTAATTTGGCTTTGCTAGCTTACAACAAGGATTTTGACACCTCTACGCGTCTACTATTATATGATTTTGAAAAGACTGTCAGTTTATGATTTGCTAGAGATAGTGTCTGTTCTAATTGAAACATAAAGAATTTTAAGGAATTGTGGGATGAAACACTTGGCAACATTACCTATGACATGTAACTTGGTGAAGCTGGTATAAATATTTCTTGGAGTTAGAGTTCAGTTTAGAACTGAGTCTAACTATTCGATCGATCTTCAAATCTTTCTGGGTTATCCTCTCGAAGACCTTAACAGATTTCATTTTTAAGAATATAAGCATAATGTTTTGACAGTAATTGCAGTAAAACAAGTTTTTGGTGCATTCTGAACATCAGTCATTTTGCATGTTGTCTTGTTGTCTAATTCTTATGAAGTTTCTTACATAAAAACAAGATAACATGTCAAAAAGAATGATGTTCAGAATGCACCAAAAAGCTGTTTTGATGCAATTACTGTACAGAACATTATGCTTATATTCTTGAGAATGAAATTTTTTAAGGGTCTTCAAGAGGATAATGTAGAAACATTTGAAGATCAGATGGTGAGCAGTATAGTTAGAATCAGTTCTAAAATGAACTCTAAGTCAAAGAAACATTTATACCAGCTTCACCAAGTTACAAGCCAAAGGTATTGCTGCCTAGTGTTTCGTCCTGCAATTCCGTATATATCCTTCTATATTTCTTTTTGAACAAACACCATCTCTTGCAAAACATAACATGTCAGGGATTCAAGACCATCAAACAATAGACTCGTAGAGGTGTCAAAATCCTTGTTGTAAGCCAGCAAAATCAAAGCACCATTAACAACATTAGTGATGATGTTCATATATCCTTGTTTCTCACTGTATATCAGAAAAGAAGTAGACATCTGCAACAAAGTCCACAAAGTAATAACAAGAAAATTTCAAATCAATAGTCCAACTAATTAAAAATATCAATGGAACAATATAGCACAATACAAACCAAGTTGAAAATAATCTTATAGAAAAATCTTTATATATAATCAAATCTAAAAAAGTTAATCGTAACATTTCTAACAACCAAACACTGAATCAAAGTCTAGAAAGGATATTCTAGAGTCGCTGACCGAGAAAAACAAAGTAATAGATAAACAAAAACATTATAGCAAAACGAATGACACTCTAAATAAATAAATAGAAACTCATTTTCAGCTAATGAAGAACAATGAAATTTTATACACTTAATATATATTAAATATGAAAGAGATCATATTCTATAATGATGAATCTGCAATCCCACATAAAATCTAGCTTTGAAAAGAATCTTATATATAATCAAATAAAAAATAAAAGGCAAAAATTGAAACAGCAAAGGAATCAATATTTGGAAAGGTATATATTTCCAAAGTGGCTCACGAAGAGAAAGAAACAAATCGATTAACATAAAAATTATAGCAAAATCATATCGATCTTTATAAAACACTCATTTTGACAAACGAACAAAAAATCGCAGGCATTTCCTCAGAAAGTCTAGTTGTAATATATATTACATATACTCATATCTGACAAAACTACAAGTAAAAATTCAAAACATATAGATAATTAATTAAAGTCTAGAAAAGTAATTTTAAATTGGCTCACCAAGAGAAACAATGTAAAAAATCAACAAATATATTATAACAAAATCAAATTGATCTTTAAAATGCACTCTCATTTCGATGGACTGATGAACAATGAAATCTAAAAAATATAATTCCTCAAAAAAAATATCAGACATATATACTAATATACATTGGACATGAAAGAGATGAAACATAAGACCTAATTCTATGCAATTCACAAAATATAAGAGAGAGAGAGAGAGAGAGAGAGAGAGGGAGAGAGAGAGAGAGAGAGAGAAGAGAGAGAGAGAAAATAACTACCATGGTGGAACTGAAAATAAATAGATCTCTACAACCAAACCCCAAGAATGAAGCAACAAGAAAATTTATGACTACTAGTATGGCTAAAAATATCAAGACAGCACATAGAGAACAATAAACCACAGGACGAAAAAAAAAATCTCACTGAAAAATCTTATATATAATCAAAACTTTTAAAAAATGAAACTGAGAACAAATTTCTATAACGGTATTCTTGAATGATGTCACGCCTTACGTGACATTTTCCTATATGAAAAATCTCAACAATTAAATTTGTTTCCATTGAGAAATATTTCCATCCATAAATTTATGAAAACATTATAAAATATTTAAAACTGATTTCTCTAATTTTAGAAAATTTTAAAATATCTTTTCTAATAATAAGAATTTGATAAAAAATTAATTTTTATGCATAAACGAAGAAAAAATATTCATAAATATACTTATATTTTTTTATATTTGTACTTTCCCACGTGTGTCGTATCCTAGGATTACTGTCCTCCTTTACCGTTTCCATGAAACTTGGACTAGCATTCGTAAATTGCTTTGACCCTATGTGTATTAGGTACAAAAGTCATGACCTTAAAGCACATAATTTCATAACATAAAACGCATAAACTCATGAAATAATACACATAAACATGTTGAGTGTACGTGTCATGCTCTTAAGGCACATAAATTCATAATACAAGACATTTAAAAACCATAATACGAGACACATAACTCAAGCTGCTCCACTCCATCTACATAAAAACCCTATTCAAAAATACACATTAATATCTCGTCTAGCAATTCAATCATAATAACTCAATAATAATTAAACAATATATCATAGAAACCATTATTAAGTAAGTAATCACAGCATCTCAAATGAATTTAATCACATTAAACGTAAATATTCAAGCAACTGGCCAAAAAATAAATAAGAAACACACAAAAATAATCTTGTCTAACACTTTCAAATCTTGCTGAGCAATGAACTCGTCCATATCTAGCACAAATCCTGCAAGTAAATCCACAAAGACCAAATCAAAAATTTGAGTGTTGAAAAAACTAGAGACCATGAACATTACAAGAGAAAATCTAAAAAATGAAACTACTAAAGAGACTGTTGAAAACGAGAAAACTGGGGACAACTATAAACTATTATAATCTAAGCCACAAAATGACGCATTTCGATCTAGGGTCGATAAAATTATGTGGACATTGGTTCACGATATAATTTGTCGCACTAATCTTTGGGGACATGGTAGTTAGATGACATAAGCCCAACTATAAAATTTTGATCCAATGTGGCTGGGCCTAGTGCCCTAGTTAGCCATTTGAGGCACATTCTACCAAGGGCCAGGGTCCAGTTTGCACATTGGACCTTGGTCCAAAATGATATTCAAATTATGCGTATATAGTTAACAGACTATTTGTATGTAATAAATTGAAGGCACATAATATATTGAATACAAGAACAAAATATGTAGGCAACATTTTATGTGTCTATAGCTAATCTATTATGTATCCGTAGTTAATATTACGTACCTTCAATTTATTTATAGGCACACAATTTAATAACTAAAAATACATAATGTGTTAACTGCAAATGTATAATTTTTTGGACCAAGTTCACATTGCAAGGTCGACCAAAAATTGCTACAAACCCTACTAATATAACACAAATGCCTACCATAATGGAAATCCAATTAGATAATAAATTAAAATAAACTAAAATTTTGATTCAAAAAATATTAAGCGGGTATTATGTAATTTGAAATAATCTACAAAAAATTAAGCATTGTTACAACACTGACTCTGTTATTATATCATATCTGTTCATAAATACTTTCGCAACCTACTAAAACATAAATAGTCAATATCGCCACACTGAGTCTTAAACCCATGACATCCCAATTGGGACCCATTGGTGCCACTAAACCACAAGGTTATTGGTCTTAAATAACCCAACAAAAATCGAAGGAACCTACGCTTGGAACTGACTACGAAAGAGATGTGCCACCACAACTCACATGTAAATTGGGTTTTGATGATCCATATAGACAAAGATAATCCATAGTAGACACCTTTGCTTCCTCACTCCCTACCACAAAAGGAGCATGAAAGAACATATTGGAGCAATTTATACTCCTCCTTTCTGGGACCCAGGTCTAATGGAGATTGCTAGTGTACTTGGGACATTGGTCTAAAGGAGATTGCTAGTGTACTTGGGACATTTTAAAAGCCATTGCACCTTTAATTTATGTATCTATCGGCTTTGTGGCTCGCTATTACCTTCAGAAAGGAGGAGTATAAATTGATCCAATATATCTGTCACACTCCATTTGTGGTAGGGAGTGAGGAAGCAAAGTGTCTACTATTGATTATCTTTGTCTATATGGGATCATCGAACAAGTCCCAATTCACATGGGAGTTGTGGTAGCGCATCTCTTCCGTAGTCATTTCCAACCGCAGGTTCCTTCGATTTTTGTTGGGTCATTTAAGACTAATGACCTTGTGGTCTTGTGGTATCAAGTAGGTATCCCAATTGGGAGGTCATGGATTTGAGCCTTAGTGAGGTCTCTCAACTTGGGTTTTTATTGTGCTCTATTATCGCTTTGATACCTTTAGTTGGACTACTAATTTTAACTTTGC
>NW_017616872.1:0-18518 GCF_001879475.1 Ipomoea nil
CTAACATATTTAAATAAAACTTGTAAATAAAATAACAGGCGATATTTGTCGAAAATCTCCACCAAAAACTTATTCATTTGAAAAAGATTTTTTTTTTTTTTTGAAAACCATTTGAAAAAGATTATTTATGTATGAACTATATTTATTTTATATCCAATTTCTCCTCTTTATATATGTGGAGTCAAATGAATTATTATTGAGGTTTAAATGAATATATACACAAATTATATTAAATATAAAACTTTACCAATAAATTTGAACACAATAAACTTTTATCCATACTTCATTACGCTTTAATATATATAGAGGTTCTCTTATATATTTATATATTTCGTAATATTTAATAATGTTTTATTCAATATTATAAATATGTCAAATCTTACAAATCTTGATCGAGTTGTGGGGCTTGATATATCTAGAAAAAATTACCTTTTCGTGGGCATTGAATACTGAAATACATTTGAATGTTAAGGGTCTCCGTGATACAATTAAAAAAAAAAGATAAGAACTTATACTCGTGGCGAGGTAGGAACTTCACCATAATGTGAATGGACCTATCTGGGCTCGGCATCTAGCCGACCTAATATCATCTCGCCCACAGAACCACTCTCTTGGTTCTTTTCTCAAACTCTTTGGAATCAGGTATCGAACTCTCAGTGTGCACACCCCCCTGACCTGGATTCCAAGCCTGGCGGGCAGTTTCCAACCTAGTAACTCGGGAATATCGACCTCGTTACTTCATTCGGATCGCAATGTCCGTTTCTCTTCTTTCTTTCTTTATCTTTTTTTTCCGAAAGAACATAGTCCTAACAGGCCTCCAATCATGGGATTACTTACACTAGATACATATAGATATAACTCATGCATTTCATACTCATGCAACAACTTTACTTATGCACATAACTTCTCAACAACTTCTCTTTTATCACAAATTGGAAATCAAATATCATGCAACTTCTCAATGTAACTAGATAATGATTTTTCCAAAGTAAATATATGATTTTGAAATAATACTTAGGCTCACATTAGCCCCTTATGCACTTTAAAACATGATATGCTCAAATATGAACTTTGCTATAAGAAATACTTCACTTTCATTTAACTGTGAACTCTCAAACAAATACCAAATCATGCTTAAATCACCTTACTTAGCAATTCTTCTTAACAAACACTTAGCAAGTATTGAACATGCACTTGAACTCAAAGTACTCAACATTATCGCATTCACTGTAATCTAGCATTCAAGAAATCATGCTATGTACACTTCTAAGCATTTAATATTCTTGGCAAAATCCTCAACAAGTCATAATAGACATCTAGGCATGCTTTTCTAGCATAACTTATCAAATATTGATCATACTTCTTAATCTAACAATCATATAATTGTCATGCTTCTCAAACAAATAGCCAAGACCATACACTTTACATTTTCATTCACTGTAAATGTTCCAGACAACTTCTATAGCTTAAAATATCACAAATTCTATTGCAATTTACTCATTTCTACTCCAAATTCAATGAAATCAAATTTTACTCGTGCGTCGTGACGATCCCGAGTATCCGAGCCTCAAGAGCCCGTGAGTCCCGGTCTGAAATGACACGTAGCTGAGCCACAAGGGCCCGGCCACTGCACAGATATTTCCTAGCGGGGCTTGAGGAGCCTTGCCGCCTGGATCCGCCAAGCGGCGGCCTAGGGCCATGGCTCTAGCTCTGAGTCGTGCCCTAATGCCGCTCCTCCCGGGGCTTGCCAACGATCCCTACCTAGGGCCGTTGGTTAGTCCCGTGACTCATCTGGTGCACACTGTCTTGTGTACCAGTGAGATCCTTCTTCACCTGTGATGTAATTTCAAGCATTTCAACACTCCTAAATCATCAACAACACATCATAGATCAACAATAGATCACTTAATAGCTCAAACACAACCAAAATCTAGCATTTCTAAGCATTTCAACCACTAAATAGACTTCGTAGAGTCCAAAATAAGCTTAAGGGAGTCCATGGGGTTATACCTTTGTAGATTCCTCCTTTGTGTTGGGATTCCACCTTCTTCCCAAGCTAGCTACACCCTCATTCACCTCCTAAACATCTCAAACAAACCATACAACAACCTTAAGACTAAGTTCTCAGATATGGAAGCTAGGAAGGAAAGCTAGAAGAAAAGAAATGTTAAGATGAGCTATGAAACTTACTGTGATTTCCCTTTGTTCTTGCAGAGCTCAAGGTTGGGGGAGGCCAAGAGTGGAATCAGGAGAAAACAAAGGCTTACTATTCCTTTTATATGGCTTCAAAACCCAGGAAGATACACAATGATTGGTGGAGGATAGAAAGGTAAAAGCTTGGCTAAAAGATTGAATCAGACAAGGTGTTTGGATGGTTGTGGTCTACCAAGCTTCATGGAACAAGTCTAGAATCAAGAATTAAAATAGTTTGGGTTAAAAATGAATTTCCCAAAAGTGATTTCTAGATAAACACTTGATTTAGGCTTCTCAGATTCCTCCCGGTTTCACTCGGAATAAATTTTCAGTTCAAAACTTGGCACGCAATGTACCCGGAAATTTAGAATTTTAGTTTTAGAAATATGCCCAGTGTTGAATTTATTTAAAAGTGGCTCAAAATAATTTATTCAAACACCGATTTTATCGTAAAAATTTTATACAGTGAAAAATGGCTATTTTGGAATTTCTTAAAGCCGAATTTATAAAATTAAATTTTGGGTTGTCATAATACCTTTCCTTCTTGACCAGGTTCGGCACACCCAGGAGGCTGCTCCATGTATATTTCTTCTTCCAAGTCACCATTAAGGAACACATTTTTTACGTCTATCTGGTGAACTAGCAACATGTGCATTGAGGCTAACGCAAACAAAACACGAATGGTTGCCATTTTTGTTACTGATGAATAGGTATCAAAGTAATCTTCACCAAACCTTTGAGTATAGACTTTGGCTACAAGTCTGGCTTTAAATCTTTCAATAGACCCATCTGGTCTTAGTTTCCTTTTAAAGATCCACTTGCAGCCTACTGGTTTACACCCTTTTGGAAGATCTACTAACTCCCAAGTGAGATTTGACTTAATTGAGTCTAACTCACTTTTGATTGCTTCTTTCCACAATGTGCAATCAACATATCTCATGGCCTCGTCAACATTTTTTTGCTCTTCTTCTAAAACTAACTGACAAATAAAATGATCACATATTTCATTTATATCTTGCAATTCAGTCATGTAAGTAATGAAATCTGAACCAAAACTTTTCTCAGTTCTTGACCTTTTACTTCTTCTAGGTTCACAAGAATCATATAAAGAATTAGTAAAAGGAAGACATGCAGGTTCACCAAATTGATAGCTATTATCAGTTATGTTGTGAGCATTTTTCAATGGAAATATGTTTTCGAAGAACACAACATCTCGTGACTCACAAACAGAGTGGTCCTTTAAACACATAAATCTGTAGGCAGAGCTGTTTTCAGCATAGCCCACAAGTATGGCATCTAAGGTTTTAGACCCTATGTTGGGTCTTTTGAAGGAAGGAAGTCCCACTTTGGCTAGGCACCCCACACTTTGAGGTATTTTAAGTTGGGGGCATGCCCTTTCCACAGCACTTAAGGGGTTTTCTCAAACCCTTTGTGAGGAACCCTGTTTAATATGTGATTAGCTATTAACAAAGTTTCCCCCACAGGGAGTCTCGAGCACCTGCATTGATTAGCATTGCATTGAGCATTTCTTTCAGAGTTCTATTTTTCCTTTCTGCTATTCCATTTCGTTGTGGGGTGTAAGGAACAGTTACTTCATGAATAATTCCAGACTTTTCACACAAGTTTTTCAAAAAATTTGTTTCATATTCACCTCCCCTATCAGAACGAAGCCTTTTGATTTTCTTATCTAGTTGATTTTCAACTTCTGATTTAAAAATCAAGAATTTTTGTTCTACTTCGTCTTTTGTTCTTAACAAGAAAACTTTTGTAAAGCGGGAAAAATCATCAATGAAAGTAATATAGTACCGCTTGCTACCTCTACTTTCAGTACTCTTAAAGTCGGCCAAATCAGAATGTATCAATTCTAAAATTGAAGTAGAATGTGAGTTTACAACAGAGAATGATTTTCTAGCAAACTTAGCTTCAACACAACTTCACATTGGGAATATGAATCAGTAGATATATTTGGCAATAAATCCATACTTTTTAGTCTATTTAAACAGTTTAAGCCAATATGACCTAGTCTACCATGCCAAATATTTACTGAGACAGAAAAGTAATCAGAAGAAGCATTATTATTATTTGGGCTATGCCAATTAACAACATCATGATTTGGTTCAAACCTAACTATGTTTACCTCCAGCACAAAGGAGTCATTACGTAAATATCCCTTCCCAAGGTATTTTCCCCCTCGAGTCATGACCAGACGGTTAGACTCAAAAACTAACTTAATCTCAGCCTTATTCAACAAGGCTCTAGAGATTAAATTTCTACGGAGGGTAGGAATAAATAGCACATTTTGTAAGAGCAGTTTCTTTACAGAGAATAACATAATTTCTACTGTTCCACTAACCCTTACCCTAGAAACGCTGGAGTTCCCCATGAAAACTTGTTCTCCTTCAGTTGACATGAACTCCTTGAACATGTCTTTGTTGGTGCAGAAGTGACGGGAAGCTCCAGTGTCTACCACCCATTCTTCTTGATTTTTTACTATGTTGGCTTCAGTAATAACAACTGCAATTACCTCGGTATCTTTATCATTCTCATGTAAATTAGCTTGACTTCTTGGTTCAGCATTATTCGCCTTCTGGGAATTCTGATTTTGAATTCCTTTGCGATGATAGCACTGTGCTGCACGATGGCCTTGTTTCCCGCAAACGAAGCATGCACCATTTTTCCTCTTTTTCTGGATTTTGTCATTTCTGAGCGGTGATCATTGCTGTTGGGCTTGTTGTTCTTTTTATTATTATTATTATTATTATTTTTGTTTTGACCTCCGTGCTTCGTCCTATTCTAATTGAAACTAGATTCAGCAATATTAGCTTTAAAGTTTCCAGGATAGGTAACCGACCTGTTTTCGCGAATTGAGGCTTCAATATTGATAGATTTCACTAATTCCTCCAACGTAGTTGTTTTTGAGTTATGCTTCATTTTGTTGGAAACTTTTCCAGGGATCAGGTAATTTCTCTATTAATTCATCACATAGAAATGTATCATTTACCTGGGTACCTTCTGAAAGCATATCTGTGACCAAATTTTCATATTCATGGGCCTGCTCCAACATTGGTTTTGAGTCTGTCATTTTGAAGTTGAGCAACCGTGCAACAGCGTATTTGCGACTTCCGGCATCATCCAAACCATACTTATTCTGTAGAAGATCCCAAATTGTTTTTGCGTACCTTTGTTTGGAGTAGTGTTGGTCCCGAAAGGGTGGTAAGAAGTCTAGAGGGGGGGGGGGGGTGAATAGACTTCTCTAACTTTCAAACTTTTCTTAGACACACAACACTTTGATAATTTCAACTCTAAATAACAAGCATTAACAACTAAATAACTTAGAGTGTGCACAGCGGGATAATTAACGGTAAAGTGTTATGCTTATTTGTGCGGTGCTCAAAGAGAGATTTCAAACATGCAGCACGTTAGAATGACTTGATATGGTTCAAGGATGATATATGCAAAGTTTGGTTCGCATGCAAACGTGGGAACTATCAAACCCAGACAGATAAAGATATGCTATAAAACGTTACGGGTTAGTTCGCAAATTAAAGCATGCAGATAGATAAGTGAGCAGTAAGTAAAGTAAAGAGAGAGAGAGAGATTTATAGTGGTTCGAAGATGGTGTAATTCTCCTACTCCACTCTTCTCCTTTCACTCTAAGGAGGAAATTCACTATTCTTCGATCACCCAGATACAATAGTGAATAAGTGTCCACCGACACTTCCCAAGTGCTTCGCACAAAGCTACACTCCTTCAAGGTTTTCACAAGCTCCTCTTGTTACTCTGCCTTCCCCGAGTATTTCGCACCAAGCTGTACTCATGCAATTATTCATGCAATTATACGGACAAAGATTCGAAAATAAGTTTCGAAATACTTAGCTGATTTCGATCATTCCCGTTTCATGCCTTAGAGTTGCAAAACGCGATTCACATAGTGGTTTTGTGAGAATGTCAGCTATCTGGTTTTCGGTGGGAATATGATCGATTTTCAAATCCTTCTTCTCAACATGGTTTCGTATAAAATGATGTCTAACATCGATATGCTTGGTTCGCGAGTGAAGCAGTGGATTTTGAGAGATCGCAATTGCGCTAGTATTGTCACATAAAATACTAACGTTTTCGCATTTAATTCCGTAATCCAATAATTGTTGCTTCGTCCACAAGATTTGTGCACAACAACTCCCAGCTGCAATATATTCGGCTTCGGCAGTGCTCATAGCTAGGGGTGCTGAACCATGAGACCAATCTTCCCCTAGGAACTGGCATGTTCCTGAGGTGCGTTTACGATCTATTTTACACCCTGCAAAATCTGCATCTGAATAACCTGTTAGTGTAAAATCACCTTCTTTGGGATGCCATAATCCCACATTTATCGTTCCTTTTAGATAACGAATTATCTTCTTTGTCGCGATGAGATGACATTCTTTTGGCTTTGATTGGAATCTTGCGCAAACACCAACTGAGTAAGATATGTCCGGTCTACTCGCGGTTAGATATAATAAAGATCCAATCATTTCTCGATACATCGTTTGATCTACGTCTTTTCATTCGTCATCTTTGTTCAATCGTATTGACGCGCTCATTGGAATTTTGACAAATGATTTTCCTTCTAAGACAAACTTCTTGATAATATCCTTTGTGTACTTGGCTTGATTTATAAAAATTCCTTCTTTGAGTTGTTTTACTTGAAGTCTCAAAAAGTAATTCAACTCACCCATCATGCTCATTTCGAACCTGTTCTGCTTAAGCTTAGAAAATTTCTCACACAAGGATTTATCAGTACTTCCAAAAATAATATCATCAACATAAATTTGTACTAATAAAATGTGATTATTTCTTGAATTCTAAAGAGGGTTTTATAGACTAGGGCCTTGGTGAATCCACAACTAATTAGGAACATTGATAGAGTACCATACCATGTTTTAACCCATACAATGCCCGGAACATTGATAGAGTGTTATACCAAGCTCCACTGTTTTAACCCATACAATGCCCGGAACATTGATAGAGTGTTATACCAAGCTCCACTGTTTTAACCCATACAATGCCCGGAACATTGATAGAGTGTCATACCAAGCTCCACTGTTTTAACCCATACAATGCCCGGAACATTGATAGAGTGTCATACCCATACAACGCCTTCTTGAGTTTGTAGACTTGATCACCGGCGCCTTTCACCTCAAATCCGGGTGGTTGTTCAACGTAAAATTCTTCTTCAAGTAACCCATTTAAGAAAGCGCTCTTTACACACCCATCTTGCCTTGTTACATTTGTAACACATCTTGTTGTGTTATACCTGTAACACATAACAGAGTTGCCTCCAACAAGATTTGACCTTAGGATCTCTTGGATATATAAACACGCTTTCATCCATTTTGGCTAGTGTAACATTAGTATAGGGTGTGTAACCAATTGCTTATACCTCTTTTCTTAGTCAACCTTTTACACACTTGGTACCTTGTCACGTTTGGAAAGGCGGTGTCACGTTTGTAACTCGCCTTTCCTTGTTACAAAATATTTTGCTTGAGGTGAGAATTAAACATAGGATGTTTTGACATTTCCATCTATCAAGTCTTTTTCCATCTCTGCTAGCTTAACCTTTGGTAACTTGTATGCAGCTTAAATGTGTTAAGCTATAATCCCGCTTAACCATAAAGTCTCCTGAGCTTCTTGACTTTTTTACCTGTCTGAGTCTCAACAAGTATTTTCCATTTCTTGAAAATAAAAAATGCTTGATTTTTATGTTTCAGGAAATAGACCCAGACTTTACGAGAAAAGTCATCAATAATAGACATAAAATATCTACAGCCTCCCATAGACTGGAATTTAGTCGGTCCCCATAAATCGGAATGTATATATTCCAATACATCTTTGGTACGGTGTGTAGCAGTAGAGAAACTAACCCTCTTTTGTTTCCCAAAAATACAATGCTCACAAAATTGTAATTTACCCGTACCTGAACCACCAAGGAGGCCTTTTTTGCTCAGGAGATGCATGCCTTTCTCACTCATATGCCCTAGACGCATATGCCATAATTGAGTGAGATCCGCATCAGACATCGATGAGGATACCGCTACTGAACCCGTCACAGTACTGCCATGCAAGACGTACACGCTTCCAGAACGAGAAGCTTTCATGAGAACAACAGAGCCTTTTATGACCTTCAAAACTCCACCTTCAGCTATGTACTTGTACCCCAGAGATTCCAAGGTGCCCAACGATATCAGATTGCGTTTCAAATCAGGAATATACCGCACATTGGTAAGAGTCCTGATAACGTTATCATGAGTTTTAATCTGCACACTTCCAATTCCACTAACCTTGCATTGGGTATCATCACCCATCAAGACAACTCCACCATCAACCGGTTCCAGAGAGACGAACCAGTCTTTGTGAGGACACATGTGGAATGTACAACCAGAGTCTAGAATCCACTCAGTTTCGCTCCGTTTGCAACCGGAGCTAACAGATAACAAAACATCGCCTTCTGAATCACTTTCAACAACACTAGCTTCAGCGGACTTCTTTTCTCTCTCTTGCTTGTTTTTCAACTTGAAGCATTCAGTCACATCATGACCATGCTTCTTGCAGTATTTACAGGATTTGTTGGACTTATGTTCTTTGGACTTGGATCTAGAATTTTTATTGCTACTCCCTGATTCAAGTGAGCGACCCCTTACAGTCAAGCCTTCTCCTTTGTCCTCAGACTTAATTTCAAAGTCAAACTTTTCTTTGGACAATAGGTTTGACTTAACATTGTCAAAAGTAAGGGTATCACTACTATTACCATACAGCATAATTTCTTTGAAATGCTTGTATGATTTAGGGAGAGAAACAAGCAATAAAACAGCACGATCCTCATCGTCAATTATGACATCAATATTTTCCAAGTCCAATAAAATAGAATTGAATTCATCTAAGTGAGACTTAATAGAAGTACCTTCCATCATACGGATTGTGTACAGACGCTCCTTCAGGCGTAGCGTATTCGCCAGAGTTTTGGCCATGTAAAGCGCATCCAGCTTGGACCATAAATCTGACGCAGTCGTCTCACTTACTACCTCACGTAGAACTTCTTTAGACAGGCACAAAAGAATGGTTGAACGTACCTTGTCATCCAGATCTTCCCAATCTACATCTGTCATTGTAGCCGGTTTCTTCTTCTTCCCAGCTAGCGCTTTCTTCAAACCGTTCTGGGTTAGAACGGCTTCCATCTGAACCTTCCAGATAGAAAAGCTAATTTTCCCGTCGAACTTCTCGATATCGAACTTGGTAACAGTTGACATCTTTGAAAATAACTCTCAATTAAACTTGGCTTTGATACCACTTGTTAGGAATATAACGGAATAATGCGGAAGCGAAGAATCGAAAATTGAGAATTATAGAAGTTAAATAATAGGGAAAATATAAATGACAGAATAAGGCAATTGCTAATTTGGGAGATTATAAAATATATATATATATATATTAATCTCTAAATAGAGAATACAAAGAAATATATATATTAAATATATACTCTACGTGAGAGAAGATAAAGAATTGAATGAATTAAAATTGATGCCTGATTACAAAGGAATTCTAGCCTATTTATACATTTCAAACTAGAGACAAATGTGGTGATTGTAAGAAGACCCAAGAAATTAGGTGAAGATGTGAAACATGGATGCTAGTTTCATAGTGAGTGGTCTTCATGATTTTGAGCCACACAATTTGAGCCACATATTATATCTAACATTATGGGTAAGGCTATATGTATTTTTTGAAATGCTCTCTTATAGGAATCTACATTCTTTATTCTTATCCTTTATATACCTCTCATCCCTCATTGTAGAAAGGTATCAAGATGAATATATACATTAACTTCTTCTCTTCCTCCATTCCGAAATTCTGCTTTTATTATTATTATTATTATTATTATTATTATTATTATTATTATTATTATTATTATTATTATTATTATTATTATTATTATTATTATTATTATTATTATTATTATTATTATTATTATTATTATTATTATTATTATTATTATTATTATTATTATTATTATTATTATTATTATTATTATTATTATTATTATTATTATTATTATTATTATTATTATTATTATTATTATTATTATTATTATTGTGTTGTATTATTATTATTATTATTATTATTATTATTATTATTATTATTATAATATCATCATCATCATCATTATTATTATTATTATTATTATTATTATTATTATTATTATTATTATTATTATTATTATTATTATTATTATTATTATTATTACTAGTAATTGTGGTGCGATGCACGAACTATTATTAATTTAACAAATTTATCAATTAAATTTTTGACATCCTCTGAATTAGCAAAGAAAGTAATGGTTGTGGAAACATAAAAACATACTTGAGTTCTTGTGCTCAGAATTAGTTTGATTAAAAATGTAAGTGTAACTATACAATGTAATATTTAATATTTTTTAAAATTTAATTATGCTATTATTATGTTGATTTTAAAGTTTATTGTAACTTGTATTATTATCTGAATTTAATTTTTTTTGAATGGAATTTGAATTTGAAATAACTACTTTAATTATATAACTAACATATTTAAATAAAACTTGTAAATAAAATAACAGGCGATATTTGTCGAAAATCTCCACCAAAAACTTATTCATTTGAAAAAGATTTTTTTTTTTTTTTGAAAACCATTTGAAAAAGATTATTTATGTATGAACTATATTTATTTTATATCCAATTTCTCCTCTTTATATATGTGGAGTCAAATGAATTATTATTGAGGTTTAAATGAATATATACACAAATTATATTAAATATAAAACTTTACCAATAAATTTGAACACAATAAACTTTTATCCATACTTCATTACGCTTTAATATATATAGAGGTTCTCTTTATATATTTATATATTTCGTAATATTTAATAATGTTTTATTCAATATTATAAATATGTCAAATCTTACAAATCTTGATCGAGTTTGTGGGGCTTGATATATCTAGAAAAAATTACCTTTTCGTGGGCATTGAATACTGAAATACATTTGAATGTTAAGGGTCTCCGTGATACAATTAAAAAAAAAAGATAAGAACTTATACTCGTGGGCGAGGTAGGAACTTCACCATAATGTGAATGGACCTATCTGGGCTCGGCATCTAGCCGACCTAATACTCATCTCGCCCACAGAACCACTCTCTTGGTTCTTTTCTCAAACTCTTTGGAATCAGGTATCGAACTCTCAGTGTGCACACCCCCTGACCTGGATTCCAAGCCTGGCGGGCAGTTTCCAACCTAGTAACTCGGGAATATCGACCTCGTTACTTCATATCGGATCGCAATGTCCGTTTCTTTCTTTACTTTCTTTCTTTATCTTTTTTTTCCGAAAGAACATAGTCCTAACAGGCCTCCAATCATGGGATTACTTACACTAGATACATATAGATATAACTCATGCATTTCATACTCATGCAACAACTTTACTTATGCACATAACTTCTCAACAACTTCTCTTTTATCACAAATTGGAAATCAAATATCATGCAACTTCTCAATGTAACTAGATAATGATTTTTCCAAAGTAAATATATGATTTTGAAATAATACTTAGGCTCACATTAGCCCCTTATGCACTTTAAAACATGATATGCTCAAATATGAACTTTGCTATAAGAAATACTTCACTTTCATTTAACTGTGAACTCTCAAACAAATACCAAATCATGCTTAAATCACCTTACTTAGCAATTCTTCTTAACAAACACTTAGCAAGTATTGAACATGCACTTGAACTCAAAGTACTCAACATTATCGCATTCACTGTAATCTAGCATTCAAGAAATCATGCTATGTACACTTCTAAGCATTTAATATTCTTGGCAAAATCCTCAACAAGTCATAATAGACATCTAGGCATGCTTTTCTAGCATAACTTATCAAATATTGATCATACTTCTTAATCTAACAATCATATAATTGTCATGCTTCTCAAACAAATAGCCAAGACCATACACTTTACATTTTCATTCACTGTAAATGTTCCAGACAACTTCTATAGCTTAAAATATCACAAATTCTATTGCAATTTACTCATTTCTACTCCAAATTCAATGAAATCAAATTTTACTCGTGCGTCGTGACGATCCCGAGTATCGAGCCTCAAGAGCCCGTGAGTCCCAGTCTGAAATGACACGTAGCTGAGCCACAAGGGCCCGGCCACTGCACAGATATTTCCTAGCGGGGCTTGAGGAGCCTTGCCGCCTGGATCCGCCAAGCGGCGGCCTAGGGCCATGGCTCTAGCTCTGAGTCGTGCCCTAATGCCGCTCCTCCCCGGGGCTTGCCAACGATCCCTACCTAGGGCCGTTGGTTAGTCCCGTGACTCATCTGGTGCACACTGTCTTGTGTACCAGTGAGATCCTTCTTCACCTGTGATGTAATTTCAAGCATTTCAACACTCCTAAATCATCAACAACACATCATAGATCAACAATAGATCACTTAATAGCTCAAACACAACCAAAATCTAGCATTTCTAAGCATTTCAACCACTAAATAGACTTCGTAGAGTCCAAAATAAGCTTAAGGGAGTCCATGGGGTTATACCTTTGTAGATTCCTCCTTTGTGTTGGGATTCCACCTTCTTCCCAAGCTAGCTACACCCTCATTCACCTCCTAAACATCTCAAACAAACCATACAACAACCTTAAGACTAAGTTCTCAGATATGGAAGCTAGGAAGGAAAGCTAGAAGAAAAGAAATGTTAAGATGAGCTATGAAACTTACTGTGATTTCCCTTTGTTCTTGCAGAGCTCAAGGTTGGGGGAGGCCAAGAGTGGAATCAGGAGAAAACAAAGGCTTACTATTCCTTTTATATGGCTTCAAAACCCCAGGAAGATACACAATGATTGGTGGAGGATAGAAAGGTAAAAGCTTGGCTAAAAGATTGAATCAGACAAGGTGTTTGGATGGTTGTGGTCTACCAAGCTTCATGGAACAAGTCTAGAATCAAGAATTAAAATAGTTTGGGGTTAAAAATGAATTTCCCAAAAGTGATTTCTAGATAAACACTTGATTTAGGCTTCTCAGATTCCTCCCGGTTTCACTCGGAATAAATTTTCAGTTCAAAACTTGGCACGCAATGTACCCGGAAATTTAGAATTTTAGTTTTAGAAATATGCCCCAGTGTTGAATTTATTTAAAAGTGGCTCAAAATAATTTATTCAAACACCGATTTTATCGTAAAAATTTTTATACAGTGAAAAATGGCTATTTTGGAATTTCTTAAAGCCGAATTTATAAAATTAAATTTTGGTTGTCATAATACCTTTCCTTCTTGACCAGGTTCGGCACACCCAGGAGGCTGCTCCATGTATATTTCTTCTTCCAAGTCACCATTAAGGAACACATTTTTTACGTCTATCTGGTGAACTAGCAACATGTGCATTGAGGCTAACGCAAACAAAACACGAATGGTTGCCATTTTTGTTACTGATGAATAGGTATCAAAGTAATCTTCACCAAACCTTTGAGTATAGACTTTGGCTACAAGTCTGGCTTTAAATCTTTCAATAGACCCATCTGGTCTTAGTTTCCTTTTAAAGATCCACTTGCAGCCTACTGGTTTACACCCTTTTGGAAGATCTACTAACTCCCAAGTGAGATTTGACTTAATTGAGTCTAACTCACTTTTGATTGCTTCTTTCCACAATGTGCAATCAACATATCTCATGGCCTCGTCAACATTTTTTTGCTCTTCTTCTAAAACTAACTGACAAATAAAATGATCACATATTTCATTTATATCTTGCAATTCAGTCATGTAAGTAATGAAATCTGAACCAAAACTTTTCTCAGTTCTTGACCTTTTACTTCTTCTAGGTTCACAAGAATCATATAAAGAATTAGTAAAAGGAAGACATGCAGGTTCACCAAATTGATAGCTATTATCAGTTATGTTGTGAGCATTTTTCAATGGAAATATGTTTTCGAAGAACACAACATCTCGTGACTCACAAACAGAGTGGTCTTTAAACACATAAATCTGTAGGCAGAGCTGTTTTCAGCATAGCCCACAAGTATGGCATCTAAGGTTTTAGACCCTATGTTGGGTCTTTTGAAGGAAGGAAGTCCCACTTTGGCTAGGCACCCCCACACTTTGAGGTATTTTAAGTTGGGGGCATGCCCTTTCCACAGCACTTAAGGGGTTTTCTCAAACCCTTTGTGAGGAACCCTGTTTAATATGTGATTAGCTATTAACAAAGTTTCCCCCACAGGGAGTCTCGAGCACCTGCATTGATTAGCATTGCATTGAGCATTTCTTTCAGAGTTCTATTTTTCCTTTCTGCTATTCCATTTCGTTGTGGGGTGTAAGGAACAGTTACTTCATGAATAATTCCAGACTTTTCACACAAGTTTTTCAAAAAATTTGTTTCATATTCACCTCCCCTATCAGAACGAAGCCTTTTGATTTTCTTATCTAGTTGATTTTCAACTTCTGATTTAAAAATCAAGAATTTTTGTTCTACTTCGTCTTTTGTTCTTAACAAGAAAACTTTTGTAAAGCGGGAAAAATCATCAATGAAAGTAATATAGTACCGCTTGCTACCTCTACTTTCAGTACTCTTAAAGTCGGCCAAATCAGAATGTATCAATTCTAAAATTGAAGTAGAATGTGAGTTTACAACAGAGAATGATTTTCTAGCAAACTTAGCTTCAACACAACTTCACATTGGGAATATGAATCAGTAGATATATTTGGCAATAAATCCATACTTTTTAGTCTATTTAAACAGTTTAAGCCAATATGACCTAGTCTACCATGCCAAATATTTACTGAGACAGAAAAGTAATCAGAAGAAGCATTATTATTATTTGGGCTATGCCAATTAACAACATCATGATTTGGTTCAAACCTAACTATGTTTACCTCCAGCACAAAGGAGTCATTACGTAAATATCCCTTCCCAAGGTATTTTCCCCTCGAGTCATGACCAGACGGTTAGACTCAAAAACTAACTTAATCTCAGCCTTATTCAACAAGGCTCTAGAGATTAAATTTCTACGGAGGGTAGGAATAAATAGCACATTTTGTAAGAGCAGTTTCTTTACAGAGAATAACATAATTTCTACTGTTCCACTAACCCTTACCCTAGAAACGCTGGAGTTCCCCATGAAAACTTGTTCTCCTTCAGTTGACATGAACTCCTTGAACATGTCTTTGTTGGTGCAGAAGTGACGGGAAGCTCCAGTGTCTACCACCCATTCTTCTTGATTTTTTACTATGTTGGCTTCAGTAATAACAGCTGCAATTACCTCGGTATCTTTATCATTCTCATGTAAATTAGCTTGACTTCTTGGTTCAGCATTATTCGCCTTCTGGGAATTCTGATTTTGAATTCCTTTGCGATGATAGCACTGTGCTGCACGATGGCTTGTTTCCCGCAAACGAAGCATGCACCATTTTTCCTCTTTTTCTGGATTTTGTCATTTCTGAGCGGTGATCATTGCTGTTGGGCTTGTTGTTCTTTTTATTATTATTATTATTATTATTTTTGTTTTGACCTCCGTGCTTCGTCCTATTCTAATTGAAACTAGATTCAGCAATATTAGCTTTAAAGTTTCCAGGATAGGTAACCGACCTGTTTTCGCGAATTGAGGCTTCAATATTGATAGATTTCACTAATTCCTCCAACGTAGTTGTTTTTGAGTTATGCTTCATTTTGTTGGAAACTTTTCCAGGGATCAGGTAATTTCTCTATTAATTCATCACATAGAAATGTATCATTTACCTGGGTACCTTCTGAAAGCATATCTGTGACCAAATTTTCATATTCATGGGCCTGCTCCAACATTGGTTTTGAGTCTGTCATTTTGAAGTTGAGCAACCGTGCAACAGCGTATTTGCGACTTCCGGCATCATCCAAACCATACTTATTCTGTAGAAGATCCCAAATTGTTTTTGCGTACCTTTGTTTGGAGTAGTGTTGGTCCCGAAAGGGTGGTAAGAAGTCTAGGGGGGGGGGGGGGTGAATAGACTTCTCTAACTTTCAAACTTTTCTTAGACACACAACACTTTGATAATTTCAACTCTAAATAACAAGCATTAACAACTAAATAACTTAGAGTGTGCACAGGGATAATTACGGTAAAGTGTTATGCTTATTTGTGCGGTGCTCAAAGAGAGATTTCAAACATGCAGCACGTTAGAATGACTTGATATGGTTCAAGGATGATATATGCAAAGTTTGGTTCGCATGCAAACGTGGGAACTATCAACCCAGACAGATAAAGATATGCTATAAAACGTTACGGGTTAGTTCGCAAATTAAAGCATGCAGATAGATAAGTGAGCAGTAAGTAAAGTAAAAGAGAGAGAGAGATTTATAGTGGTTCGAAGATGGTGTAATTCTCCTACTCCACTCTTCTCCTTTCACTCTAAGGAGGAAATTCACTATTCTTCGATCACCCAGATACAATAGTGAATAAGTGTCCACCGACACTTCCCAAGTGCTTCGCACAAAGCTACACTCCTTCAAGGTTTTCACAAGCTCCTCTTGTTACTCTGCCTTCCCCGAGTATTTCGCACCAAGCTGTACTCATGCAATTATTCATGCAATTATACGGACAAAGATTCGAAAATAAGTTTCGAAATACTTAGCTGATTTCGATCATTCCCGTTTCATGCTTAGAGTTGCAAAACGCGATTCACATAGTGGTTTTGTGAGAATGTCAGCTATCTGGTTTTCGGTGGGAATATGATCGATTTTCAAATCCTTCTTCTCAACATGGTTTCGTATAAAATGATGTCTAACATCGATATGCTTGGTTCGCGAGTGAAGCAGTGGATTTTGAGAGATCGCAATTGCGCTAGTATTGTCACATAAAATACTAACGTTTTCGCATTTAATTCGTAATCCAATAATTGTTGCTTCGTCCACAAGATTTGTGCACAACAACTCCCAGCTGCAATATATTCGGCTTCGGCAGTGCTCGTAGCTAGGGGTGCTGAACCATGAGACCAATCTTCCCCCTAGGAACTGGCATGTTCCTGAGGTGCGTTTACGATCTATTTTACACCCTGCAAAATCTGCATCTGAATAACCTGTTAGTGTAAAATCACCTTCTTTGGGATGCCATAATCCCACATTTATCGTTCCTTTTAGATAACGAATTATCTTCTTTGTCGCGATGAGATGACATTCTTTTTGGCTTTGATTGGAATCTTGCGCAAACACCAACTGAGTAAGATATGTCCGGTCTACTCGCGGTTAGATATAATAAAGATCCAATCATTTCTCGATACATCGTTTGATCTACGTCTTTTCATTCGTCATCTTTGTTCAATCGTATTGACGCGCTCATTGGAATTTTGACAAATGATTTTCCTTCTAAGACAAACTTCTTGATAATATCCTTTGTGTACTTGGCTTGATTTATAAAAATTCCTTCTTTGAGTTGTTTTACTTGAAGTCTCAAAAAGTAATTCAACTCACCCATCATGCTCATTTCGAACCTGTTCTGCTTAAGCTTAGAAAATTTCTCACACAAGGATTTATCAGTACTTCCAAAAATAATATCATCAACATAAATTTGTACTAATAAAATGTGATTATTTCTTGAATTCTAAAGAGGGTTTTATCGACTAGGGCCTTGGTGAATCCACAACTAATTAGGAACATTGATAGAGTGTCATACCATGTTTTAAGCCATACAACGCCCGGAACATTGATAGAGTGTCATACCAAGCTCCACTGTTTTAACCCATACAATGCCCGGAACATTGATAGAGTGTTATACCAAGCTCCACTGTTTTAACCCATACAATGCCCGGAACATTGATAGAGTGTCATACCCATACAACGCCTTCTTGAGTTTGTAGACTTGATCACCGGCGCCTTTCACCTCAAATCCGGGTGGTTGTTCAACGTAAAATTCTTCTTCAAGTAACCCATTTAAGAAAGCGCTCTTTACACACCCATCTCGCCTTGTTACATTTGTAACACATCTTGTTGTGTTATACCTGTAACACATAACAGAGTTGCCTCCAACAAGATTTGACCTTAGGATCTCTTGGATATATAAACACGCTTTCATCCATTTTGGCTAGTGTAACATTAGTATAGGGTGTGTAACCAATTGCTTATACCTCTTTTCTTAGTCAACCTTTTACACACTTGGTACCTTGTCACGTTTGGAAAGGCGGTGTCACGTTTGTAACTCGCCTTTCCTTGTTACAAAATATTTTGCTTGAGGTGAGAATTAAACATAGGATGTTTTGACATTTCCATCTATCAAGTCTTTTTCCATCTCTGCTAGCTTAACC